>NC_042974.1:41799928-42115837 GCF_901001165.1 Salmo trutta | reverse complement strand
AAGTCTGGTTCATTCTTGAGAGCAATTTCCAAATGCCTGAAGGTACCACATTCATCTGTACAAACAATAGTTCTCAAGTATAAACATCATGGGACCACGCAGCTGTCATACCACTCAGGAAGGAGACGTGTTCTGTCTCCTAGAGATTAACGTACTTTGGTGCGAAAAGTGCAAATCAATCCCAGAACAACAGCAAAGGACATTGTGAAGATGCTGGAGGAAATGGGTACAAAGTATCTATATCCACAGTAAAATGAGTCCTATATTGACATAACCTGAAAGGCCGCTCGGCAAGGAAGAAGCCACTGCTCCAAACCCCCATCAAAAAGCCAGACTACGGTTTGCAACAGCACATGGGTACAAAGATCGTACTTTTTGGAGAAATGTCCTCTGGTCTGATGAAACATAAATAGAACTGTTTGGCAATATGACCATTGTTATGTTTGGAGGAAAAAGGGGGAGGCTTGCAAGCCGAAGAACACCATCCCAACCGTGAAGCACGGGGGTGGCAGTATCATGTTGTGGCGGTGCTTTGCTGCAGGAGGGACTGGTGCACTACACAAAATAGATGACAACACAAGGAATGAAAATTATGTGGATATATTGAAGCAACATCTCAAGACATCAGTCATGAAATTAAAGCTTGGTCGCAAATGGGTCTTCCAAATGGACAATGACCCCAAGCATTCTTCCAAAGTTGTGGCAAAATGGCTTAAGGACAACAAAGGTATTGGAGTGGCCATCACAAAGCCCTGACCTCAATCCTATAGAAAATGTGTGGGCAGAACTGAAAAAGTGTGTGCGAGCAAGGAGGCCAACAAGCCTGACTCAGTTACACCAGCTCTGTTAGGAGGAATGGGCCAAAATTCACCCAACTTATTGTGGGATGCTTGTGGAAGGCTACCTGAAACGTTTGACCCAATTTTTAAAGGCAATGCTACCAAATACTCATTGAGCGTATGTAAACTTCTGACCCACTGGGAAAGTGATGAAAGAAATAAAAGCTGAAATAAATAATTCTCTCTGCCATTATTCTCTTCAAATAAAGTGGTGATCTTAACTAACCTAAAACAGGGAATTTTTACTAGGATTAAATGTCAGGAATTGTGAAAAACTGAGAGTAAATGTATTTGGCCAAGGTGTATGTAAACTTCCAACTTCAACTGTATGTAAGTAGCACAGGAATCCTCTTACATTTGGGAACTTTACATTCCTATTGATCAAACAACCATGAAAAGGTAGGCTATCTCTCCCTCAGTTATGCACATCAACAATATCAACAACTAATGCTTGCCACAGCAAGATGAGCTAAAATCTAACAAAGGAACATTTAGATAACCCCTCAAACCTTTTCACTTAGTTGAATGTCAAAATTGCACTGATAAACGATGGGGAATTGTAGCTTATTTGTCCTTCTGCAGCTTGCCTGCCAATGCATGCTCGTCCCAACCAAGCACGCAAGCTATCTGGCTAATATTGGCTAGCTAGCTACTTCCAGAAACAAATGAGAGAACACCTCACTGGCCATTTTACCCTGACAGAGCTGGTTAGGCTGTTTACATGTTATCTAGAGTGTTCATGACTAACTTTTACTTTTTCTGCCTACGTTTACTGACATCGGTCATATTGAGCTGGTTTTGCGCTTGCGTCACTTCATTAGTTATTCTGTGCTCTGGAACACAGACGAGTGTGCTCTGAAATTGGGGTAGATGGCCAGAGTGAATTTGCAAATGAAAGAGATGCTAACTGGATAACAGTTGTTCTTGCTAGATACCCAAATTACCCCTGCATCTCTAGCTTTGTATAGCCACTGATAAAAAACGATATGAGGGGGAAAAAGTCACTCACCCACTCCTCCAATGACATGACATTCTCCTAGCAGCTAGCTAACTAACGGTAGGCTCCGTGTTTTTAGCTTGCTACATAAATAAATACGCTAGCCTATTAGCCATGTTATGACTGACTGGTGATCATTGCCAATGGTAGTTTGATTGTATTGACATTCCTAGTCATTGAAAGTGAAACAGTGCATCCCGAATGGAGGCAACAAACAATGTACCAGGCCAACTGTGATTTACAACCTGATAGTCCCAAAATATTGCTGTCAAGAAATGTATTGGTGAATTATATTAATCATGCATTAAACTGCATCAATTTTTTCTGCCAACAATGCCTTTGTGTATGTCATGGAATGTTGAGTCAAATATTTATTTTTGAGTCAGTTTTCAGCAGACTTGTTAGCCTGGCTTTTGCCAATACCATGACACTGTTGTACCAAGCAGTGATGCACTCTGGATAGTGGAGAAGAACAAGTTCAGGATTTCTGAGCCTGCCCCGAAAGACCTCAGCCTGCAAAGAAAGTACATGCATTGTTGCACCTTAGCACACATAGTCCACATGGACACTCCATCTCAGGTCATGGTCAACATGTACTCCCAGATATTTATACGAGTCGACGTGCTGGATCTGTTCACTGTGAATGATGACCTGGTTCCGGTCAGCCACTGACGTGGGGTCAAAGATGACGACCTGTGTTTTCATCTTGACCAACTGAGTTCCGTCACTGAGAAATGAGTGATAGAAGTGAATGAGGTGTTGGTTAATGTCCAGTTCTTTCATTTTGGCTAGTAGAAGGTGTGGTTGCATGGTGTTAAAGGCAGGGGAAAAATATATAAAGAGTGCTCTGGTGTAGGTTTTTGGTTGGTCAAGGTGTTTCTGGATCAGGTGTGTGAGGGTGGTCACTGCCTCTCTGTACTGTGCCCATTTCTATAGGCAAACTGGTAAGCGTCCACATCCCTATCCGCAGAGATTTTTAGGTACCGAACCACTATTCTCTCCGGAGATTTGATGAGCACTGAGGTTAGGGCCACTGGTCAGTAGTCATTGTTCTCCATGGGGCATGGCTTTTTTGGGATGGGGATGATGTGAGATGTTTTCCAGGTCTGTGGTATTGTGTGTGAGTCGAGGGATAACTGGAAGATGGATTGCCAGACTGGGCCAAGCTCCTCAGCTGTCTTGAGGAGGAGTGGGCTCACATTATCTGGCCCTGAGGCCTTCCTTGGGTTCAGCTGTTTAAAAAACTGTTGTCACCTGCTCTGTGGTAATTATGATTTCCACTGCGTCAGAGGTAGGGACAGTCTGTAGGACTACAAAGTAGGCATTTGTGTGATTTTTGGATGTCGCCGAGCAGCGCACGGCTAGTATCCGATAATGGTGTCTTAAAGGGTGGTGTTGGGAGGTTTCCAGAGGGGAATCTAAATTGTATTTCCTTGATTCTTTGCGTCCTCTGCTCGCCTCTTCCTCAAATGCAGTGTGTGTGTGTGTGTGTGTGTGTGTGTGTGTGTGTGTAACTTATCCTAAAGTGGTGAGCTGTTCCATAGCCTTTCAGAATAAAACAATTGAGTCTACAGGATGCTGTTAGGTGTTGTCAGCTGGTCCAGATCAAATTTTGCACCGGTAGACTAGATACAATTTCAAGCTGTTGAAAATGCTTTAATTTGATATGCACATTCCTCTTTTGTCAACACTTCTTTTAGCTGGATCAATACTCGCTGGGGAATGTGGGTTGTGTAGGTCATTACAGACAAACACAAACTGACTGAACAAAGTTATTGTTTTCAAGGCCAATGATCCTCTAAGTTTATTCCCTTCTTATACTGTGTTTGTTTACTATGCCAATTATTCTGCTACATTGATACGGGGGATTATACTGGATGATTATAGAGGGTTACTTTTAAGCGTTTTTAATGGTCCTTTGTGATTTCTGGAAATTCAGGACTTTTCTGCGTTGATGGTGTTATGGAACATGGACAGACACACATATACACATATACACACAGTCACTCACACACAGAGGTTAGTTGATCAGTGTGAGTGTGTTTTCATGTGGTAGGTTATGTTTATTTTTGTGTTAGTTGGTGCATCTGATGTCTTTCTGCTCCTTTTATATCAGACAGCCTCCTGTCAGAAGCACTAGTCTCTGGGACTGTGTGTTCCCGCCGTACACCGTATTTCTACAGCTGGGGGAAGCCAAGCGAAAGGAGGTCAAGTGCCTGTTCTGCAGGCTTATAAACACCCCTCCTCCTCCCTTATCCTCCCCATCTCCATCCTTCCTCCTGCTCAGGGAGCGAGAGAGCTGAATGAAAGGGTTTACCCTGTCGGACAACCCCCCTAGTCTGAGCTGCTGGCCCAGTGTGGCTCTCAGGAGACTGGCATGGTGGCAAACTCTATGCAGATGCCTCCCAAAAAAATATGTGGGTAAGAGAGTGTGACTGACAGTGATGGAAAAAGAGAATGTGTGTGGCACTTGAGACTGAGCTTGTCCTCGCTAGGCTCTTGCAGCATGTGTGTGTCCAACTGTCCATGAGTTTGTTTGTTTGTTTGTCAGTGTGTGTTTGTCAGTGTGTGTTTGTTTGTGTACATGTGCGGCTGTGTGTAAGTGTGTGTTTTCAGTGAAGGGAGAGTTGGTTAGTCCCCAGGCCCCTCCTGTTCTTCCACGTTAGAGCACAGCTGGTGAAGCCATTGAGTCCCACAGGGCTATGAGTAAAGGGAACAGTCCTACATTCAGATTCACTGTCTGTTCCAAATGATTCTCAGCTTTGCCTATAATGAACTCACTTACTTTATTCCCCAAACGACCACATCAGGAAGATCACATCTGCTTTACTTAGAATCTGTCTAAGTTAAGCACACCGTGATTTAAAGGTAATAATCACTCCATGGGGTTAGCTTTTTTCATAGATATGTAGCTAATAGGCAAGAACTAGGTGATGTCGACAGTACAGTCGTGGCCAGAAGTTTTGAGAATGACACATTAATTTCCACAAAGTTTGCTGCTTCAGAGTCTTTAGATATTTTTGTCAGATGTTACTATGGAATACTGGAGTATAATTACAAGCATTTCATAAGTGTCAAAGGCTTTTATTGACAATTACATGAAGTTGATGCAAAGAGTCAATATTTGCAGTGTTGACCCTTCTTTTTCAAGACCTCTGTAATCCGCCCTGGCATGCTGTCAATTAACTTCTGGGCCACATCCTGACTGATGGCAGCCCATTCATGCATCATCAATGCTTGGAGTTTGTCAGAATTTGTGGGTTTTTGTTTGTCTTGAGGATTGACCACAAGTTCTCAATTGGATTAAGGTCTGGGAAGTTTCCTGGCCATGGACCCAAAATATCGATGTTTTGTTCCCCGAGCCACTTAGTTATCACGTTTGCCTTATGGCAAGGTGCTCCATCATGCTGGAAAAGGCATTGTTCATCACCAAACTGTTCCAGGATGGTTGGGAGGAGTTGGTCTCGGAGGATGTGTTGGTACCATTCTTTATTCATAGCTGTGTTCTTATGCAAAATTGTGAGTGAGCCCACTCCCTTGGCTGAGAAGCAACCCCACACATGAATGGTCTCAGGATGCTTTACTGTTGGCATGACACAGGACTCACCTTGTCTTCTCCGGACAATCTTTTTTCCGGATGCCCCAAACAATCGGAAAGGGGATTCATCAGAGAAAATGACTTTACCCCAGTCCTCAGCAGTCCAATCCCTGTACCTTTTGCAGAATATCAGTCTGTCCCTGATGTTTTTCCTGGAGAGAAGTGGCTTCTTTACTGCCCTTCTTGACACCAGGTTATCCTCCAAAAGTCTTTGGCTCACTGTGTGTGCAGATGCACTCACACCTGCCTGCTGCCATTCCTGAGCAAGCTCTGTACTGGTGGTGCCCCGATCCCGCAGCTGAATCAACTTTAGAAGACGGTCCTGGCACTTGCTGGACTTTCTTGGGCGCCCTGAAGCCTTCTTCGCAACAATTGAACCGCTCTCCTTGAAGTTCTTGATGATTTGATAAATGGTTGATTTAGGTGCAATCTTACTGGCAGCAATGTCCTTGCCTGTGAAGCCCTGTTTGTGCAAAGCAATGATGACGGCACGTGTTTCCTTGTAAGTAATCATGGTTGACAGAGGAAGAACAATGATTCCAAGCACCAGCCTCCTTTTGGAGCTTCCAGTCTGTTATTCGAACTCAATCAGCATAAGAGTGATCTCCAGCCTTGTCCTCTTCAACACTCACACCTGTGTTAACGAGAGAATCACTGACATGATGTCAGCTGGTCTTTTTGTGGCAGGGCTGAAGTGCAGTGGAAATGTTTTTTGGGGATTCAGTTCATTTGCATGGCAAAGAGGGACTTTGCAATTAATTGCAATTCATCTGATCACTCTTCATAACATTCTGGAGTATATGCAAATTGCCATCATACAAACTGAAGCAGCAGACTTTGTGAAATTAATATTTGTGTCATTCTCAAAACTTTTGGCCATGACTGTATGTTCAGTACAGCTAATGTATGTCCTCATCTGCCTCATCTTATGTAATCTCTTTAGAGCTACCATCCGTCCGAATGAGTTAATCTAATAGCGGCGTCCGGTTTTGTTGCTGTTAAATAAAGAGGAGACTGTAGTAAGACACCTAAGACATTCCACTGACTGAGATCCACCCTGACAACAGAAGCCTATCCAAGCCAAGTCTGGCCAGAGACAGTGTATTCAGCTCAGGGTTGGAGCAGGGAGCTCGCTCTCCTGTCTCCAGGGCAGGGGACGACATCACTACAAGCTGGTGTGAAGCTCCTCGGGGGCCTGTCCTTGTACCCCTATTCATTTCTGACAGCCTACTTAAAGTATAGAGTTCCAGTCTCCATCTGTAGCCTCGCGTTACACAAGCCTATTCCTTATTGGGGAAAAAAGATGTGCTGCTCACCCATGTCTTCCTATTCACAGAGGGCTACATCCTACTAGCCTCATCCATCAGGATTCAGTGTAGCCTGTCACTCTGACAACAGTAGGGCCACCTTGTATAAGGGGTGGTGGGATGGGGTGCTCAATTACACTAAACTTTGGAATAGGTGAGAATTGACGGGCTAGGTAGTCATTTTATATTCTTGATGGCAACTAGGAATGTCTTTAGGCTCTGCGCTGTGAAACACCAACTGTCAAGAGTGAACAAGTGAGAAATCTTTACATAGAACCTGAAGCAGCTTTTTAAAGTTGTGGTTAAAACAATAAAAATACAATCTCATTACAATTCTGTGGTTACAACCTTGACCATTATCAGAACACTATCCTCCTAAATCAGTCGTGTACCCATCTTCACTTTGTTTCCACTGAATGGTGAATAAAAATGTTGATCTCAGAGAGTTTTCTTTCAAGCAGTTACTCCATTTATTTAGTGGTCTGGTGAAAGTTTCTTAGTGAGAGCTGGTAGTCACAGCTAGCTTCAGGTTTTGGTTACTGATGGGTCAAGTTTGATGGTCAACTCTCTCATCAACAGTTGTGTTTTTATATATATATATATATGTGTGTGTGTGTGTGGTATGTGTGTGTGTGTGTGGTATGTATGTATGTATGTATGTATGTATGTATGTATGTATGTATGTATGTATGTATGTATGTATGTATGTATGTATGTATGTAATATACACTGCTCAAAAAAATAAAGGGAACACTTAAACAGCACAATGTAACTCCAAGTCAATCACACTTCTGTGAAATCAAACTGTCCACTTAGGAAGCAACACTGATTGACAAAAATTTCACCTGCTGTTGTGCAAATGGAATAGACAACAGGTGGAAATTATAGGCAATTAGCAAGACACCCCCAATAAAGGAGTGGTTCTGCAGGTGGGGACCACAGACCACTTCTCAGTTCCTATGCTTCCTGGCTGATGTTTGGGTCACTTTTGAATGCTGGCGGTGCTTTCACTCTAGTGGTAGCATGAGACGGAGTCTACAACCCACACAAGGGGCTCAGGTAGTGCAGCTCATCCAGGATGGCACATCAATGCGAGCTGTGGCAAGAAGGTTTGCTGTGTCTGTCAGCGTAGTGTCCAGAGCATGGAGGCGCTACCAGGAGACAGGCCAGTACATCAGGAGACGTGGAGGAGGCCGTAGGAGGGCAACAACCCAGCAGCAGGACCGCTACCTCCGCCTTTGTGCAAGGAGGAGCACTGCCAGAGCCCTGCAAAATGACCTCCAGCAGGCCACAAATGTGCATGTGTCTGCTCAAACGGTCAGAAACAGACTCCATGAGGGTGGTATGAGGGCCGACGTCCACAGGTGGGGGTTGTGCTTACAGCCCAACACCGTGCAGGACGTTTGGCATTTTCCAGAGAACACCAAGATTGGCAAATTCGCCACTGGCGCCCTGTGCTCTTCACAGATGAAAGCAGGGTCACACTGAGCACATGTGACAGACGTGACAGAGTCTGGCGACGCCGTGGAGAACGTTCTGCTGCCTGCAACATCCTCCAGCATGACCGGTTTGGCGGTGGGTCAGTCATGGTGTGGGGTGGCATTTCTTTGGGGGGCCGCACAACCCTCCATGTGCTCGCCAGAGGTAGCCTGACTGCCATTAGGTACCGAGATGAGATCCTCAGACCCCTTATGAGACCATATGCTGGTGCGGTTGGCCCTGGGTTCCTCCTAATGCAAGACAATGCTAGACCTCCTGTGGCTGGAGTGTGTCAGCAGTTCCTGCAAGAGGAAGACATTGATGCTATGGACTGGCCCGCCCGTTCCCCAGACCTGAATCCAATTAAGCACATCTGGGACATCATGTCTTGCTCCATCCACCAACGCCACGTTGCACCACAGACTGTCCAGGAGTTGGCGGATGCTTTAGTCCAGGTCTGGGAGGAGATCCCTCAGGAGACCATCCGCCACCTCATCAGGAGCATGCCCAGGCGTTGTAGGGAGGTCATACAGGCACGTGGAGGCCACACACACTATTCAGCCTCATTTTGACTTGTTTTAAGGACATTACATCAAAGTTGGATCAGCCTGTAGTGTGGTTTTCCACTTTAATTTTGAGTGTGACTCCATATCCAGACCTCCATGGGTTGATTGGATTTCCATTGATTATTGTTGTATGATTTGGTTGTCAGCACATTCAACTATGTAAAGAAAAAAGTATTTAATAAGATTATTTCTTTCATTCAGATCTAGGATGTGTTGTTTAAGTGTTCCCTTTATTTTTTTGAGCAGTGTGTGTATATATATATATATACACACACACACACACACACGTGTGTTTGTGTGCAAAACTATGTGGTGTGTTGTGACACACCTCCCCCCTGGGCCACTAAGGTGTGTGTGAAAGTTCAAACAAAATTGGGATTGTTAACGTTTATAAGTAAATTAATAAATTGTTTAGGGATAAAGGGTTTTTAATATTTATTTTTTTACAAATACCTAATACAATACTGTAATGTTAGTAGAAGGTGATATGCATCTTTCAAGTTATTTGCCACGGATATAAAGCGCTCCACACGTCATCATTAACAGAAAGATGGCAGTGAGACAGGGCAGCGACAGCAGCTTATAACACAATAAGTTCAATAAGAAGGTGGTGAAATGCAAACTTTGCAATTGAGTTACGGTGTCAGTACAGGTACAATGCTTAACCATCTGGAAGGGAGGCACCGTGAGCCCCAAACCGTTGCTGGCAGCAGCGCAAACCCCCAACAACAGACATTAGACAGGCTCTTCACACAAAAGTACAATAAGGGATGGAGTGAGAATCACAGCGCTGATTACAGAAATTATTACATTTATGTAGCCATTGTCAATGGTAGAGGATGTCGGCTTCAATGCCCTGAGGGCATATCTAGAACCAGGCTACCAGATGCCATGTCAAAAAACTGTGTGGAGAAATAGTACAATGATTGCTCTGCAAGTCCAAAGTGCGAGCTCTCAAACCACATACGTGGCGTTAACAACAGATTGTTGGACGTCTATGAACACAATGTCATACATCGCTGCAACGAGCCATCACATCGATGAGAAGTGTGACATGGAGTCCCATGTACTGACCACTGTGATCATGGAGGAGAGGCACACAGCAGGGAACCTAAAAACGGCATCAACTACCATTGTTACTGAGTGGGTGGGGGACAGCATTAAGGTGAGTGCCGTCTGGTAGACATGACTGCGGTAGATTGAACTACGTTGCCCCCTAGCTGTCACATGCATGACCATATCTGCATTTTGAATTCACCATCAAAATCACCAGTAGACAGTGATAGCGCAGACGTCATCCACGTATTCCTCTGGAAAACCCCCGATGGCGCATGAAGACGGAAGTATTTGAATTTGAAGCACGCCCTATTGCTGGAGGCCAAAATGTCCATCCATTTTTTGTTGTTGCTTGGCCGTTCTGGCGATTTGGTAATTTATCATTTTATATAGGCTTTCTAGGGTAGACCAGGGCTTGACTTCATGCTCCTCATCGGATTGTGGGGGCCCTGGAATTCACATCATGTCATGATTTTTTTAATTATCAATTCAATTATAAAAAAGGGTAGTTTAAACATTTTATAAAAATCACATTTTTCACATCCTGTGTGTGTGTGTGCTCTCAGCTCTCAACGCTATGTAGCAGGAAGCCCTGAGTGTGTTTCCCTGGTCAGACCAGCAGCAGCTTCCGTTGCACGGCTCCCGTTTCCCCTGCCAGGTGTTTCTATGTAGTAAGTCAATAAAGCTTTTAGTTTACATATGGAGCGATTTATTGTTGTTTTAATGTGCCGCGTCGACAGACACCCGAGATGCCCCGGTCGATGCGTGTTTCTCTGCACAATGACAGTCCACACAGCTGCAGTTAGCAAATCTCTCCTATCTGAGATACTGTGTGTGTGTGTGGGGGGGGGGGGAGGGTGCTATGGGTGTATACTAAGGTTGAATATTTTCTAGATATTTTACAAATGTTCCATCCAGAGAAAAATCACTTTTCTCCGGATTAACCTGGTATTTCCCGCCCAAACCGGAAGTTTCACTTTAAAGCATATAAATAGGCTTTGATCGAAAATTCAAGTCTGATGAGCCATACATTAAATACATTTTATGAGCCCAACATTAAAGCTTTTTTATGAGCCCAAGCCCAAATGATTGTGCCTTTATCCAAGAGAGCATAATAGCTACATCTATGGGCTTTGATGTTTTTCTGTCAGTATACTGCACATTATGCACGACCGAAAAACATAAAAGCCCATAGATGTAGCTAGCTTTATGCTCTCTTGGGTAAAGCTCCAGTGGGCTAATCTTTTTAGTGTGAATTGTATTATCTGGACTGGATTTACGCACCTCTTTCAAACCACGATAAAGCTGAGAGAACACGCAATTCTGGTGCAGGATATGTGGCCTACAAGTAGAGGTCGACCGATTATAATTTTTCGATGCCGATTATTGGAGGGCCAAAAAAGCCGATACCGATTAATTGGCCGGTTTTAGAATTTTTTATTATTATTATTTTTTGAATTTCTTTTTTTTTTTAAAGTATTTTTCATGTATTTTATTTTTACATTTATTTATTTATTATTTTTTATTTTTTATAATAATGACAATTACAACAATATTGAATGAACACTTTTATTTTTACTTAATATAATACATCAATAAAATCAATTTAGCCTCATAAGTAATGAAACCTGTTCAATTTGGTTTAAATAATGCAAAAACAAAGTGTTCGAGAAGAAAGTAAAAGTGCAATATGTGCCATGAATGAAAGCTAACGTTTAAGTTCCTTGCTCAGAACATGAGAACATATGAAAGCTGGTGGTTCCTTTTAACACGAGTCTTCAATATTCCCAGGTAAGAAGTTTTAAGTTGTAGTTATTATAGGAATTATAGGACTATTTCTCTCTATACCATTTGTATTTCATATACCTTTGACTATTGGATGTTCTTACAGGCACTTTAGTATTGCCAGTGTAACAGTATAGCTTCCGTCTCTCTCCTCGCCCCTAACTGGGCTCGAACCAGGGACACATCGACAACAGCCACCCTCGAAGCATCGTTACCCATCGCTCCACAAAAGCGAGCAGAGCAAGGGGAACAACTACTTCAAGGTCTCAGAGCGAGTGAAGTCACCGATTTGAAACGCTATTAGCGCACACCCTGCTAACTAACTAGCCATTTCACATCGGTTACACCAGCCTAATCTCGGGAGTTGATAGGCTTGAAGTCATAAACAGCTCAATGCTTGAAGCACAGCGAAGAGCTGCTGGCAAGTGCAGGAAAGTTTGAATGAATGCTTACGAGCCTGCTGCTGCCTACCACCGCTCAGTCCGACTGCTCTATCAAATCATAGACTTAATTATAACATAAGAACACACAGAAATAGGTCATTAATATGGTCAAATCCGGAAACTATAATTTCGAAAACGAAACGTTTATTCTTTCAGTGAAATACGGAACCGTTCTGTATTTTATCTAACGGGTGGCATCCCTAAGTCTAAATATTGCTGTTACATTGCACAACTTTCAATGTTATGTCATAATTATGTACAATTCTGGCAAATTAATTACGGTCTTTGTTAGGAAGAAATGGTCTTCACACAGTTCGCAACGAGCCAGGCGGCCCAAACTGCTGCATATACCCTGACTCTGCTTGCACGGAGCACAAGAGAAGTGACACAATTTCCCTAGTTAAAAGAAATTCATGTTAGCAGGCAATATTAACTAAATATGCAGGTTTAAAAATATATACTTGTGTATTGATTTTAAAGAAGGGCATTGATGTTTATGTTACGTACACATTGGTGCAACAACAGTGCTTTTTTCGTGAATGCGCTTGTTAAATCATAACCCCGTTTGGCGAAGTAGGCTGTGATTCGATGAGAAATTAACAGGCACCGCATCGATTATATGCAACACAGGACAAGCTAGATAACTACACATGGTTGATGATATTACTAGTTTAACTAGTGATTATGTGAAGATAGTTTTTTTTATAAGATATGTTTAATGCTAGCTAGCAACTTACCTTGGCTTCTTGCTGCACTCACGTAACAGGTAGTCAGCCTGCCACGCAGTCTCCTCGTGGAGTGCAATGTAATCGGCCACAATCGGTGTCCAAAAATGCAGATTACCGATTGTTATGAAAACTTGAAATCGGCCCTAACTAATCGGCCATTCCGATTAATCGGTCGACCTCTAGTTACAAGTGTAGGCTAGCGAATTTGATTTTAATTTGGAAATATAATTTGGCCTATTGTTAGCCTACTAATTATGACGCAGATATGCCTTTCATAATATTTCCCCTAATGTTATTAGCCTACCTCCTCTTTCTCTCTCTATTGTTGCTTCATTGCTTTCTCGCTTTCAACAGTTAAGTGAAATACGTTTCATTGTTTTTATTTTCATCATTCTAATGACATGCTTGAAAAATAGGACTAGAATTAGATGCAGACGGCTTTCACTTCTCTTCATGGCCTTCCGAGTGGCGCAGCGGTCTAAGGCACTGCATTGCAGTGCTAGAGGCGTCACTACAGACCATGGTTCATTCACAGGCTGTGCCACAACCGGTCGTGATTGGGAGTCCCATAGGGCGGTGCACAATTAGCCCAACGTCGTCCGGGTTAGGGGAGGGTTTGGCTGGTGGGGTAGGCCGTCATTGTAAATAAGAATTTGTTCTTTACTGACTTGCCTAGTTAAATGAAATTGACGATTGAATGGTTATGTGTCTGGATAAATAACTGCTATAGCCTACCGCTATCGCGCGTTTGCTATTCTTTCAAACTACCCGTGAGTTCTATTGGCTGCTGTATTTAACATTCAGAAAACAAGAGCTAGCGTCCCTCTTCAAATAGTCTATTGGTAAAAGAAATGCTACAAAAAAGAAATGTCCAGCAAGCTATTCTAGTCTAGCTTTTCCTGCATGGGACTTCAAGAGCTAAGGAGTGGTTTTTTTTTAAGGAAGAGAGGCCAGCGGAACATAGGTGGATGCATATTGCGCAATAGAGAAGCTATGTTAGAAACGTATGCATAACCCATTATTCATTAGCTGAATATAAGGCTAATACTGCATTTAATTTATTACCTGAAAGAGGTATATAGGACATCTAGATAAATCCTGTTCAAGATATCTAACTATTTTGGATGCAATTAGAATGGAATTGATGCAGAGAGAGAGAAAGACTGCTCACTCGTGCTCTGATTTAAAGCAATAATATTTGAGTGATAGGCTGTTTTTAAAATGTAGGCCTACCTGTCACAAGAAAAAAAGTTACCATGATGAGATGATAGGTTTACATCCATTGTAAACTGCACTCCCAACTGAGATGGGCTGTCTGTCCCCACCATGAGCATTGATGATTTGATCATGCAGACTAGTTTCGGGCGGTTGATCTCAGAAACCGGGTTCCCACCATTCAACCCTAGTTTATACCTGTATGAAACTGTGTCTATGCGCCAAGGCAGTTAGGACCCAACATGGCCTGGCCGAGAGAAAGGTAATACACAACAATGGTCCAAAGGCCCCTTTTAACTTTTGCTTATCCTCCGATAACCAGGCAGCACTTAATGCCGTTAATGGATTTTGTTCCCTGGGGTGGGTGCGACTGATGGGCCGGGGCTAGGGGGTGAGGATGGGGCTGGGATTGAGCTGGGGCTGGGATGGCAGAAAGGCATGGGGCACAGTCAGCCGATCAGACTTGTTTGGGCTTCTGCTCTGCAGACATCATTAAATATGCAGCTCCCGGGTCATATTCCTCCACTCTGCTCCTTCCCTTTTGTCTCCCATTGATCAGGTCTACAAACATACACAAATGACCTTTAATCTGGACACGTTATGCTTCACATATTGGGTTCAGCTCCGGAGGGAGCCGAAGTTATGACTAATGTACTTGTGCTGCATGATACCAGACAAGTGTTTTGAGTGCCAGTGTTTGTATCCATGATATTTGGAGGGAAGTCTATTTTAAAACAAAAGAGAGCAGAGACAGTCAGGTGGGTCAGTGTATAAACTGCTTAGTGTTAAACTCATTCAGACAATTGGGTAGGATATGTGTCCTAACGGACGCAGTGTGTCGTGAATAAAACACTGTGATGGATGTAAAGTACATTGTAAAGGCGCTGAGCTGATATGGCCGGAAGAAAATCTCACCCTGTATTGTTTTATTAAACATGGTCCGTCTTCTAATCATTGAGTGAATAGCCCATTCCTAGCACCAGGGCTCATCCAATTGGATAATTTATTTACCAATAGGCAAGTCTAGCCTATGTCCTCCCTGATGTTCTAGTACATTCACATGATTAAAACCTAATGTTAATGCCTGCACCACAGTGGATTTTATAGGATTGGGCTACAGTTGCAAAGCCATATGGGATGATACCCTATTTGAGGTGATCTCATATACCTGTTTGCTGTGGCAGTGACACAGTGCTGAGCCATCACAGTGGCAGCGTGGCCTGGACAGAACAAGCAGAGCTCAGTCAGTCCAATAGATCCACTGGGTGAACGGATAATGGATTACGTCAACTCAATTTAGTCAACATGGTAGAGCAGTTTGAAAACAAAATGTTCCTCTCCATGCAAAGCTTTGCTAATCTCTCCATCATATTCGGCTTACATAAAGCCGGGTTTGCAGGCTGGCGGATATGACTCTGCCTCCACCTCTGTCTCCTACTCGTCATCCAGCATACTGCTTCTCTACAGCGCCCCCTAGGACCAGGGAGTTTACTCCCTGTGTTTTTTAAAGTCTAGATACATTGGGAAGCAGTAGGAGACTGGTTAAGGCCTGTTCACTGAGTCTATTCACAATTACTGGCTGTGTCTATGTGCATGCGTGGGAGTTGGCATTTTAACTTAGACACCACAGCTACACTGTCATCTCTACTGGATGGGAATAACACCGTTTTTGTCAACCAAAGGATATTAATGTTTGTGTGTCCGTGAAATGGCTGGAACACTAAGGGTGTTACGACTGATGTATCATTATATATATATATTGCTGTTTATCTCACCAAAATAGGCTATATTCTTTCAACTGGTGTATTGCAGCTACCAGCTTCATACTTAAACGTGTTGCAATAGCTTTTACAGAGCAAAAAAAAGTATTTCCTTTCAAGTAAAATATAGCACTCACTGATCATCTATTTCTCTTTCATTTCAGCCTTAACTGCGTTCACGTACCTCACCATCTTCGATCTCTTCAGGTGAGTAAGTGGGAATCCTGGGGTTCATTATGTTTTGTCAGCGCTGTCTGAAGAAGTTTTACACTAAGCTAAATTGTGTACCTAACATTTGTGTTGAGCTCTTTTTACTGCTGTGCAACTGCTTGTGTTGAGCTGTTATTGTTAGTCATGATGACTTATGTGTGTGTGTACCTGTTGGCCCACAGTCTGATCACCTGTTTGCTGAGCTCTTGGGTGGCAATGAAGAAGCCTAGTCAGCTCTTCTCTTTTGGGTAAGTCCATTAGCACACTGATTCTACAGTAGCCCCCACTGTTAATCTTCATTTAAAAAATGTAGTCATTAGATGATCGTGTTTCCATTGGCCTGTATTGATTATTAATAATATGTGTGGTGTTCTTTTGTGGCATGTATGCATTAATGCATGTGATACAACACTTACATACCAACACAGCTTAGGTTGTTTAAGCCCCTGGGGGTACGATGACGACTATGGATCTGTCTCCGTCTGTTTGCACATTAGTTTACAAAATAACTCTGATTGGCCCAAGGGATGCTGTAGTAATTGACTGAAATTCCAAACTTTGAACAAGCATATCTGCTGTCCCATTTGAGCTATTGTCATGAAATGTTGTACACCTATTCATCCTCTCATGAGCAGCAAGTTTCCCGTTAGGACCTATAAACTCCGGCAATTAGATTTTCTGGCAAATTATACTTTTTGTCCCCCACAATTGTGGGGAATAGATTTAAAAAATATATTATGCTGCTGCTCTTCCTTCCTATATGATTTGATGACACTACATAACCGCCTGGTATTTTGTCACAAAACTTTGCACAATGTGCAAATGTCGCTATGGTGTGCCTGGCCCCCAGAATTGCTGCTTTTAGATTTATTTTTTATAACTGATATTCAGATTTATAACACCATTTTGCAACAGCTCTGACATATCTGCCTGTTCACTTCTTTTCGTTGTTATGAAATCAGAAACCTTGGTTAATTGTTAAAGACTAACTAAAAATGTCATGGCTGGTGTTAGGCAAATTAACATAAATGTGCATGCATTAGGTATTCTCAACTTAGGTTTTTTTGCGAGTACTTGATAATAATTTAAGGTGAGTACTCACAGTGAAATGATTTAAAATGCCCTAGGAGTGTCTTACATGCCTAGTGTATAGAGACCGTTTGCATAAGTGTAAACGATCTACAACAGTGGATCGATGTGAATATTTCAGTCAATTCATTGACATTCTGTTACTTTCAGTTTAGTCTAGCGAGACTACTATCAGTATAACTGTCTCTCGTCTGCCCATAAAAATAAATCCTGTTTTATATCAATGCTTCTTCCTATCAAGCAGTGGAGTCCGTTCTCTGACACCCATCCATTTTGAGCTATCAAGTTTTGATTTCCAGTGAGGGGAAAAAATATTGAATTGTTTTTTGTCTCTCTCTCATTAATCCATGCAACATACATTTTAATAATTGTCACTAATTGGGGGCGCAGGACAACATGTTTACTGTTGCCTTGATGGGGTACGACAGTTGAACTAAGCTCATGAGGCATTTATAAGTTATTTTCTTCAGTAATCAGTGGGTACATATCATTACTGTATAAGTCAAAAAAATGTATGTAGCAACTGCTGATTGCCCCTTTACAGCTGGAAAGGCTTTGACATTGGTATAACTGTACAAGGGTATATGATCACATACTGAGATATGGAATTTGAGATGTATTTTTCCATGCCTTTACTTTTAAAATGTTAACCCCACAAATTTTGTGAAACAGAAAGTAGAATATTTTATAACTGAAAATGATGCAAATACAAAGCTGATCCCGGTTGTAAGTGGGGTTTTTGGTTAACATTATTCAGAAAGATTTTGAATATATAGGAAAAGCGTATTCATAATTTGTTTGTGGCCGTTTTGTTCCCACAGTTTTTGGTCAGGTTTAGGATGAGCTCATTGATATGGATTTCCCTCCCAGTGAGTTAATGGGTCCACGAAGCTCTCTGCTCAGCCCCTAACAGCAGTACACTTCTCTGCAGCTCCCTGATATCCAGGGGACCCCCATTTGATTTTGTTAGTTATAATTTTAACATGGCATAAATCATGGCAGAATGTGTAGAATTTCATGAAATTCGCTTTAAAACAGCAAATGTTTCTCTCCACCCCATGGCAAAATGAGTAGAATTGCATGAAATGATTAATAAAATTGCTAAATTCTCTCCGGCCTTGGGCAAGATGTGTATAATTGCAGGAAATTAACTTTAACAATTTTAGGGTGGGGGGGGCAACCAAATCTTGCTTAGGGCCCCCCAAAAGGCTCACAGTAGTACAGTACTGGGAGCCACGCTCCACTTCTCTGCTACTCTCTGCTCAGCCCCTAATGCAGTATTTAGCATTTTATTTGGATCCCCATTAGCTGCTGCAAAGGCAGCCGCTACTTTTCCTGTCGTCCAAACAGGAACAAAACAATATATCGCAAAAAAACAATAGTCTACACTTCTCTGTGAACTTGGCTAGGCTTAGCGGGTGGAGCTGGGGGGGTCAATATTGAGCCTTTGTTTTACAGGGGTGTGTTTGGGTTCAACTAAAGGGTCTGTTTGCAGTTTTGGCAAACACCAGAGTGACCCAGTGACATTTGGATGTTGGCTTGACGGCACCACAGAATGGGACATGGCACTCTGTTGTCCAAACAACCCATTAGGCTTCATTTTAGGGATATGCGATGCCTCGCCCTCTTTTTGTGTTCTGCTTTTTGTGGCCAGTGTTATGGTGTGTTAGCAAAACAGAAGTTGGGTATGCAACATTTTACACATATGAGTTTTAATCTGACATTCTAGTTGCCAGTAGACATCAACCCAACTTATGTACATTAGTATTGTGGTTTGTCTTTGGGTTTTGGGCAGACCACTGAGACTGAAGATGGTGTACTGGTTTGTATCCCGGTCAGGGGAACCGTTTTTGAAGATGAATGGACATTTGTTATCTGGGATTAAAATGATACAGTAGCACTTTCATTAAGGCTTACAGGGAATTGTCCTGTGCGTCATATCACCCAGTCCCAAAACTCATACGTTGTATGTTGTTTTATTTATGGACATCTGTTGTTGTTTCACAGAATGTTTATATTTACCTCTCTGTTGAGGTTTTCATAAGACACAATGAGATCAGTGACAAATGTTTTTTTTAATCTATTTCCAAGGATTTTACTAGTCTTTCAGTATTTTAAATGAAAATGCATGGTATAAAGCACCTTCTCTGATGTCAGTCATGTGTATTTTCAGTTATGTCGGTTTGCTTGATTGCTCATGTGTTGTGTGTATTCAGTGTTGGTGTGTGTTCGGTCACACTTTATCTGGATAGTCAGGATAGTCCATCTGTAGATGCTATACAGATGGTTATCAGACCCAGTGCCAGGATAAAGTCACTAGCTGGGGTAGTTGAAATCGGCGAGGGGGCACATTTTTTTGGCCTTCTTGCATTGGAATTATATTGAATTCTGCTTATATTATCATGCTACACCACAATAAACGTAACATTCAAATGCCAAGACTCCGAGATCATTGAGTGCTTTTGAAAGCTGTAGCTTATCTCTGCTGCGCTGTATCAGCACAATGGACAGCGCCCTACAGCTAGGCCGTTTGGGTAATGAATATAGGCTACAAGATAGATAGGACAATTCACCTATTACAAACAGCATATTTGAATGCAGCTGTACACACGGCTGTCTTACCAAAATAATGAAAACTAAATACTGAAAGTATTGGCCTGGTCATTTATGCATAAAAACTAAAATACTGAATAGCAGTTTGCCTTAGAATACTGACAACTGCGAATGCAAACCGAACAAAACAGAGGTGCCAAGTAGTAGGCCTAGTAAACAAAATATCAGATCGAAAAGGCAGGGCAATCTATATTTAGGCTAGTTTCATTAACAGTAAACAAACGCAGTAAACAAAAGGTGAATGGAGATCCAAATAACCAAAACACAGCCTACAGTGAGATGCAGCCAGTAGGGCTGGGTGGTATACTTTATTTTACTATATACAGTGGCTTGCAAAAGTATTCACCCCCCATGGCATTTTTTCTATTTTGTTGCCTTACAACCTGGAATTAAAATTGATTTTTGGGGGGTTTGTATCATTTGATTTACACAACATGCCTACCACTTTGAAGTTGCAAAATATTTTTTGTGAAATGAACAAGAAATAAGACAACAAAAACTGAGAACTTGAGCGTTCATAACTATTCACCCCTCCCCCCAAAGTAAATACTTTGTAGGGCCACCTTTTGCAGCAATTACAGCTGCAAGTCTCTTGGGGTATGTCTCTATAAGCTTGGCACATCTAGCCACTGGGATTTTTACCCGTTCTTCAAGGCAAAACTGCTCCAGCTCCTTGAAGTTGGATGGGTTCTGCTGGTGTACAGCAATCTTTAAGTCATACCACAGATCCTCAATTGGATAGAGGTCTGGACTTTGACTAGGCCATTCCAAGACATTTAAATGTTTCCCCTTAAACCATTTGAGTGTTGCTTTAGCAGTATGCTTAGGGTCATTGTCCTGCTGGAAGGTGAACCTCCATCCCAGTCTCCCAGGTTGGGTTTGCGCCAGACATTGCGCTTTCCTTGATGGCCAAATAGCAAAATGTTAGTCTCATTTGACCAGAGTACCTTCTTCCAAATGTTTGGGGAGTCTCCCACATGCCTTTTTGGCGAACACCAAACGTGTTTGCTTATTTTTTCCTTTAAGCAATGGCTTTTTTCTGCCACTCTTCCGTAAAGCCCAACTCTGTGGAGTGTGCGGCTTAAAGTGCTCCTATGGACAGATACTCCAATCTCCGCTGTGGAGCTTTGCAGCTCCTTCAGGGTTATCATTGGTCTCTTTGTTGCCTCTCTGATTAATGCCCTCCTTGCCTGGTCCATGAGTTTTGGTGGGCGGCCTTCTCTTGGCAGGTTTGTTGTGGTGCCATATTCTTTCAATTTTTTAATAATGGATTTAATGGTGCTCCATGGGATGTTCAAAGTTTCGGATATATTTTTATAACCTATCCCTGATCTGTACTTCTCCACAACTTTGTCCCTGACCTGTTTGGAGAGCTCCTTGGGCTTCATAGTGCCGCTTGCTTGGTGGTGCCCCTTGCTTAGTGGTATTGCAGACTCTGGGGCCTTTCAGAACAGATGTGCGTGCATGCCTCCCTCCCTCCCTCCACTGGGGCCTCCCACAGGTTGGGAAACGCACAGTATTAAATAGAGCCATGACGACATGGAACTCTCTGCCACCCCAGGTAACTCAAGCTAGCAATAAAACCAGTTTTTAAAAAAAAGAGATCAAAGAAAACCTTACTGCACAAAGGGGAGTGTGAAGGGATGCAGCCATTTTATATCAATCATATTCAATCAATCAAATTCATTTTTAAAGCCCTTTTTACATCAGCAGATGTCACAAAGTGTTTATACAGAAACCCAGCCTAAAACCCCAAACAGCAGGCAGTGTAGAAGCACAGTGGCTAGGAAAAACTCCCTAGAAAGGCAGGAACCTAGGAAGAAACGTAGAGGGGAACCAGGCTCTGAGGGGTGGCCAGTCCTCTTCTGGCTGTGCCGGGTGGAGATTATAAGAGTACATGGCCATTAAGGCCAGATTGTTCTTCAAGATGTTCATAGATGACCAGCAGGGTCAAATAATAATCACAGTGGTTGTAGAGGGTGCAACAGGTCAGCACCTCAGGAGTAAATGTCAGTTGGCTTTTCTTAGCCGATCATTCAGAGGTCAAGACAGTAGGTGCGGTAGAGAGAGGGAGAGTAAAACAGCAGGTCTGGGACAAGGTAGCATGTCCGGTGAACAGGTCAGGGTTCCATAGCCGCAGGCAGAACAGTTTGAAACTGGAGCAGCAGCACAACCATGTGGACTGGGGACAGCCAGGAGTCATCAGGCCAGGTAGTCCTATGGTATGGTCCTAGGGCTCAGGTCCTCCGGTAGGGGAGAAAGAGAGAGAGAATTAGAGGGAGCATACTTTAGATAGGACAGGAGAATTACACCAGATATAACAGATTGACCCTAGCCCCCGGTACAAAGACTATTACAGAATAGATACTGGGACCGGAGACAGAGGTGGACCCCCAGACAGCCCCCACACCACTAGAGGGATATCAACAGACCACCAACTTACTGCCCTGACACAAGGCTGAGTATAGCCCACAAAGATCTCCTCCACCTCACGAGCCTGAGGGGGCGCAAAACCGGAAAGGAAGATCACGTCAGTGACTCAACCCACTCAAGTGACGCACCCCTCCTAGGAACGGCATGGAAGAGAACTAGTAAGCCAGTGACTCAGAACCCGTAATAGGGTCAGAGGCAGAGAATCCCAGTGGAGAGAGGGGAGCCAGTCAGGCAGAGACAGCAAGGGCGGTTCATCCTTGCCGTTCACCTTCACACCCCTGGGCCAGACATCACTCAATCATAGGACCTACTGAAGAGATCTTCGGTAAAGACTTAAAGGTCGGGACCGAGTCTGTGTCTCACATTGGCAGACCATTCCATAAAAATTCAGCTCTATAGGAGAAGTCCCTGCCTCCAGCTGTTTGCTTAGAAATTCTAGGGACAATAAGGAGGCCTGCGTCTTGTGACCATAGTGTACGTGTAGGTATGAAAGCCAGGACCAAATTGGAAAGATGGGTAGGAGCAAGTCCATGTAATGCTTTGTAGTTTAGCAGTAAAACCTTTAAATCAGCCCTAACCTTAACAGGATTCTAGTGTAGAGAGGGTTGCACTGGAGTAATATGATAAAATAGTATGGTTCTAGTCAAGATTCTAGCAGCCGTGATGATCACTAACGGAAGTTTATTTAGTGCTTTATCCGGATAGCCAGAGAGTAGAGCATTGCAGTAATTTAATCGAGAAGTGACAAAAGGATTGATTGACTTTTATGCATCAATTTGGACAAAGAGTTTCAGATTTTTCAGAAATCAGAAACGAAGATGGAAAATAGCTGGCCTTGAAATATTCTTGATATGTTCGTCAAAAGAGAGATCAGGGTCCAGAGTAACGCCGAGACCCGTCAGTTTTATTTGAGACGACTATACAACCATCAAGATTAATTGTCAGGTCCAACAGCAGATCTTTTTGTTTCTTGGAACCTAGAACTAGTATCTCTGTTTTGTCCAAGTTTTAAAGTAAACATTTGCAGCCATCCACTTCCTTATATCTAAAATACAGGCTTGCAGTGTAGGCCATTTTGGGGCTTCACCATGTTTTATTGAAATGTACAGGTGTGTCGTTCGCATAGCAGTGAAAGTTGACATTGCATTTCCGAATGACATCACTAAGAGGTAGAATATTTAGTGAAAACAATAGTCGTCCTAAAACAGAACCTTGAGGAACTCCGAAACGTACAATTGATTTGACAGAGGACAAACCATCCACAGACACTGACTGATATCTCTCAGACAGATAACTAAACCAGGCAAGAACTTGTCCGTGTAAACCAAATGGGGTTTCCAATCTCTCCAAAAGAATGTGGGGATCGATGATGTAAAACACTGCACTAAGGACTAGGAGCATAAGGACACATGCAGAGTCTTGGTCTGATGCCATTTAAAGGTAATTTACCCCCTTCATGAGTGCAGTCTCAGTACTATGATGGGGTATAAAACCAGACTGAAGCATGTCGTATACATTATTTGTCTTCGGGAAGGCAGTGAGTTGATACACAATAGCTTTTTCAAAAAATATTGAGACTAATGGGAGATTCGATATAGGCCAATAGTTTTTTACATTGTCCAGGTCAAGGTTTGGCTTTTTCAAGAGAGGCTTTATTACTGACACTTTTAGTGAGTTTGGTACACATCCGGAGGTTATGGAGCCATTTATTATGTTCAACATAGGAGCGCCAAGCACAGGAAGGAGCTCTTTCAGTAGTTTAGTTGGAATAGGGTACAGTAAGCAACTGGAAGGTTTAGAGGCCATGACTATTTTTGTGAATGTGTCAAGATACAGGATAAAAAAAACTTGAGTGTCTCCATTAATCCTAGGTCCTGGCAGTTCTGTGCAGACTCTGGACAACTGAGCTTTTCATGTGTATCAGATTCAAAGAGGAGTCCGTAGTTTGCTTTCTAACGATCATGATCTTTTCGTTGAAGAAGTTCATGAATTCATCACTGCTGAAGTGAAAGCCATCCTCTCTTGGGGAATGATGGTTTTTAGTTAGCTTTGCGACAGTATCAAAAATAAAAGTTAGGTTGTTCTTATTCTCCTTAATTAGGTTGGAAAAATAGGCTGATCGAACAGCAGTGAGGGCTCTTCGATATTGCACGGTACTGTCTTTCCTAGACAGTGCCATTTCCATAAAAATGTTCTGGAAGATTGCTTCAGGGCTTGGGTATTTTCTGTATACCATGGAGCTAATATCTTATGACAAATGTTTTTTGTTTTTAAAGGTGCGACTGCATCTTGGGTATTGCGAAGGTTAAATTTAGATCCTCAGTTAGGTGGTTAACAGATTTTTGTGCTCCAACGTCCTTGAGTAGGTGGAGGCAGTCTGGAAGGGCATCTAGGAATATTTGGGTTGTCAGAGAATTTATAGCATGGCTTTTGATAATCTTTGGTTGGGGTCTGAGCAGAATATTTGTTGCGTTTGCAAACGTAATAGGATGGTGGTCCGATAGTCCAGGATTATGAGGAAAAATATTTTGATCCAAAATATGTATTCCTCTGGACAAAACTAGATCCAGGGTATGTCTGTCACAATGCGTAGGTCCGGAGACATGTTAGACAAAATACACTGAGTCTGATGGCTGCGAAAGCCTTTTGGAGTGGGTCTGTCGACTTTTCCATGTGGATATTGAAGTCACCAAAAATTATCAGCCTTGACTACAAGGTCCAATAGGAATATTCAGGAACTCAGTGAGGAACGCTGTGTGTGTATATATATATATAATTTTTTTTTCACCTTTATTTAACCAGGTAGGCAAGTTGAGAACAAGTTCTCATTTACAACTGCGACCTGGCCAAGATAAAGCAAAGCAGTTCGACACATAACAACACAGAGTTACACATGGAGTAAAACAAACATACAGTCAATGATACAATAGAAAAATAAGTCTATATACAATGAGCAAATGAGGTGAGATAAGGGAGGTAAAGGCAATAAATTGGCCATGGAGGCGACGTAAATACATATAGCAATTAAAACACTGGAATGGTAGATTTGACAGTAGATGAGTGTACAAAGTAGAAATACTGGGGTGCAAAGGAGCAAAATAAATAAATACAGTAGGGGAAGAGGTAGTTGTTTGGGCTATTTATAGATGGGCTATGTACAGGTGCAGTGATCTTTGAGCTGCTCTGACAGCTGGTGCTTAAAGCTAGTGAGGGAGATAAGTGTTTCCAGTTTCAGAGATTTTTGTAGTTCGTTCCAGCCATTGGCAGCAGAAGCATATGGCCCAGTAGGCCTGTAAACTGTGACAATAAAACGTGATTGAGAAGGCTGCATAGATTTCATGACTAGAAGCTCAAAAGACGCAGTCATTTTTGGGGTTGGTAAATTTTGTTGTCGGAAATGTTAGCAACACCTCCGCCTTTGCGGGATGCATGGGGAATATGGTCACTAGTGTAACCAGGAGGAGAGGCCTCATCAGGCTTGAGCCATGTTTGTCAGGCCAATCACATCAAGGTTATGATCAGTGATTAGTTCATTGACTATGACTGCCTTGGAAGTGAAGGATCTAACATTAAGTAGCCCTATTTTGAGATGAGATTTCAAGATTTCTTTCATTAATGAAAGGAATGGAGGAGGTCTTTATTCCAGTGAGATCGCTAAGGCAAACACCGCCATGTTTACTTTTTGCCCAACCTAGATCAAGTCACACAGATGCTGTTTTAATGGGGGATAACTGAGCTGACTGCACTGACTATGCTAGTGGCAAACTCCACTAAACTGGCAGGCTAGCTAACAACCTGCAGCCTGGCCTGCACCCTGGCCTGCACCCTATCTCATTGTGGAGCTAGAGGATTTAGAGCCCCCTCTATGTTGATAGTTAAGATGAAAGCACCCCTCCAGCTAGGATGGAGTCCGTGACTCCTCAGCATGTCATGCTTGGTCCTGTTTGTGGGTGAGTCCCAGAAAGAGGGCCAATTATCTACAAATTCAATCTTTTGAGAGGGGCAGAAAACCATTTTCAACCAGCGATTGAGTTGTGAGACTCTTCTGTAGGGCTCATCACTCCCCCTAACTGGTGGGGGGGCAGAAACAATTACTTAATGCCAACACATCTTTCTAGCTAATTTACACGCTGAAGCTATGTTGCGCTTGGTGATCTGACTGTTTCATTCTAACATCGTTGGTGCCGACGAGGATAACGATCCCTATACAATCTACACTTGCCAGTTTTGGACTCAGCCAGCAATCTCTTCAGATTAGCCTTTACCACGGTAGCCCTGCCCCCATGATCGCTGAATGTGTGTTTTTATGTCTAATATTGTGGGTATTGGAGTCGCCAATGACCTAGGGTTTTCGATTTGCCAGAACCAATGGTGGGAGGCTTTGGCGACTCAGACCCCGTAACCGGGGGAGGGGAGACCTGAGAAGGCTCGGCCTCTGAATCTAACTCGCTGCTTAATGGGGAGAACAGGTTGAACGTTTCTATGGGCTAAATGAGCGACTCCGGCTGAGCATGCCGACAGCATTTCTTTCCAGAAGCCTTGAGAAAATTGTCAGACTGCGTGGACTGTGCGGGGGGGATTTATACTACTATCTGTACTTACTGGTGGCACAGACGTTGTCTTCCTTTCCTACACTTAAATTACCCTTGCCTAACTATTGCGTCTGAAGCTGGGCTTCCAACTCGGCTATCCTCACCATAAGGCGGTAGTTCTCCTGCATATTATGAGTACAGCGTCTGCAAGTAGATGGCATAGCGTTAATGTTATTACTTCGCTTTTTCGGCTGGTGGAGGTTCTGTAGAACCATGTCCAGAAAAAGCGTCCGGGGTGAAAAAGTTGAGCGAGCAAAAAACTAAGACGTTGGTAAATGTGTTAAATGCAGAGTTTTGATTAAACTGTTAATATAAGTAATTTTAAAAAACAAAAAACATTTGTCAGGTAACCAAGTAGCAACAAATAGCACAGCAGCACGGATACAATCCGGAAGTGTGACATTTTGTAATTTGCACTATACTATGTATTAGACCTAGATATTGTGTGTATGTATTGATATGTAGGCTATGTGTGACGTTTTAAATGTATGTATTTCAGTCCTTGACTAATAATGTCGGGTACTATGTTTCATGTGGACCCCATGAAGAGTAGCAGATGCTTTTACAATGGGAATCCTAATAAATACCAAAGCATATTTAGAACTTGTATTATTCAAAACATTCAAAACCATCATACCGTCAATAATGTGAAAAATATTGTGATATGATATTTTGGCCATATCGCCCAGCCCTAGCAGCCATGTACAGCTCTCTTGCCAAATAAATAGGCCTATACAGGCCCGCTTCAAGCATGGAAAATCATGCCACTCGCTCATGAGTTCAGCAACACGTTGTGATATGGCACAATACACTTCTGTGAATCAAATTTGACCTACATAATCAATTAAGCAATGCCACCCTACCATAGAAACGTTTCCATTATATACAGTTCAATTTACAGAAACGGAAACCAATAGGCTATCAAGAAAACCATAATAGCATCTGCAGTAACCAAGTGTTCCAGCCACACTCTTCCTATGAACCAGTTGCTATAAATGAACAATTTTGGATAGAACCTGCGGCTGGGGTAGGATTCTAAGCTAACCTGGGCCTTATTCACTTAGCCTACCACCGAGATGAGAGATAAGAAGCGTTTTTTCATGATTTTTGTGGAAACCCAAAGGAGTCCTACCTAACCGCCCAGTGGCTTTCCGTAGCCCCCCTACACACACCACGGCACGTCCTGTCCATTGTGCTGACACAGCGCAGAGGAGATGCAGAATTTTTTCACTCATTTTAACTGTTTTGCTATTTTAATAAAGGGACATAAAACTAAACCGAGGAGGCTGTGCCCCCTTTAGCACCCTCGTGGAACTGGGCCCAATGGTCATACGATTAACAAACTATCTGTTGATAAGCAATTGCTTGTTATGGTTATGGCTAGGGTTAGAATAAGGGTAAAAGTTAAGTTTAGGGGTAGGATAAGGGTTAGGGCTACGGTTAGTAGTTAGTTAGTTAGTTAGTTAGTTAATTGAAACGTTACTGATAGTCTTTAGACTGCCTACAGATGGACAATCCAAATAAAGTGTTATCGTGTGTTCCTCCAGGTTTGAGCGGCTGGAGGTCCTAGCTGTGTTTTCCTCCACGGTGCTGGTGCAGCTGGGAGCTCTGTTCATCCTGAAGGAGAGGTGGGTGGAACAGGGGATGGAGTGGGGTGGGGGACTGGGGCTTCTGAATATTTCAGAGCTGTGGGAATGTCTCCTCCTGCCTGTGCCCACACCTAGGCCCAAGCGCCCAGAATCAGGGTTTATCCAGCGGTCACGGCTCAGGCAGGGAAGGGGTGAGGAGGGGAGTGAGTGCTGCCAACTAGTACATCAACCATGTGTGTGTGGCCCTTAATTCCAATAGCATAGAGCGTAAGCGCGAGCGAGAAAGAAGCAGACTGAGTGGGGTTGTATGAGGAGAAGATGTATGTTTGTGTTGATGAGTGTAGGACATATTTCAGAGCTGTGGTCATGTTTGCTCCTGCATATGTCCACACCTTAGCCTGAAGCACACATTATAGAAGACATGGTTTATCTAAAGGTCACGTTTCTGGGAGGGGAGGGGAGGGATGATGATGTTACACCGTCACACAAGCATGTGTGTAACAAGGCTTCCAGTATTCAGAGAGAAACGGAGGGGGAGGGGAGGGCAATATGAGAGAATACATACTGTGTATTTGTGGTAAATGTATGGTAAATATAGACTGGCTGCATGCCTTCTTCCCTCCGTGCCACCATGAATACTGGACACAGGTTTTGATCGTCCACCTTAAAAGCGTCAAGTTGATGTTGTCATGTTTACATGTCGGAATTTATCCTGTTGAAATATCAAAAACACTTCTGTATAGCCTTGAGGGGTGTTTCTGATTGCTGTTGTCACGGTGAGTGGTACTAGTGTCACTATCAGACTTAATCAGCCATTTAGCTCCCAGCGTGTCCTGGCCGTCTATTATATCACTCTGCTTTAACATCTCAGCACAGGCAACAGTTTTTCCCGGTCAGGTCATGTGGTACTTTAAAAAAACAAACATTTTTTGTTTATTTACTTGTCCCATATTGCCCCATGTTTCTGTGTGACAGTTTTTCTTCCCTTCTGTTATTTTGCCAGTCTGGAGAGATTTGTGGAGCAGCCGGAGGTGCACACGTAAGTAGGCCCCGGTCCAAACGCGCACGCACACGCACGCCCACGCACCCCTGTTCCACACACACACTCCAGGGAGAACATCAGCCCAAACAAACATCACAGCTGGGTCTGGGTCCAGATAGAATTAGCCTACCGTTCCTCTCATCCCTCTAAACTGAACGCAATGGGATTCTCAACTAATCAGTTTGCCGTCCCTCGCTGCAGCTGCACCATCCTGGGTCGCCATTATGAAACAAAGATTAGTAGTTTGATGAAAACATGACCGACTTAAACCCGTCTTCGTTGACGAGATTACCTTTCAAAGCAGTGGAACATTGGAAATGTGATGTTGAGTGTAATGCAGGGCAATATCACTAAAACAACAGATTATTATCACTGCTGGGCAGCAGGTGCCAGCCAGGCAAGACGCCACATGTTCTAGGTACCAGAACACTTAATCTAGTGGAGAACATCCATTTACACTGCAGCACCAACTGAATTCCTCCAGCATTATAATCTGCCTCTATTTGGATGTTTATGTGGATGTTTGTGTTTTGGAAACGTTTACACGTATTTGTTTTCCATTATGATTCACTTATTTCACTTCATTGGGAAAGTGTCATGTATTCGAAATTAATTTGAGCAATAATATTGAAGTCAACGGAGACTACTGTACAAGCCATGGAGAGTATGTGCTGTGTTTGACATGTGTTACAAGTGAGTATACATCTATGTTGTACTGATAATGGTCCTCTGTGTGTGTAGGGGTCGTCTGTTGGTGGGGACCTTTGTAGCGCTGTTCTTCAACCTGTTAACTCTGCTCTCTGTGAAGAACAAGCCATTTGTCTATGTCTCAGAAGGTAGGTCAACTCTGACTCTCCTCACCTCTCACTGCCTAGTATGTCTGAGGTTATAATAAACTGCTATACTAACTTACTGTGTGTAAAAAGAGGTCGACAATATTAGTGTCAATAATAATATATAATAATTTATGCCAATTATAATGCATCATTATTGTGGTTCATTCTGGGATACTGTCAGGTTTTCAGCTGTTTTTGTTAGTAATGGATTCCACACGGTCATTGATAATCAATTATAGCTGTAGTACATGCCAGTCCTAGTACCATGGTGCCTCCTCACTGTCCCTGGTCCTGCTGTATGTGGCTCTGTCTGCTGCAGTCTGGCTGTAATTCCCTGAGCTGCCAGCAGGGGGCCTGGCGCTGCACGATGCCTGTGGCTGCACTGCTCCATTAAGCAGGGCCCAAGCTGTCATGGCTCACTGTTTGTTTGTAAATCCTCATTGACACAGTTATGGACTCTAGGACAATCCAGACCCCAGACTAGTTGACCCTCTAAATCTGTCTGCCTGAAATCCAATGAGACTTTTAATGTTATACACCGTGTACACACAGCCCTGGGCACATCATTTACACTGTCTCTACTCTTGCCCAAGATTGAACCAAGTATTCAGAGAAAAAGTTTGCTAGGAGGGATGCGGTAAGGCGAGAGAAAGAGATGAGAATGGCCATAGAAGAGTGAATGAATGGAGGGAGACAGGAGGAAACACAATATCTGGAGATCACACAGTCAGCACTTGACCTAGTAGAGGCCAGCATAGAAAGCTGTCCTTCCTGTCTTTGTTTGTTTGTTTGAGCCCAATGTTTACGACACAAGCAAAATGTTGTCTGTGTCCCCTTCGCCTATGGTTTGTGCTGTATTAGTGTCAGCTCCGATTTGCCCAATGTTTTTGATTGGTCCAGATGTGGTCCATTTGGTCCATGGCCTCTTAGACACTGTATAGCTTTGCTCTTATGTAATTAAGGGCTTTAATTGAGCAGTATGCTCGATTAGGAGCACTACGACTGTCTTGCCTTACTCCTTTGCCTTTCATTGGAATGACTTAATCTGCTCGAGGAACATTATTAGAACTCGAGACAAGACTTAGATCATGGACGACTTGTCTTCTCTGTCAGCCTGTCTGTCACCCAGTCACATGCCACAGAAAAGAGCTCTGAATGGCTCTGGTTGTACCTCTCTCCACCAGTCCTCTCCTTGGTTTGGAAGGATTTCTTCCTGTGTTTTGTAGTGCACAATGACTGATGGTTTTCATGTTAGTATGCACATTTAGATTGTGCTGTTTGTGATTGATTAGTTGTGGTGAAGCTGTACATTGGGTAAATGTTGTCTGGGTCATTCACTTTACCCCACACCCAAATAAACAAGGCTAAATTAACAGGCTAACTTCATTTAACATCTCATTGCCAGGAGTGCATTAGTCAGGCTAAAGACACACACACAGTGAGTGCAAAATTGTATTATATAAGCATGTTCCAGACGGCAGAGCCCTGAGGCAGCCAGACAGGCTGCCATATCATAAATAAGTCACTCTGCTAAAATGGTTCATTCATGGAGTAGGCCCAGCAAAATGACCCTTCCTGTGGCTTTACTCAACACCGTCCCCAGAATGGGGGGTGGGTTTCATGCGTTACTCTGACTGTTTTTGTACACTAAGATGGTTTGCATTATGATTATAAATCATTGTTTTTATTCATAATGATTAGTCATGTATTATTCAAATGAACGTTTATAGACTTAAACACCTTTATAATGCTGTAATGGAAATGGGGCTATGGACAGTAAACTTGAAAGAGGATTGCTTATCTGTTGGTTAGCGAGCAGACTCTAGGACTATTCCTGTCTCCATCACAAGCACCTCAGACTCATATCCTTAAGAAGCGGTACATGATACTAGGGTTGGGGTATTTTACGATTGCATCGTCTATAGAACTTTTCAACTGTCAAATCTATAACACGTTCTACGCTACATAACCAAAAGTATGTGGACACCTGCTCATCAAACATCTCATTCCAAAATCATGGACATTAATATGGAGTTGGTCCCCCCTTTGCTGCTATAACAGCCTCCACTCTTCTGGGAAGTCTTTCCACTAGATGTTGGAACATTGCTGTGGGGACTTGCTTCCAATCAGCCACAAGAACATTAGTGAGGTCGGGCACTGATGTTGGGCAATTAGTGTTCCAATTCATCCCAAAGGTGTTCGATGGGGTTGAGGTTAGGGCTCTTTGCAGGCCAGTCAAGTTCTTCCACACTGATTTTGACAAACCATTTCTGTATGGACCTCACTTTGTGCACGGGGGCATTGTCCTGCTGAAACAGCAAAGGGGCTTCCCCAAACTGTTGCCTCAAAGTTAGAAGCACAGAATGGTTTAGAATGTCATTGTATGCTGTAGCGTTAAGATTTCCCTTCACTGGAACTAAGGGGCCTGAACCATGAAAAACAGCCCCAGACCATTATTCTTCCTCCACCAAACTTTACAGTTGGCACTATGCATTGGTGCAGGTAGTGTTCTCCTGGCATCCGCCAACCCAGATTTGTCCATCGGCTTGCCAAATGGTGAAGTGTGATTCATCACTCCAGACTCTTGGCGCATGGGGATAGGCTTGTATGTGGCTGTTCGGCCATAGAAACCATTTCATGAAGCTCTTGACGAACAGTTCTTGTGCTGACGTTGCTTCAAGAGGCAGTTTGGAACTCGGTAGTGAGTGTTGCAACTGAGGACAGATTGTTACACTACCCAGAAAAAATCTGAATCCACTAATTTCAAGTGGTGTCCACATACTTTTGGGGGTCAATGGAAAATGTTTGTTTTCCCCAATTTGTGGCCATGGTCACGGGAAGTCCTTATGACATGAAAAGCAACTCGGAGTATGAACAATGTTTGACAGCCATCACCAATGGTGACGACATTGTGATGCCACAAACAATGGTTTAGCATATTTGAATTTGACTGCAACTCCTGATGAAACTGAGTATTTTTGTCTGTAATAAAGCGCTTTTGTGGGGAAAAACTCATTCTGATTGGCCTATGCCCTCCTAGGCCCGCCCATGGCTGCACACCTGCCCAGTCATGTGAAATCCATGGATTAGGGCCAAATTTATTTATTTCAGTTCACTGATTTCCTTATGTGAACTGTAACTCAGTAAAATTGTTGCATTTCTGTTTTTGTTCAGTAGGGTGTAGAAAGAGCAGAGAGCACCAGAGCAAAACATCAGATATGGTCTAACATGTTTTATTCCATCCTCTCCAATGTCAAATTATCATGGGCCTTTTGCAGCAGACACTGGCTTATTGTTTTAAAATCTTAATTTCCCTTTATCTCCCCAATCTCCAGTCGATTTTAATGTGACTTGTTGGCCTAGGCATACCCTACTCTTTCATGATCAACCATCTCAGAAAGTTGTTTAGTAATAATGAGAGAGATGACAGACTTATCAAATAGGAAGTTTAAACAAACCTGGTACGTTTCTGCTTTAGTTGAAGTGTAGGCAAATAAATTGTGCCCTTGGAAAATCCCTCCTTGCAAACCAAACAGCCAGTAATATAGGCCTACATATAGGCTACTGTCAATAAAAGTTGCAGTAAATGTTTATTTCACAAATTAAACAATATAAACTCATTTTTCTAATATTGTCGAAGTGTTTATTAATGTCCTTGAATTGCTCAATGGGCAATCGGCATAAGCTCCCATAACGCTTTTAAATATAATTTTCAATAGCTTACACATTTTGCATTTACAGTGCATTCGGAAAGTATTCAGACCCCTTGACTTCATCCACATTTGTTACGTCACAGCCTTATTCTAAAAATGTTCCTCATCAGTCTACACACAATACTCTATAATGACAAAGCTAAAACAGGTTTTTAGATTTTTTTTGCATATTTATTTAAAATAATAAACAAATACCTTATTTACATAAGTATTCAGACCCTTTGCTATGAGACTTGAAATTGAGCTCAGGTGCATCCTGTTTACATGGATCATCATTGAGATGTTTCTATAACTTGGTGCAAGTCCACCTGTGGTAAATTCAATTGATTGGACATGATTTGGAAAGGCACACACCTGTCTATATAAGGTCCCACAGTTGACAGTGCATTTCAGAGCAAAAAACAAGCCTTGAGATCAAAGGAATTGTCTGTAGAGATCCGAGACAGGGTTGTGTCGAGGCACAGATCTGGGGATTGTCTGGAGCATTGAAGGTCACCAAGAATCAAATCAAATGTTATTTGTCAGGTGTAGACCTTACCGTGAAATGCTTACTTACAAGCCCTTAACCAACAATGCAGTTCAAGAAAGAGTTAAGAAAATATTTACTAAATAAACGAATGTAAAAAAAAATCTAATCAAATCAAAAAGTAACACAAGAAAATTCCATAACAATAATAAGGTTATATACATGGGGTACCGGTACCAAGTCAATGTGCGGGGGGTACAGGTTAGTCAAGGTCATTTGTAAAGTGACTGTGTGTAATGTGACTATCAGTGTAAAAACAGAGGTTGGGGGGGTCCATGTAAAAAGTGCGGGTGGCCATTTGATTAATTGTTCAGCAGTCTTATGGCTTGGGAATAGAAGTTGTTAAGGAGCCTTTTGGTCCTAGACTTGGCACTCCGGTACCGCTTGCCGTGCGGTAGCAGAGAGAACAGTCTATGACTTCGGTGACTGGAGTCTTTGACAATTTTTTTGGGGCCTTCCTCTGACACCGCCTAGCTTGGCCCCAGTGATGTACTGGGCCGTGCACACTACCCTCTGTAGCGCCTTACGGTCAGATGCCGAGCAGTTGCCATACCAGGCGGTGATGCAACCGGTCAGGATGCTCTTGATGGTGCAGCTGTTGAACTTTTTGAGTATCCGGGGACCTATGACAAATCTTTTCAGTCTCCTGAGGGAGAAAAGGTGTTGCCGTGCCCTCTTCACAACTGTCTTGGTGTGTTTGGACCATGATCGTTTGTTGGTGATGTGGACACCAAGGAACTTGAAACTCTCGACCCGCTCCACTTCGATGTCAATGGGGGCCTGTTGGCCCTCTCTTTCCTGTAGTCCACGATCAGCTCCTTTGTCTTGCTCACATTGAGGGAGAGATTGTTGTCCTGGCTCCACACTGCCAGGTCTCTGACCTCCTCCCTATAGGCTGTCTCATCGTTGTAGGTGATCAGGCCTACCACTGTTGTCGTCAGCAAACTTAATGATGGTGTTGGAGTCGTGTTTGGCCACGCAATCGTGGGTGAACAGGGAGTACAGGAGGGGCCCAAGTGATGAGGATCAGCTTGGCAGATGTGTTGTTGTCTACCCTTACCACCTGGGGTCGGCCCGTCAGGAAGTCCAGGATCCAGTTGCAGAGGGAAGTGTTTACTCCCAGGGTCCTTAGCTTAGTGATGAGCTTTGTGGGCACTATGGTGTTGAACGCTGAGATGTAGTCAGTGAACGCAGTGACCTCCATCATTCTTAAATGGATGAGGTTTGGAACCGCCAAGACCTTTCCTAGAGCTTGCCGCCCGGCTAAACTGAGCAATCGGGGGAGAAGGGCCTTGGTCACGGAGGTGACAAAGAACCCAATGGTCACTGACAGAGCTCCAGAATTCCTCTGTGGAGATGGGAGAACCTTCCAGAAGGACAACCATCTCTGCAGCACTCCACCAATCAGGCCTTTATGGTAGAGTGGCCAGACAGAAGCCACTCGGTAAAAGGCACATGACAGCCCGCTTGCAGTTTGCCAAAAGGCTCCTAAAGGACTCTCAGACCATGAGAAAAAAGATTCTCTGGTCTGATGTAACCAAGCGTCACGTCTGGAGGAAACCTGCCACCATCCCTATGGTGAAGCATGGTGGTGGAAGCATCATGTTGTGGGGATGCTTTTCAGCGGCAGTGACTTGGAGACTAGTCAGGATCGAGGGAAAGAGGAACGGAGCAAAGTACAGAGATACTTGATGAAAACCTACTTCAGAGTGCTCAGGACCTCAGACTGGGGCAAAGGTTCATCTTCCAACAGGACAATGACCCTAAGCAGACAGCCAAGACACCGCAGGAGTGGCTTTGGGACAAGTCTCTGAATGTCCTTGAGTGACCCAGCCAGAGCCCGGACTTGAACCCGATCGAACATCTCTGGAGAGACCTGAAAATAGCTGTGCAGCGATGCTCCCCATCCAACCTGACAGAGCTTGAGAGGATCTGCAGTGAAGAATGGGGGAAACTCCCCAAATACAGGTGTGCCAAGCTTGTACGGTAGTGTCATACCCAAGAAGACTCTAGGCTGTAATCGCTGCCAAAGGTGCTTCAACAAAGTACTGAGTAAGGGTCTGAATACTTATGTAAATGTGATATTTCAGTAAAATAAATAAAACCTGTTTTTGCTTTGTCATTATGGGGTATTGTGTGTAGATTAATGGGGGGGACACACACTATTTAATCAGTTTTAGAATAAGGCTGTGACGTAATAAAATGTGGAAAAAGTCAAGGGGTCAACAACAATAAGATAAAAAAGTATTATTTAGCCTAGAACATACTTTATGATACTTTAATGAACATTGGCTTAGGCAAAAAAACTAATAGGCCCATTATCCTTAAGCTATATGCCTTTTGCCTATCAAACTGTAAAAATCCTAAATATATAAACCGATAAAGCAAATTATTATTTGTAACATTCTTTATAGCCTAACACATGAAAACAAATGAACATTCTCTTATGCATTCGCTTAAAACTAACAGGCCTATTTGGGTATGCCTTTTTCCTATCGAACTGTACAAATTTTAAATACAGGCCTGCAAGTTATAAAATACATTAGTTAAGTTGTGTAAACGAAATACAAAACAACCTAAATTAGTTTAAAAAATATATTTTCAAGCTTTGATGGAACATTTTTGCCTGTCTTTCGAATAAGATGCATGCATCTGGATTTGAATATAGGCTACATTTTCAAATTAAATCATAAAGTGCAACAAGGGACCATTAGGTCTAGTTGTTTTTTACCATATCTTAGGCCTACCGAATATCATAGCCACGGGAACTAAGGGTGCTGAGGATGCTGCAATTGGGAAAAAATATAATTTTAAAAAATGACTTGGTGTACTAGGCCTTTTATTACTCCTGTATGAGCGGAGAAAAATACTCCTCAGCAGAGCGGAGAAAAAAAGCAATAGCTTTGGATTGCACATTTGCAACTGTTTGTTATCAATTTATTAACGTTTTGTGTTTTTGCGCATGTACATGATTTATCAGTACAAATTAATTAGAGCATAAGACTATAAGACTATGTCCTGTCCCTTTTTGCCACACCAGAGTCCCTTTCAGAGAATATTGTTGTACAAAATCTGAACCAAACATTTAGCTTTGCAAATTTGGATGTTCTGTGTCCTGTCATCTCAGAGTCAGGGAGAGACATGTTCAAGGAGAGCAAACACGCATACACAAACACCCCAAAACTCCTGGTGTGGTCAGGCTTATGTGGGGGAGTGAAAATTGGATTTGGGGAAGATTTTTTTGTAGTCTCTCTCAATGCCTCTCTCACTTATCTGCCTAAACCACAGTAAACTAGCCAATATGGGCTGAGAGGTTTGCTCTGTAACCATTTGTGTTTAAACATCACAGATGGCGGTGGGATACTCTAAAATCATATATGTGCCCTCCCCTGGTCAGTCGTCTGTGATTGTAACCCATCCTGCGGGGTGGACAGCTGAGGACACACTCTGCTTGCTGATCAAATGGCACTCGGCTCCTGTTACCGCCACAACAATGGCCACTGTGGAGGAAGATATATGGGAACAGACTGCAGATAAGGGCTGCTAGAGTGATGCTCTCTCACTGTGTTGATGTGTGTAATTCTGACCCCTGTCTTCTGTCTTCTCTCTTTTTTTCATTCTCTCCTCCCCGCACCATCCTCCCAACAGCTGCCAGCACCAGTTGGCTCCAGGAGCATGTCGCAGACCTGAGTCGAAGGTAAGATCCTCTTTCAATGAGTCATCCTGCTGTATTGATCCTCCTTGTTTTCCCCCTGTAGTCCAGAAGTGGACAGTTTCCCTCCCAAGCATCCCTCAGGAAATGTATGCACCACAGTGTATGTGTGTAATGTGATTAGCAGTCTGTCCCACTCAAACTGAGGCTAAAGGGTAAATAGACACACAGAACTACCCTACGCCTTGACCCTTTTTCTCTCCAGATGAAATCCTGCGACTAGTGAGGTCCGGTCACCCGACAACCTGTCCGCTCAACCCCATCCCCTCCTCCCTTCTCCATACCATCTCTGGAGACCTTCTCACTTCCCTCATCAACTCATCCCTGACCACTGGCTGCGTCCCCTCTGACTACAAAATGGCCCGAATCGCTCCCCTCCTAAACTAACACTTGACTCCTAACGTCAAAAACTACAGACCTTCTTTATTTTCTTTCCAAAACACTTGAGCGCACTGTCTCTGACCAACTCTCTTGCTATCTTTCTCAGAATGATCTTCTTGACCCTAACCAGTCAGGCTTCAAGACGGGTCCCTCAACCGAGACTGCTCTTCTCTGTGTTACGGAGGCTCTCCGCACTGCCAAAGCTGACTCTCTCTTCTCTGTTCTCATCCTCCTAGATCTATCCGCTGCCTTCGACACCGTAAACCGTCAGATCCTCCTCTTCACTCTCTCAGGGCTGGGCATCTCAGGCTCTGCACACTCTTGGATTGCATCATACCTGGCAGGCCAATCCTACCAGGTGACGTGGAGACGATCTGTGTCTGCACCACGTACTCTCACTACTGGTGTCCCCCAAGGCTCAGTTCTAGGCCCTTTCTATACACCAAGTCACTCGGCTCTGTCATCCTCACATGGTCTCTGCTATCATTGATATTTGGATGACACTCAACTACTTTTCTCCTTCCCCCTTCTGACACCCAGGTGGCGACACGCATCTCTGCGTGCCTGGCATATATCTCCGCTTGGATGTCGGCCCACCACCTCAAGCACAACAACACGGAGCTACACTTCCTCCCGTAGAATGCCTGCCCGCTTCAAGACCTCTCCATCACGGTTGACAACTCCATGGTGTCCCCCTCCCAGAGTACAAAGAACCTTGGACAACACTGTTGTTCTCTGCAAACATCAAAGCAGTGACTCCTGCAGGTTCATGCTCTACAACATCTGTAGATTATGATCCTACCTCACACAGTAAGCGGTGCAGGTCCGAATCCAGGCACTTGTCATCTCCTGTCTGGACTACTGCATCTCGCTGTTGGCTGGGCTCCCTGCTTGTGCCATCAAACCCCTGCAACTTATCCAGAACGCTGCAGCCCGCCTGGTGTTTAAGCTCTCTCATGTCACCCCGCTCCTCCACACACTCCACTGGCTTCCAGTCGAAGCTCGCATCCACTACAAGACCATGGAACTTTCCTACTGAGCAGCAAGAGGGACTACCCCTTCCTACCTTCAGGCTATACTCAAACCCTACACCCCAACCCAAGCACTCCTTTCTGCCACCTCTGGTCTCTTGGCCCTCCCACCCCTACGGGAGGGCAGCTCCCACAGCCCAGTCCAAGCTCTTCTCTGTCCCGGCATCCCAATGGTGGGACCAGCTTCGCCCTGAAGCTAGGACAGCAGAGTCCCTGCCCATCTTCTGAAAACATCTGAAACCCTACCTCTTCAAAGAGTATTTTAAATAATCCCTCAGCATCCCCCTTGCACCCACTTTCGTGAACTAACACTCGCACTTGTCTCCCCCCCTTTACTAGCGCTGACTTTGCTGATAGCTACTTTAGGAAAAATGTGCTTACTATGAATGTGATATGTGGGTGTCCGTCCCACTTAGCTGTCTTAAGATGAATGCACTCTGTAAATCGCTCTGGATAAGAGCGTCTGCTAAATGACTAAAACATTTCAAAATGTATGTAAAACATGACATGGGGTGTAGTAGTATATTTTTTCAGCAAGATGTTAGGGAGTGGCTTTTTCAGGGAAACATATTGGCTTAATCGATTGAGCTTCTTGGAATTATTGTAAGGTATCTGGACAGCAAGGGCCGGTCTCATGTCTTTTCCAATGGATTACAATGACCCCCTCTGGCGAAACCTGCCTGTAGAGGTCAGATGTGAAACTCTTATCTTTCCTTTCACCTTCTCCATATTGTGCTGTGTGCCCTTGCCCTGGGGTTAAGACCTGATGGATACTCTCAGGTCAGCCACTTCCTGGCCCTCATCCCTGGAGACCCTGTGCAGGGCTGGGGAGAGGCTTGACAGTGAAACGCCACCCCCTCCACCTTTCCGCCCTCATATAGTAGCTTCCAGGATGATGAATCGCCTCACTTGTTTTGTCTGAATAATGGATGTTGGTGGGTTTTGTTTCAGTCCAGAGTGTTGAGATCATTTTGCACCTCTACTTTCTCTGCTGGTGCCCCGGTCTGGATTATGCCACTCAGGAAGTGGAAAATGACAAAAGGCTGAGTCATGTTTGGAGTTGGCGGACTCATTGAAAAAGAACCCTCCCTTACCTCCTAATGGGTTAGGTGAATGAGCAGCTGAGGGTCATGTGAAACAAGCCTCTAACTCATTGCAGGTCCAGATATATTTTGCTTTCCATTATGCAGGCGTTCCCTCATAGCTATAACACCCTGATCTCAAATAATATACCAGTAGCACTCTATGAAACAAAACTAGGCCTAAATAAGATTGATTCTCATAATCTATCTAAAACCCCAAATATTATTGAAGTGGCTTTCTGTCGCATTCTATCCTGAATAGTAAAAAGCACATACAATCCCACCCACTCTCCAGGTTACTTAGGGCAAAAGCACCTAATATACATTTTAACAAATTTATTGAGAATTCAATACAGAAATATATAATTTACATAACTATCCACACCCCTGAATCAATACATGTTACAGCTGTGAGTCTTTCTGGGTAAGTCTGGAAGAGCTTTGCACATGTATTGTACATTATTTGCACATTCTTTTTAAAATTCTTAAAGCTCTGTCAAGGTGGTTGTTGTTAGTTGCTAGACAGCCATTTTCAGGTCTTGCCATAGATTTTCAAGCCGATTTGAAGTCACAACTGTAATTAGGCCACTTATGAACATTCAATGTCGTCTTGGTAAGCAACTCCAGTGTATATTTGGCCTTGTGTTTTAGGTTATTGTCATGCTGAAAGGTGAATTTGTCTCCCACTGTCTGTTGGAAAGCAGACTGAACCAGGTTTTCCTCTAGGATTTTGCCTGTGCTTAGGTCTATTCCGTTTCTTTTTATCCTAATAAACTCCCTAGTTCTTGCTGATGACCTCTATACCCAAAACATGATGCAGCCACCACCAAGCTTTAAAATATGAAGAGTGGTACTCAGTGATATGTTGTGTTCGATTTTCCCTAAACATAACTTTTTTTATTCAGGACATGAAAGTTAATTTATTTACCAAGTGTTTTGCAGCTTTACTTCAGTGTACTATTGCAAACAGGATGCATTGAATATTTTTATTCTGTACAGGCTTCTTTCTTTGCACACTGTCATTTAGGTTAGTATTGTGGAGTAACTACAATGTTGTTGATCCATCCTCAGTTTTCTCCTCTCACAGCCATTGAACTCTGTAACTGTTTTAAAGTCACCATTGGCTTCTGAAATCTCTGAGCGGTTTTCCTTCCTCTCCAACAACTGAGTTAGGAAAGATTTGAGGAGTTTCTCCCATTCTTCTCTGCAGAACCTCTCAAGCTCTGTCAGGTTGGATCAGGAGTGTTGCTGCACAGTTATTTTCATGTCTCTCCAGAGATGTTCGATCAGGTTCAAGTCAAGGCTCTGGCCAAGCCACTCAAGGACATTCCGAGACTTGTCCGAGACTTGTCCGAAGCCACTCCTACGTTGTCTTGGCTGTGTGCTTAGGGTCGTTGTACTGTTGGAAGGTGAACCTTCGCCCCAGTCTGAGGTCCTGAGTGCTCTGGAGCAGGTTTTCATCAAGGATCTCTGTACTTTGCTCCGTTCATCTTTCCCTCAATCCTGACTAGTCTCCCAGTCCCTGCCGCTGAAAAACATGCCAGACCATAATACTCCCTCCACCATGCTTCACCGTAGGGATGATGCCAGGTGTCTTCCAGATGTGACGCTTGGCATTCAGACTAAAGAGTTTCATCTTAGTTTCATCAGACCAGAGAATCATATTTCTCATGGTCTGAGAGTCCTGTAGGTGCCTTTTGGCAAACTCCAAGAGGGCTGTCATGTGCCTTTTACTGAGTAGTGGTTTTTGTCTGGCCACTCTAGTATAAAGGCCTGATTGGTGGAGTGCTGCAGAGATGGTTGTCCTTCTGGAAGGTTCTCCCATCTCCACAGAGGAACTCTGGAGCTCTGTCAGAGTGACCACTGGGTTCTTTGTCACCTCCCTGATCAAGGCCCTTCTCCCCCGATTGCTCAGTTTGGCCGGGTGGCCAGATCTAGGGAGTCTTGGTCCCGTGTGGCTCAGTTGGTAGTGCATGGTGTTTGCAACGCCAGGGTTGTGGGTTCGATTCCCACGGGGGACCAGTACGCGGAAAAAATGTATGAAATGTATGTATTCACTACTGTGAGTCGCTCTGGATAAGAGCGTCTGCTAAATGACTAAAATGTAATGTAAATGTTGGTTGTTCCAAATGTCTTCCATTTAAGAATGATGGCCACTGTGTTCTTGGGCATCTTCACTGCTGCACAAATATTTTGGTACCTTTCCCCAGATCTTTGCCTTGACAAAATCCTGTCTCGGAGCTCTACGGACAATTATTTCACCTCATGGCTTGTTTTTTTTTCTCTAATATGCACTGCCAACTGTGCAACCTTTATATAGACAGGTGTGTGCCTTTCCAAATCATGTCCAATCAATTCGGTTTACCACAGGTAGAATCCAATCAAGTTGTAGAAACATCTCAAGGATGATCAATGGAAACCGGATGCACCTGAGCTCAATTTTGAGTCTCATAGCAAAGGGTCTGAATACTTATGTAAATAAACTATTTCTTTTTTTTTTTTTATTAATTTGCAAACATTTCTAAAAACATGTTTTCGCTTTTGTCATTATGGGGTATTGTGTGTAGATTGATGAGGGAAAGGAATATTTTAATACATTTTAAAGGTAAGGCTGTAATGTAACAAAATGTGGAAAAGTCAAGGGGTCTGAATACTTTCCGAATGCACTGTACACCATCCCAAAGTGTAATTAACTTCACCATTCTCAAAGGGATATTCAATGTCTGCTTTTTTATTTTTACCCGTCTACCAATAGGTGCCCTTCTTTGCGAGGCATTGGAAAATGTCTCTGGTCTTTGTTCTTGAATCCGTTTTTGAAGTTCACTGCTTGACTGAGGGACCTTAAAGATAATTGAACGGAGATGAAGTAGTCATTAAAAAATCCTGTTAAACACTTATTGCACACAGTGAGTCCATGAAACTTATTATGTGATTTAAAGCACATTTTTACTCCTGAACTTATTTAGGTTTGACATAACAAAGGAGTTGAATACGTATTGATACTATTATTAATAAAATATTTTTTTTATTCATTTGTAAAAATGTATAAAAACAATTCCACTTTGACATTATGGGGTTCGTTGTGTATGCCAGTGACACAAAATCTAAATTTAATCACTTTTAAATTCAGGCTGTGTTACACAACAAAATGTGGGAAAAGTCAAGGGGTGTGGATACTTTCTGAAGGCGCTGTATAACAGAGTAAAGTTCTGATTGTTCTGAATAGAAGGCACAGTGGACAGGATGTCCCGGACTGCTTTGAGTCATTGTTTCATTATCTGCTGTAATCGTGTCATCCGTGTCTCTGGGCCTCACCACCCTCCCTGGTGGTGGGTAGACATTATATAACCCTCAGAGCTAGTCCACTGTGTACTATTATTTGGGCAACAGCATTTAGCCTGTATTTATAGCCGACCGACATCATATCAAGTGTTTGTTTGTCTCACCGTAATCCCACAATTTCTGTCTCCAGTGGGTGGGATTATGCAAACTGTCACTCTGGAACAAAGCTCCCTCTATCCACACAGTGTTCTCTCTCGCGCGCATGCTCTCTCTCTAGGCAGCGCCGGACGCACAGACTGTGCAGACAGACGGCCGTGGAATCACACGACCCTGTCCCTAGTACTCAATTATATCAATGCAGCAGGGAGATTTAGGAGATTATTGGGATTGTAAATCCTGCTTCCCGCTCACCCCCCCCCCCCCCCCCCCCCCCCAAATGTTGGCTTCAAATTAAGTGACCGGAGGTCGAGCTTCTTTAGGTTAATGGGTTTTCTTTTCTTTTTTAAAGATAATGCCTAGTTTTTTTTTTTTTATTGTGTCCATGTTGGACACCAGTGGACTAGTATCCATGCATGTTTAATAAGAGGTTGACACTGGACAGGGATGCAGTTGAAAAACACTATATAGAATTCATCTTCTCAGTATTTATCTAATCATGACCTATTTCAAATAATATTATGCCAAGATCTGAATACATCGCTGCAAATAAAAAAAAAAAACGGGCTAAATGTCAGTGCATGATTTCACACTGGCTAAATGTGAGTGAACTCATTGCCCTCTACTCCCCCTACTGATGCTGATGAGTATGATGTGTGGTCTCAGAGACTGCGATCCCCAGTGTTGGCAGCACTCATCTGTCTGAGGAGGACATCACTTCATATCATATCATCACGCCTACTCTGATGGGTTACACCTCCTAATGCACTGCATTAACATCTCTGATTAAACACACATAACTGATCTGTAAAGCATGCACACTGCCTCATCACCACACAACTGTAAGATCTGAGGTGGTTCCACTCACTATAGGGATCTCGTTTTTCTTTTTGTGGAATGAGAGTAATGTATTTATTTTAGACACATGCTGAAAAGCGACACACATGAATGCTTAATTGTACATGAATTGTATCACAACGGCATAATGAACGGCTAGCCATTTGAATTAGGTCAGACATTGGTCATTTATGAACAGGACGAAGCACATCCCAAAAAGAAAATATCATCTGATCCAAAAACACACCACGTAGAGAGAACACAGGATGAATGCATCCATCTGTCTGTAAAATAATACATTGAAGAGTTGGGTCCCAAGAATATACACTACATGGTCAAAGTATGTGGACACCTGCTCAACGAACATCTCATTCCAAAATCATGGGCATTAATATGGAGTTGGTCCACCCTTTGCTGCTATAACAGCCTCAACTCTTCATAGAAGGCTTTCCACTAGATGTTGGAACATTGCTGTGGGGACTTGCTTCCATTCAGCCACGAGCATTAGTGAGGTCGGGCACTGATGTTGGGCGATTAGGCCAGTCGGCGTTTCAATTCATCCCAAAGGTGTTTGATGGGGTTCAGGTCAGGGCTCTGTGCAGGCCAGTCAAGTTCTTCCACACCGATCTCAACAAACCATTTCTGTATGGACATCGCTTTGTCCACAGGGGCATTGTCCTGCTGAAACAAAGATTTCCCTTCACTGGAACTAAGGGGCCTAGCCCAAATCATGAAAAACAGCCCCAGACCATTATTCCTCGTCCACCAAACTTTACAGTTGGCACTATGCATTGGGGCAGGTAGCGTTCTCCTGGCATCCGCCAACCCAGATTTGTCCATTGGATTGCCAGATGGTGAAGCGTGATTCATCACTCCAGAGAACTCCTTTCCACTGCTCCAGAGTCCAATGGCGGCGAGCTTTACGCCACTCCAGCCGACGCTTGGCATTGTGCATGGTGATCTTAGGCTTGTGTGCGGCTGCTCGGCCATGGAAACCCATTTCATGAAGCTCCCGGCGAACAGTTATTTTGCTGATGTTGTTTTCAGAGGTGGTTTGGAACTCGGTAGTGAGTGTTGCAACCGAGGACAGAAGTTATTTACGCGCTCGGCAGTCCCGTTCTGTGAGCTTGTGTGGCCTACCACTTCGCAGCTGATCCGCGGCAGCTCTTGCAGGGCAGAAATTTGCCGAACTGACTTGTTGTAAAGTTGGCATCCTATGACGGTGCCACGTTGAAAGTCACTGAGCTCTTCAGTAAGGCCATTCTACTGTCAATGTTTGTCTATGGAGATCGCATGGCTGTGTGCACGATTTTATACACCTGTCAGAAACGGGTGTGGTTGAAATAACCGAATCCACTAATTTGACGGCGTGTCCACATACTTTTGTGTATGTATATTGTATATTAGTGTTTCATATTTCATAAATTCTAACATCAGTAAATTTTACATTAGAGTATTTTGTGTAGATTGTTGACGAAAAATGGCATTAATTTTAATCCCACTTTGTAACACAACAAAATGTGGAAAAAGTCAAGAGGTGTGAATACTTTCTGAACACACATTGAACAACACAGCAGCTTTTCAGCATGTTTTGTTATTTCCTTATAACCAGAAGTCGATGAAGAACGTTTGTTTTCCAAAATTTGTGGTCGTGGTCGAGGGGAATTCTTTCGTATGACATGAATTCCCGACTCGGAGTATCAACAATGTTTGACAGCCATCGTCGATGGTGACAGCATCGTAATGTTACAAATAATGGTTTAGCAATGGTTTAGTACAAGCATTTCGCTACACTCGCAATAACATCTGCTAACCATGTGTATGTGACCAATAACATTTGATTTGTTTTGAGCATATTTCAATTTGACTGCACCTCTGGAGTCTGGCAATGCAGTGAGCACACCAGCCACCTGGACATCTGATGAAACTGAGGAGTATTTCTGGCTGTAATAAAGCCTTTTGTGGGGAAAAACTCATTCTGATTGGCTGTGCCTGGCTCCCCAGTGGGTGGCTCCCCAAGTGGGGCTATGCCCTCCTAGGCTCACCCATGGCTGCGCCCCTGCCCGGTCATGTGAAATCCATAGATTAGGGCCTAATGAATTTGTTTCAATTGACGGATTTCCTTATATGAACTGTAACTCAGTAAAATAGTTGAAATGTCTTGCATTTTGCATTTATATTTGTGTCTAGTAGATTGTAGAAGAATATTACAATCACTTAGTCTCAGCATTATTCATATTTTCACTTTTAAGAAGATGTGTATATTACAGGTGCTTTCTGTGAGTCCCTGTCTTGGATTGTTTGTGTGATTTCTTTGGTTGCCCTTTGGTAATGTGTGTTGTCACTTTGGTAATGTATGTTGTCACAGTAACTCTAACAAGTTTAGACGCGTTTGGAGCATCACCGCAGGGTTGAATGGCTCAGTATAGTAATTTTATGTTTGTGTTTGTATGTTTTCAGCCTGTGTGGGATTATCCCTGGTCTCAGCAGTGTCCTTCTGCCTCGTATGAATCCCTTTGTCTTAATCAACGTGGCCGGAGCTCTCTCACTCTGCATCACCTACATGCTCATTGAGATCAAGTAAGTCCTCCCCTCCGACATGGTTTAATGGAATTAGTTAGTGGATTCGGGGAAGTTATAAATCAGTATTGTTGAGGAATAATGTGTACTCTGAATTGTGTTTCCACAAAGCCCTCATTATCGACCTGATGTGTGTTTGACATCCCTCTTGTTACTTATCAACCTCCATGATAACTCTTGACATAGAGATGGGACGATAAACCGAAAATTATCGACACAGACCACTTATCGTGGGCATTTGCTGATATCACTCATAATGATAAGTTGCCTATACTAGAGAAATGTAAAGTTTTGAAATGAAATAATTCTGCTTATATGTAAATAGCCTTGCACGAGCCGCTCATAGGGCAGGAGCCTGAGGCAGCTTAATGTACATGTACACACCCTGGACAGAAAGCTAGTCTATCGCACGGCCTTACCCTCAATCTATCTCCTTAATGCGGCAGGTATGGGTGTAGGGACTGTGGGCTCAGGGGCGTCGGGTAGCTTAGTGGTTAGAGCGTTGGGCCAGTAACCGAAAGGTTGCTGGATCGAATCCTGAGCTGACAAGGTAAAAATCTGTCGTTGTGACCCTGAACATGCAGTTAACCCACTGTACCCTGGTAGGCCGTCATTGTCAATAAGAATTTGTTCTTAAAACCTCTCTAGGCTAGGTGGGACGGTAGCGTCCCACCTGACCAACATCCAGTGGAAATGCAGGGCGCCAAATTCAAACTACAGAATTGTAAATATTTAACATTCTTGAAAATACACATGCAATATGTCAAAATAAAGCTTAACTTCTTGTTAATCCAGTCGCGGTGTCAGATTTCAAAAAGTCTTTACGGCGAAAGCAAACCATGCGATTATCTGAAGACGGCGCCCCATCATACAAATGCACAATCATTTTCAACCAGGCAGGTGGCGACACAGAAGTCAGAAATAACGATATAATTCATGCCTTACCTTTGAAGATCTTCTTCTGTTGGCACTCCAATATGTCCCAGAAACATCACAAATGGTCCTTTTGTTCGATAAATTCCTTGTTTACATCCCCAAAATGTCAATTTTTTTTGCGCGTTTGATTCAGAAAAACACCGGTTCCAACTCGCACAACATGACTACAAGTTATCTGTAAACTTGGTCCAAACATTTCAAACAACTTTCCTAATCCAACCTTAGGTATGCTAAAACGTAAATAATCGATAACATTTAAGACGGAATATACTGTGTTCAATAGCGGATAAAATCAATGTGGAGCGAGCTACAGGTCGTGCGCCGCAAACACGAGTCCACTTGGCTTGACACTCATTCTGAATCGCCGTACTACTTCATTTCTCAAAGGAAAAACATCAACCAATTTCTAAAGACTGTTGACATCTAGTGGAAGCCATAGGAACTGCAACCAGGTGCCTCATAAATCTAGTTTCCCATAGAAAACCAATTGAAAACACAGTGAACTCAACAAAAAAGAATCCTGGATGGTTTGTCCTCAGGGTTTCGCCTGCCAAATAAGTTCTGTTATACTCACAGACATCATTTTGACAGTTTTAGAAACTTTAGAGTGTTTTCTATCCAATTATATGCATATCCTAGCTTCTGGGCTTGAGTAGCAGGCAGTTTACTTTGGGCACGCTTTTCATCCGGACGTCAAAATACCACCCCCTATCCCAAAGAGCTTAACTGACTTGCCTAGTTAAATAAAGGTTAAATAAAAATAAATTTAAAAAATGCTGAGTGCTAAGCAGAGACTCATCAGGTTTTTACAGTCTTTAGTATGACTCGGCCGGGGATCGAACTCACAGCCTTCCAATCTCAAGGTGGACACTAACCACAAGACTACAGTACTGAGTTATATGGATGATTGTGAGTAATGGTGGTATACATGAATGTTATAAACGTATCGTTATCATGATAATTCAGTCAGTTTATCGTGATATGGATTTTTGTCCATGTCACCCAGCTCTATCCTGACAGCTATATGCTCCTAACTTAATAACGTACTAATATTATCTATTATGAAGTACCTTATGATTTTCTCTCTCTCTCTCTCTCTCTAGTAATTACAATGCTGTGGACACAGTTTCGGCGGTGACCATCGGCCTCATGATCTTTGGCACCATGTATCCTATGAGTGTGTACAGCGGGAAGGTGCTCCTTCAGGTAGGCTATTCAAACATGTCCACAGTCTAAATTGAACTGGATCATTGATTCTCTGTAGGATGTGATGTGGATCGCACAACTTTACTGTAACTCTTGGAATGATTGAGTTATGTTCTGTCCGGATTATGTTTGGCTTACAGTGGTTCTTCCTTTAAAAGTTGCAGCACGTCATTTAAGTGTCAGCCATTGTTGCTAGAATGACGCAATTTACCACAATCTGCCACCATCTACCACAAACGGTTGTGGCATAAGCTCAAAACTTTTAAAGGAAGAAGCACTGTACACTGTTGGGGTGGCAGGTAGCCTAGTGGTTAGAGAGTTGGGCCAGTAACCGAAAGGTTGCTGGATCAAATCCCCGAGCTGACAAGGTAAAAATCTGTCATTCTGCCGCTGAACAAGGCAGTTCACTGTTCCCCGGTAGGCCGTCATTGTACATAAGAACTTGTTCTTAACTGACTTGCCTAGTGGTTAAAGGTTAAATAAATAAATTAAAGAGAGCATGTTCTTTGATGCTCATTACTCATTAAAGGGAAAATCCACTCAAAATTATATTTTGATATGTTTTTTCTCATTAGTCAGTCCATTGTTGATACAGTCCCAAAATATTTTGCATGTCAGCAGTCAAGTTTTCAAGATATTGGACTTTTAAGAAGCAAAGGCCACATCATCATGATGATGCAGAATGCAGGAGACATTTTGGGACTGCATCAACAGTGGACTAATGAAATAAATACTAAAATAGTTTTTCTCTGGATTTTCTGGAGTGCTGTGTTTTGAACAGAGACACTCTGGTGACTCACAGTGTTCTGCTCTGTCCTCTTTAGACCACTCCCTCCCATGTCATCGGACAGCTTGACAAACTGCTCAGAGAGGTAAGAACACTCAAGTGGGGGTGATGTTTTTGTTGTTTAATGAACTATTGAAATCGGATGGGAGGTCAATTAAGGACGGTTTTAACTAGGTGGTATACAGCTACGGAAGTTACTTTTTTGTAGCTGGTTAGGAGAACTTAGGCAGCGGGTTTGAAGAATTAACATAGCAGGTTAGGTGAATTAGGAAAAGGGTTAGCTAAAATGCTCTCCTAACCTGCTACAAAAAGTCACTTCTGGTCATAGTTGTACACCATCTAGACAAAAGCAATGAGGATAACCCTAGTGAATTGTGGAGAGGAGATAATCCTAACAATAAAGGGAAAGAGGAATACCTAGTCAGTTGTACAACTGAATGCGTTCAACTGAAAGGTGTCTTCCACTTTTAACCCAACCCCTCTGAATCAGAGAGGTGCTGGGGGCTGCCTTAATCGACATCCACATCATCAGCACAACAAAGCGTAATGTCATGTCCAAATGGAGCTAAAGTTAGACATGAAATACAATGTTAATAACGAGGCATATGAGGTGGAATACATGTAAATTATTTACATAATAATAACCGTTTACAGAAAACATTTAAAAAATGTTTTTTTCCCCCACCATTTTTGATGGTCCAACAACTCTTGAGTTGTTTAGCACCATGGTTGTGGAGGGCAAAGTGCTGAAAGCGAATGGGAACATCTCATCTTTGCTCCTAATGGCAATCAGTGATGTGTTTGCTGAGGGTTGTCCTCTTTTGACCTCTTTCCTATTTTTCAAGCCTGTTGCACTCGCTAAATAAGGCAGTTGAAATGTGTACCATGTGTATTGAAGCCAATTTTTGTCTCTGCTTTATATGTATATATTATTTAAGTGTATTTCACAGTGTGCAACAACTTGCAATGATTCCCTACCATGTTTTAAAATATATTGTGCCCCTTGGGATCCTATTGTGCCACTCTATCAATATTATAACTAGAGCCAGTTATAGTTTTTTCAGACCATGCGAGTTGATTGGGACTGGTCACACGATCAGGTTAAACTGGTCCCCTCATGGCAGAGACTCTGTTAGACCCCTACAGAGATTGTGGCGCGGTCTGCATTTTTCATGATGCGGTCAGATCCCGCAGATTATTTGGAAACGGACGTCTTTCTGCTTTATATGCCTTCCTATTGTATTAAAAGCACCTCTTTGTCGCGTTATTCACACACCCTCAGAATTTCACTGCTTCAAGTTCAGTAGCCTTCCTCTCCTAGTTGGGTGTGCGAGATCATGTGTGCCAACCTTGTGTGGTTTCAGTGAAGTAGAGTAGGTACTGATCACCCAATTGTCCTGCTCCTTAAAGGTAGGCTATAAAATGTAGCTCAAGAGAAAGTGCAAGTGTCCACTCTGCTCTCTTCGAACTACATCTAGCCTATTGGTTGATATAGCCCAGTTATACCTACCGATAGCCTAATATAATGGGCCATGTGACGTACGAATCTTAGGTATTCTTGCACATTTTGATACTGCCTATAGGGTGCAGAATTTCTGGGACCATGGCTGGAAGGTAAGCTGCGTCACATACGCCTAAAATAACATTGCGGAACTGCGGTTGGGTCGGGACCAGTTATTGCGGGAGCGGGTGGGAGTCAGACAGAAAGCCAGTGGGAGCGGGCAGGAGCAGACCTCTAGACTGTATGTACTGCTGTATGTGTGTAACACTGTACTTGTCTTCCATCAGGTCTCCACTCTGGATGGGGTCCTGGAGGTCCGTAATGAACACTTCTGGACGGTGGGCTTTGGCTCTCTGGTACGTCATCATTGTTCTGTCCCTGCTGTCTCCTCATTATACCCAGCAGACTCCCAGCGTAATGCGTCATGCTCTGTTAGCTCTGCCTCTAGGAGAAGCAAGGCCATGTTCTTTGATTCCCATTGTGAAGACAGAGTAGTCACACAAAAAGTCGTACTCCAATACAGGGAATAAGGCATAAAGACAGAAATTGAGTCATTCTGGTTTCATTGAAACGCCTGAGCTGTGAATTATTCAGACTGTGGCTATAACAATGTTGTTTCACGTAGAATAACTTAAATACAGATTCTGTCTGGTCTGCTGCAACGTTAAATCTAATTAAATGAAATAACACTTATTTGCACTCTGCATAATAGCAGTATAATGTAATGGTAACATTACGCAATTACAGCATCACTGCTGTTATATCGATAAATAGGCCAGCTTCCTGGCTGCACTCGTAGATTCCTGTGTAGACTAAGTTTATACAGTGGTGTTGCTGCTGTGCTCAGTTGTTGTCACACAGTTCTGGGTTGTTGTCACACTGTTCTCTCCAGACTGTATGCCTTAGCGTACTGCCAGTAGAGCTAGAGGGAGAGAAAGGGAGAGAGAGAATGTGGAGTAAACACACAGACTCACACTTTAACTCCTTGTCTCCTCCACTGGCTTTGTGTGCAGGCTGGCTCTGTCCATGTCCGAATACGCCGGGATGCCAACGAGCAGATGGTGCTGGCCCATGTGACCAACCGTCTCTTCCCCCTCGTGTCCACGCTGACGGTTCAGATTTTCAAGGATGACTGGATCCGGCCTTCCCTCATGGCCGGAGTGCTCCCAGCCAGCACACTCAGCCCCTCTGACCACGGGGGCCTGTCCAGCTTTGTCCCCCCTCCCCCCAAATCCTCTGAGGACATGGACCGGCTCACCTCCACCCCGTCCAAACCCAGCAGCCCACCGCCAGAGTTCTCCTTCAACACCCCGGGGAGGCATGTCCAGCCCATGGTGCTTCCCAGCACCCAGCACCAGAGGCCCTACAGCATGGGCCTCAACTACGGAGCCTCCCCCTACACCAACATGCTCAACCAAAACCTAGCCCGGCCGGGGAGTGGGATGGGTATGAACCTGGGAATGGGTGTAGGGATGCCTTCATCACAACAAGGTTTCAGAACTGCCTTAGGCGCAGCGCCACAGCAATTTGGAATCAACCCTCTCCCATCACAGTACAGCCAGTACAGACCCTGATGTTTAGAACATGAGGTATAGAAGTGGGATATTCAGAGAGAGAATATATTATGGTATTTATTTTGATGGGACCTGGACATACATTCTGACCTTTGGTGGATTTTCTATCTTTCTATATTTTTTTGTACTATTCTTCAAAAAGCAAATGAGTTGAAATGAACTGTAGGCATCTGTTCTGTATATGATATGCCAGTTAACATGTTTCTTCTGATTGGGAATCGTGGAGGAGCTCTATGGCTTTTGTGTGCTTTAAACCATTCATTGACTTTCGCGCTCATAGGACTTGTTTGATTACATTAACTATTATTCCCTTGGTAAATGGTCATCACAAGATGGTCAGCTCAGCCGTTCCTACCTGGAGTAATATTTGTAGGTAGAAAACGGTGACCTAATGCGGGGGCAATACATAATGGGGTAATTAGACTCTTTATTATGTTTTGCCCCATAACTGCTGCATTAATGGCATCACTTTGTTACACTAATGTTTCTTAATGCCAACCTCATTGTGAAGGAGTGGTCTGTATTATGCCTTTTCACCTTTAATGGAAAACAAAAACTGTTATTTTCCGTATAGTCTGCAATAAATAAACGCAAATGTACTGTACTTGCCCTATTATTTGTCACTTACTCTAACTTTCTAGGTCAATGTCCATTGAAAGACTCTCCAATGAGTTTGGCGACTCAGTGTGGGACGTGAATTATCCTAGCCATATAGGCCTGTCTGGATTGGAGTTTGGGTATAGGAAATGAGGTAGGCATACATGAATGTTCCAACATAATATCCTGACCGAAGCTTTAAGACGTTGAGTAAAAAAAGACCCACCCTGGGCTACCTTTTGAGTGTTGTTGAGGGTGAATAGGACCATAAAGAAAATGTAAGTGTGGGATGAAAGTCTGGCGTTTAATTTAAAACAAATCTGATTTGTATTTCTCTTTTTGTTTTAATTCATGTTAACAGTAATTCATACAAAGTGTGTTAAACTAATTTGGACATTTTAATTTATTGGCAAATGGTTAAATAAAATCAGAGCATAAGACCATAACTAAAGAAATGGTAATTTTCCATATAGAAAAATTGTGACTTGCAAGAAGTTAAAACTTTTGATTGAGATGTTGAGAGTGAATGTTGAATAGTGAAGAGGCCCATAAAGAAAATGTAAGTGTGAGATGAGTCTGTTTAATTTAAAAATCTGATTGTATTTCTCTTTTTGTTATAATTCATGTTAATAGTAATTCATGCCTCCCAGGTGGCGCAGCATCGCAGTGCTAGAGCGTCACTACAGACCCGGGTTCGATCACGTGCTGTGTCACAATTGGCCCAGCGTCGTCCGGATTAGGGGAGGGTTTGACCGGGGTGGGGGGTGGGCTTTACCTGGCCCATCGCGCTCTAGCGACTCCTTGTGGCGGACTGGGTGCCTGCAGGCTGACTTCTGTCAGGTGAAAGGTGTTTCCTCCAACACATTGGTGTGGCTGACTTCCGGGTTAAGCAGGCGGGTGTTAAGAAGCGCGGTTTGGCGGGTCATGTTTCAAACGACGCATGACTCAACCTTTGCCTCCTGAGCACGTTGGGGAGTTGCAGCAATGAGGCAATATCAAAATTGGGGAGAAAGAGGGTAAAATACTACTACAACAACAACAACAAAATACATACAGACATGCATACATACATGCATACATACATGCATACATGCATACATACATGCATGCATGCATACATACATACATACATACATACATACATACATACATACATACATACATACATACAGTACCAGTCAAACGTTCGGACACCTACTCATTCAAGGGTTATTATTTTTACTATTTTCTACATTGTATAATATATCTTAGATTCTTCGAAGTACCCACCCTTTTCCCCCGATGACAGCTTTGCACACTCTTGGCATTCTTTCAACCAGCTTCACCTTGAAGGAGTTCCCTCATATGCTGAGCCCTTGTTGGCTGCTTTTCCTTCACTGCGGTCCAACTCATCCCAAACCATCTCAATTGGGTTGAGGTCAGGTGATTGTGGAGGCCAGGTCATCTGATGCAGAACTCCATCACTTCTTCTTGGTCAAATAGCCCTTACACAGCCTGGAGGTGTGTTGGGTCATTATCAAATGATAGTCCCACTAAGCGCAAACCAGATGGGATGGCGTATTGCTGCAGAATGCTATGGTAGCCATGCTGGTTAAGTGTGCCTTCAATTCTAAATAAATCACTGACAGTGTCACCAGCAAAGCACCCCCACACCATCTCACTACCTCTTCCATGCTTCACGGTGGGAACCACACATGCAGAGATCGTCCGTCTCACAAAGACACGGCGGTTAGAACCAAAAATCTCAAATTTGGACTCATCAGACCAAAGGACAGATTTCCACCGGTCTAATGTCCATTGCTCGTGTTTCTTTGCCCAATCAAGTCTCTTATTGGTGTCCTTTAGTAGTGGTTTCTTTGCAGCAATTTGACCATGAAGGCCTGATTCACGCAGTCTCCTATGAACAGTTGATGTTGAGGTGCCTGTTACTTGAACTCTGTGAAGCATTTTTTGGCCTGTAATTTCTGAGGCTGGTAACACTGCTGAAGAGGAGAAGTTCATTAGAAGTAACACTGGGTCTTCCTTTCCTATAGCGGTCCTCATGAGAGCCAGTTTCATCATAGCTCTTGAAGGTTTTTGCGACTGCACTTGAAGAAACTTTAAAAGTTCTTGACATTTTCCAGATTGACTGACCTTCATGTCTAAAAGTAATGATGGACTGTCATTTCTCTTTGCTTATTTGAGCTGTTCTTGCCATAATATGGACTTGGTCTTTTACCAAATAGGGCTATCTTCTGTATACCACCCCTACCTTGTCACAACGCAACTGATTGGCTCAAACGCATTCAGAAGGAAAGAAATTCCACAAATTAACTTTTTACAAGGCACACCTTTTAATTGAAATGCATTCCAGGTGACTACCTCATGAAGCTGGTTGAGAAAATGCCAAGAGTGTGCAAAGCTGTCATCAAGGCAAAGAGTGGCTACTTTGAAGAATCTCAAATATAAAATATATTTTGATTTGTTTAACACTTTTTTGGTTACTAAATGATTCCATTTGTGTTATTTCATAGTTTTGATGTCTTCACTATTATTCTATAATGTAGAAAATTGTAAAAATAAAGACCCTGGAATGACTGGTTGTGTATGTATGTATGTATGTATGTATGTATGTATGTATGTATGTATGTATGTATGTATGTATGTACAGTTGAAGTCGGAAGTTCACATACACTTAGGTTGGAGTCATTAAAACTCATTTTTCAACCACTCCACAAATTTCTTGTTAACAAACTATAGTTTTGGCAAGTCGGTTAGGACATCTACTTTGTGCATGACACAAGTAATTTTTCCAACAATTGTTTACAGATTATTTCACTTATAACTCACTGTATCACAATGTCAGTGGGTCAGAAGTTTACATACAATAAGTTGACGGTGCCTTTAAACAGCTTGGAAAATTCCAGAAAATGATGTCATGGCTTTAGAAGATTTTAATAGGCTAATTGACATCATTTGAGTCAATTGCAGGTGTACATGTGGATGGATTTCAAGGCCTACCTTCAAACTCAGTGCCTCTTTGCTTGACATCATGGGAAAATCAAAAGAAATCAGCCAAGACTTCCACAAGTCTGGTTCATCCTTGGGAGCAATTTCCAAACACCTGAAGGTACCACGTTCATCTGTACAAACAATAGTATGCAAGTATAAACATGGGACCACGCAGCCGTCATACCGCTCAGGAAGGAGACGCGTTCTGTCTCCTAGAGATGAACATACTTTGGTGTGAAAAGTGCAAATCAATCCCAGAGCAACAGCAAGGGACCTTCTGAAGATGCTGGAGGAAACAGGTACAAAAGTATCTATATCCACAGTAAAACAAGTCCTATATCGACATAACCTGAAAGGTCCCTCGGCAAGGAAGAAGCCACTGCTCCAAAACGGCATAAAAAAGCCAGACCGTGGTTTATAACTGCACAAGGGGACAAAGATTGTACTTTTTGGAGAAATGTCCTCTGGTCTAATGAAACAAAAATAGAACTGTTTGGCCATAATGACCATTGTTATGTTTGGAGGAAAAAAGGGGAGGCTTGCAAGTGAGGCACGGGGTGGCAGCATCATGTTGTGGGGGTGCTTTGCTGCAGGAGGGACTGGTGCACTTTATAAAATAGATGGCATCATAAGGGAGGAAAATTACATGGATATATTGAAGCAACATCTTAAGACATCAGTCAGGAAGTTAAAGCTTGGTCGCAAATGGGTCTTCCAAATGGAAATAACCCCAAGCATACTTCCAAAGTTGTGGCAAAATGGCTTAAGGACTACAAAGTCAAGGTATTGGAATGGCCATCACAAAGCCCTGACCTCAATCCAATAGAAAATTTGTGGGCCGGACTGAAAAAGTATGTGCGAGCAAGGAGGCCTACAAACCTGACTCAGTTACACCAGCTCTGTCAGGAGGAATGGGTCAAAATGCACCCAACTTATTGTGGGAAACTTGTGGAAGGCTACCCGAAATGTTTGACCCAAGTTAAACAATTTAAAGGCAATGCTACCAAATACTAATTGAGTGTATGTAAACTTCTGACCCACTGGGAATGTGATGAAAGAAATAAAAGCTGAAATAAATAATTCTCTCTACTATTGTTCTGACATTTCACATATTTAAAATAAAGTGGTGATCCTAACTGACCTAAGACAGGGAATTTTTACTAGGATTAAATGTCAGGAATTGTGAAAAACTGAGTTTAAATGTATTTGGCTAAGGTGTATGTAAACTTCCGACTTTAACTGTGTATATATATATAAAATACTGTGCCTTCGGAAAGTATTCAGACCACTTTACTTTTTTGTTGGCTTTGTGTGTTGTCTTTCATTCCAGTATATATGAACACACTTGATTAGTTGAATCAGGTATGTTAGTAGGCTTAGACAGGGGGCGTAGGAAGGCCTCTGACATGTTTAAAAACTGTTTTTAAATGCTAGTTTCTAGTGACTTTTGAGAAAAGAATATAGACAAATCTTAACTTACAAATCAGCAAATTTACAAGGCTAAGGGGGGCCTTGCTGAGGTTGTACTATGAACACACCTGCTTCAACGAATCAGCCTGCCCTTGATTAGTTGGGTTGGAAAAATAAAGCCTGCATGCCCTGGGGGTTCCAAGGATCAGGATTGTAGAACATTGCTCTAGATAACATTCCAGTAGAGTGATGGCTAACATTACCTTGGTTCTTGAGGAAACCCCTTAGTTAATAAAGGCAGCCAAATTCTGATATATTTTTTAATTTACCAATAAAATTAGCACTGAAAAAGATCTGATGCGAAACGATCTGGTGTGATTGGTCAAAAGACTGATTAGTAGAAAAAACATTACAGTTGGGCTGCCTGTGTAAACACACCCTTAGACCACTTAGAACCAGTAGGTTTATCCTAAAATCTTCTTGGATGACTCATTCAGGTGTTAAACAGTACTGGAAGTTATATCCTCAGTGCTGCTTGGAAAGCAACTGACTGGGCTGTTATTCTGTCAGGCCAGAATACAGACCATATAAAGAGCATCCTCGAAGCAGCAACACCTAAGGCTACATTTATTTTGCTCTAAATGCCCGACTCTGGTTGCTTGAGGTGGCAGGTTGCCTAGCGGTTAGAGCATTGGGCCAGTAACAAAACGGTTGCTGATTTGAATACCCGAGCCGACAAGGTGAAAAATCTGTCCATATGCCCTTGAGCAAGGCACTTGACTCTAATTTGCTACAGTGGTGCCATACTACTATGGCTGACCCTGTAAAACAACACATTTCACTGCACCTATCCAGTGTACACTGGGCGTACAAAACATTAAGAACACCTTACTAATATTGAGTTGCACCCCCCCCTTTTCCCCCTCAGAACAGCCTCAATTCATCAGGGCATAGACTCTATAAGGTGTCGAAAGCATTCCACAGGGATGCTGGTCCATGTTGACTCCAATGCTTCCCACAGTTATGTCAAGTTGGCTGGATGTCCTTTGGGTGATGGACCATTCTTGATACACACGGGAAACTGTTGATTAAGCGTGAAACACCCAGCAGCGGTGCAGTTCTTCGCAAAAAACTGCGCCTGGCACCTACTACTGTACCATACCCTGTTGAAAGGCACTTAAATATTTTGTCTTGCCCATTCACCCTCCGAATGGCACACATACACAATCCATGTCTCATCTGTCTCGAGGCTTAATAATCCTTCTTTAACCTGCCTCTTCCCCTTCATCTACACTGATTGAAGTGGATTTAACAAGTGACATCAATAAGGGATCATAACTTTCACCTGGTCAGTCTGTCATGGAAAGAGCACGCGTTCATAATTTTTGTACACTCAGTGTATGTGACAATAAATATTTGTCATGTGTGGAAACTCAAAATTATAGCGTGAATATTTCATAGGTCTCATATGTTTTGTTTTTATACCAGTGTTTATGAAATCACATTAAAATAGTATCTTGGTTTATCAGATCAATTTCTCACACATAATGCCTCCAGTTGCAATGATTTTTATAAGAGTGCTTTTTAATTTGAGGTAATTTCTGGTAATGGGTCTTTGGTATATTGTCTGGGGATGTGTGGTTGTCCATATTCATTATGTATTTCTGAATTGTCATTATCTACTTCACACTTATCAGTGCAATTTGCACTTCACGTCTGTTAAGTATTAATTGTTTAGGCCACTGCAGCTCTCAAGTGGCACAGATCGACTGAATGACTATATAGATTATTTATTCTGTTCTGTGCCATTTCTGTTTAGTAGCAGTATTTATTGGGATCCCCAATTAGCTGCTGCCTTTCCTGGGGTCCAAACAGGAAACAAAACAAAAATACATAATACTACATAATCTCCTGCTGCCTCTGCCTCACGAAAGAGGAGATGGCTCCTGCACTATGAGCCGTTCCGGTTCGCACAAGCCAAGGATTCGTGCAAGGCCACCCACCTACATAATACAATAAATACATAAGTACAATACAAAATATATAAAAATGGCTGTCTCTGCACAGACCTCGTTGTGCCGTAAGGTGTTCTTTTATCCGTTTTATCTGTTTTTATTGCTAGCATGAGTTAGGGTAGCAGAGAGTTCCATGTAGTCATGGCTGTCTTTTAATACTGTGCATTTCCCAGCCTCTGTTCTGGACCTGGGGACTGTGAAGAGACCTCTGGCTGCATGTCTTGTGTTGTGTCCAAACTGTGTGCCAGCTGCTTGAATGGTTCCAAATCCAAATACAATTTGTCAGCGAATGTCTGACATCTAAATACAGTGTTGAAGAGATTTTCGATGTATTGATTCCATGGCACATGGTGGGTTGAGTGGTTTGCTGATGTCAACGTTGTGAACAGAGTGCCCCATGGTGGGGTTATGGTATGGGTAGGCAGGCATAAGCTACGGACAACGAACACAATTGCATTTTATTAATGGCAATTTGAATGCACAGAGATACCGTGACGAGATCCTGAGGCACATTGTCGTACCATTCATCTGCCGCCATCACCTCATGTTTCAGCATGATAATGCACGGCCCTATGTTGCAAGGATCTGTACACAATTCCTGGAAGCTGAAAATGTCACAGTTCTTCCATGACCTTCATACTCTCCAGACATGTCACCCACTGAGCATGTTTGGGATGTTCTGGATCGACATGTACAACAGCATGTTTCAATTCCCGCCAATTTCCAGCAACTTCGCACAGCCACTGAAGAGGAGTGGGACAACATTCCACAGGCCAAACAACAGCCTGATCAACTCTATGTGAAGGAGATGAATTGTGCTGCATGAGGCAAATGGTGGTCACACCAGATACTGACTGCTTTTCTGATCTATGCCCCTACTTGTTTTTAAAGGTATCTGTTGCATCCTAAGATGCTGGGTTCTTTTACTGAAGACTCCAAAGCGTACTTATAACAAATGGAACAGATTTATTTAATGTTCTCCTTAACACATTACAGTCGTCTACAGTACTCCCGTGTAGCTCAATTGGTAGAGCATGGTGTTTGCAACGCCAGGGTTGTGGGTTCGATTCCCACGGGGACCAGTGCGGAGAAAAAAATGTATGAAATGTATGCATTCACTACTGTAAGTCGCTCTGGACAAGAGCGTCTGCTAAATGACTAAAATGTAAATGTACTCTCTACAGTGTCTTCAGCCCAACTCTCCAATACATCACTGAACTTTTACTGCCCTTGCATCTCGTAATCCAATCACTTCAATGCAAGAACGGAAACCCCATTATCATTTGTTAATTCAAATAACTCAACCCCTGCATACAAATCCCATTGGCTATTTGCAACCATTTCACCTCTAAACTCATTAACATATAATACATTTCGCAATACACCACACTCCCTGGAAATTCTCACTTCCTTTGAAAACATCCTTAATGAACATCATGGGTTTTCCAAAACAGTTTTTCACTTATCAACCCATATACAACCTGTTTACAGATCCAATCGGTCCGGAGGCCTTCTGACCCTTTTTGGCCTCTCATGATGCTCTGGGCCCTCAGGCTCAGGGCCTGGCACAATCTGTGTCTCTGTATGCGTGCCTGTCACGGTCGTAGTTCCCAAGTCCCAATCAGAAATGTTCCACTCTGACACATTCAGGTCTTCTCTTTCATTGTGTTGCATCATCATTTGATCCACATGCTTCTTACACAATTTTCCCTCAGTCTGCACTAAGTAGGTTACAGGACCAAGTACCCTTTTCACAACCCCGGGTACCCATTTCTCTCTCCTCCCCGGTAATCTCGAACAACACTGTTTGCTCCTACTGAAACGCTTGCACACCCCGTTGTCCTGTATCTTACACGGAACCCAAACCGGCTGCAAGCATGCGCCATCGTGCATAAATGTATACACCAAACATGATCACGACACGCAGGTTAAAATATCAAAACAAACTCTGAACCAATTACATTAATTTGGGGACAGGTCGAAATGCATTAAACATTTACGGCAATTTATCTAGCTAGGTTGCACTTGCTAGCTAATTTGTCCTATTTAGCTAGCTTGCTGTTGCTAGCTAATTTGACCTGGGATATAACCATTGAGTTGTTATTTTACCTGAAATGCACAAGGTCCTCTACTCCGACAATCCATACATAAAACGGTCAACCGAATCATTTCTAGTCATCTCTCCTTCTAGGCTTTTTCTTCTCTTGACTTTATATTGCGATTGGCAACTTTCATAAATTAGGTGCATTACCGCCACTGACCTCGTTCGTCTTTCAGTCACCCACGTGAGTATAACCAATGAGGAGATGGCATGTGGGTACCTGCTTCTATAAACCAATGAGGAGATGGGAGAGGCAGGACTTGCAGCACGATCTGCGTCACAAATAGAACTGACTTCAATTTTAGCCCTTGGCAATGCAGACGCTCGTTGGCGCTCGGGAGCAGTGTGGGTGTAATAATTTAATAATATAGATTTCTAAATTTATTTTGCAACGCGAGGACACGCGACGCGAGCGGTGTAGTCAGCCTGTTAGACTGCATGTCAGCTGAAAAGCTGGGTTTAACCAGTGATAACCTTGTTCTAAACTGTCATTTTAGGAACAACTCTGCTGGAGTTTTTCCAGTTGTGGCATGTGGCGTATTCCTGTAGGCAAACAGTAAGTTGTCCACACTATACTGTACAGACCGTCCTGATGACTTGTCCTTCTCTAGAGCCTGTTTCAGATTCTGTACAAGTCGCTCTGCTGCGCCATTTGAAGCTGCACGATATGGAGCCGACTTGATGTGTTTTACCCCATTCAACTGGAAGAATGTCTCCATCTCTTTTGACACAAGCTGTGGCCCATTGTCTGAAACACACCCCTCAACTAACCCATAGGCTGAGAACATTCCCCGGAGTGTCTCTACCGTGGCTGTAGCTGAAGTATTACTAATACACTTTACTTCTGGCCAGCGTGAGTATGCATCCATAACTACTAAGAACTGGTGCTTTCCCATTTGAGCAACATCTATATGGATGCGCTGCCAGGGCCTCTCGGGCCATTTCCAAGGATGCACTGGTGCAAGGTTTGGCATATGTCTCTTAGACTGACACACCTGGCATCTTCTTACCATGTCTTCTATGTCTGAGTCTAACCTGGGCCACCAAAAGTGTCTCCGTGCAAGAGCTTTCATTTTTGCCATGCCCCAGTGGTTTTCATGTAGCTCCTTCAGTAGATCCCTCTGTAGAGTAGCCGGCACCACCGCTCTCATACCCAATAACACACAATCACTTTTTACAGGGAGCTCATCCCTTCTCCCCCAATAAGGCTTTAGTTCAGGATCAGTAACATGGTTAGGCCACCCTGTAAGTGTGAAGTGCTTCACTTTTATCAAACCCTTGTCCTTCACAGTTTCCCTTGCTATGTCCTTAGCTAAAATGGGAAGTACATCTAAAAATGACACTCGATAGTTTGGATTGCTCTCTGCCCCCCACCCTCTATCTTTCTGTAAGAGCTCTGTCGTAGGTTTGTTGGGAGTAGAGAGATTCTTCATGAACTTGCCATATTAGGTAAGTAAAGCCAGATATGCTCTGAGCTCTGTCACGTTTGTTGGCACTGGAGCCTTTGCTATGGCTTCAGTCTTGTCCTGCACTGGATGTAGCCCCTGTTCGTCTATCCTGTGACCTAAGCGACACTAGACTGAAAAAATGCAGACTTGTCCCTGTTTACTCTTAACCCAAGCTCTTGCAGCTCTTTAACACTGCTTCTACGTTCTGTAAGTGGTCCTCCGACGATTTCCCTGTGATAAGAATGTTATCTATAAAGCACACAACCCCAGGTAAACCCTGTATTACGTTGGTCCATAATACGTTGGAATATAGCTGGAGCGCTTAGTACTCCATAAGGCAGTCTATTCATCTGGTATAAACCCTTCAACGTGTTTTTAGTCAGGAAATGCTTTGACTCTTGAGCTACCTCCACTTGCTGGTAGGCCCGTGTAAGGTCTAACTTTGAACTGTTTACCCCCGGCTAGAGTATCAAACAAGTCCTGCGTCTTTGGTAAGGAGTACTGGTCTTCTCCACCCATGCATTTACAGTCACCTTGTAATCATGACATATTCTGATACCCCCGTTTGCCTTTGGAACACAAACTATAGGTGCTGCCCATTCACTGTATTCCATGGGTGTGATCACTCCTTGTTTTTCTAGCTCTGTAAGCTGTTTGTCTACTGCCTCTCTGAGTGCATAAGGCACAGGTCTAGCCTTACAAAACTTTGGAACAGTTTTCTGACACTTGAATGTTGGTTTTAACTCCTTTTACCACACACATTGTTCACTCTTAACCAATCTAATTTGAGGTGCTGAATCCAGTTCCTCCCCATTAGCGTAGGACCCTTCCCGTTTGACACTAATAGAGGTAGTGCTAACAGCTGAGCACAACATTTCACTTTAACCTCCAGCTGTCCCAATAACTGAATTGGCTGAGCTGAGTAAGTTCTCAAAACAACATCACATGGTTGCAGTTTATGCTTCTTAAATCGGCTGTTGTACAGCTTCTCTGAGATAATAGACATGGCAGCCCCAGTATCTACCTCCGACTTTATCTTTTCCCGTTACATCTCACCATGACCATGTAAGGTTTCACGTACTCACAGTCACGATCACTACACACAGTAAAAAGTCCCAAGTCCTTTTCTGACTGGTGATTTCTGACTGTGCTGGAGCCTGCAGGCAATAGCAGTTCGGCCTCCTCAACTTGATCTGTTGTCAAGTAGCGTGTTCCCTTCACTGGACTAGAGTGTGCTGTTTGAGAGCGTTGCTTAGAAAATGTGCTGCTCCCCGCAGATACTCTCCCCCTCCAAACCCTTTCAAGATGTCCGGCCTTCTGGCACGCTCTGCATTAGAACTCCTTGTAACCGCAGGTCTGCTGTGTATGTCCTGTCCCCAAACAACGAAAACAGGGCTTTGACTTCTCCCCCCTCTGGTCTGACATCCACTGTTTCTCCCTGTCAGATCCGGGTCGATGCCCCTCCCGTTTTGTGGTGAACTGATCGGTTCTCAACTGAGTCGGTGTCTTCTGGAATTTCTGCATACTCTGGGCTGTGCACTCGAAGTTGTTGACAATGTCCAATACTTTTGCCCATGTTAAATTCTCCCTGACTGCCTGCGCTTAACATCTTGCCACGCAGCTCCTTACTGGCAACTCCATAAACTAGCTGGTCCCTCAGCTGCTCCTGTAGTGCAGCCCCAAACTCACATGTAGCCGCCAGTCCCTTTAGCGATGCTATATACTCAGCTAACGTCTCTCCCGCCAACTGTTTCCTATTCCGAAAAGCATACCTCTCGCTCAACACGTTCCGTTTTGGCGCATAAAAGTCTCTCAGAGCTGAAATTAGCTCCTGGAAGCTAGCCTCTCCCGGCTTCTTCGGCGCTACCAAATCTTTCAGCAGCGTAAACATCTTTGAACCCACGACTGATAGAAACACCGCTCTTCTGTGGTCGTCAGCTATCTCGTTGGCCTCCAAAAACTGCAAAAATCGCTCCTCATATGTGCTGAAGTTCTCGTTAGCCTCCTGTAAACACAAACCGGTCTCACTACTGAAAAGTGCCATAACGCTCATTAGCCCACGCGCTGTTTCTTCCCAGCTGACCAGTTAATTTACTAACGGTAGTACTAGCTAACTTTCTAGCTCGTTCACTCAGTTGGTCATCAGTAGTCTGATGATTTTGCCTTAGAATTCCGTTATCCTCGTCGCCAGTTGTTGCATCCTAAGATGCTGGGTTCTTTTACTGAAGACTCCGAAGCGTACTTATAACAGACGGAACAGATGTATTTAATGTTCCCCTTAACACATTATAGTTGAATACTCTCTACAGTGTCTTCAGCCCAACTCTCCAATACATCATTCAACTTTTACCGCCCTTGCACCTCATAATCCAATCACTTCATTGCAAGAACGGAAACTCATTGTCATTTGTTATTTCAAATAACTCAATCCCTGCATACAAATCCCATTTGGCTATTTGCAACCATTTTACATCTAAACTCATTAACACATAATACATTTCTCAATACACCAGAGTATCTGTGACCAATAGATGCATATCTGTATTCCCAGTCGTGAAATCCATGGATAAGGGCCTAATTGACTTAAATTGACTGATTTCCTTATATGACCTGTAAAATCTTTTAAATTGTTGCATGTTCCATTTATATTTTTGTTCAGTGTAAGTGCAACACGTGCTGCTCTGTTCTGGATCAACTGCAATTTCCATATGTCCCTGTTTATGGTGACTACACAACTGGGCAGTAGTCCAGTTGCGACAAAACTAGGGCCTGAAGGACCTGTCTGGTCGACTGAGATGTCAAGAAAGCAGAGAAACACCTTATCATGGACCGATCTCTTCCTATTTTAGTAATCTTTGAGTCAATATGTTTTGACCATGACAGCTTGCTATCTAGGGTTAAAACCAGCAGTTTAGTCTCCTCAACTTGCTTTGACAGAATGTCATCCAAATCAGTTTAGCTCTTGTGGATGTTTTTTTTTAAATAGCAAGGTGTTATTATTTGAATAGAGCTGTGCTTCCTAAAATGTCTACGCTACCTTGAGGTGCACTAACAAGTGGTGAAAGAAGCTCTTGGTGGGGTGTTAAAAGGGCCACAGCTGGTGTGAAAACTGTTGCTAGCCCTAAGCGAACAACCCACGCCTCAGATATGCTATGAAAGCTTAGCTGTCACATTGGATGAAGGGGGGAAAGCTACACAATACACTGTGAACCATTCCCAGGGAGGGAGTAATTGTGATGCCAACAAATGTTATCACCTTTCACCCCAATGCCCATGGAAATGGTGAAAAAAAAGAAAGCTTTTCTGCAGAAAATGTCGGAATTCCCGTTGCTTCCTCTCTTACTCATTATTTTACTTTCATCCAAGCAACTTGTTATCATGTGACTCCCAACCCCTAACTGTATTGCTTTACTCTCAATGTGTATTGGAATAGACCACTTGATATCATAATCTGATTGCCTGCCAGTACGTAAGAGAAGTGGACAATGCCACCACTGTGTTGGACACACTTTACCTTTTTACTGAAGTTCACTCTGAATAACTTTACATCATGTCTTGCTGCCCGACTGCATCTCCATCTAATGCATTTGTGAAGATAAAATAGCGCATTCCACAAACTGGGAACTTACAATTATCCAACAAAATAATTTTATTTTTCTAAGCCATACATTCCCTTCATTAGACAACATCTGTCTGTTTTGTCGGAAGTGTTACGCAAATGACTTTTCCCACTTGTGACCCAATAGAGATCTCAGTGTTTGGTTCCAAATCTGAATAAAATTTGTCAGCGAATGTCTGACGTCTAAATACAGTGTGGAAGAGAATTTCGATGTATTGATTCCAAGGCACATGGTTTATGAACTGGCACAAAAAAACAACACTTGATTCAACACTTTCAGTTTATCAATTGAAATGATTATACAAAATTCTTGCCACCAACAGAATGCTATATATATGGGGCATACAACAATCTCAGCTCTGTACATTTTGCTGCGAAGTAACAGAATCACTAGATCATTTATTCTGGTATTGCCTCTATGTAGATTGTTTCTGGTCACAGGTAAATTTAACCTTACAAATAGCAGTGTTGGGCCATTTGGAGAGCCATACTCCGTCAATAAATAATATAATAATACTCGTAGGAAAGGTTTTCATCTTTAGCTCACAATCTGTGGATACTATATGATTAGAAAGGTTCAAAATGTATGTAAAACATCCCAAGACAATTGAAAAATATATGGCACATAGAAACCAAACGAGGGTGGTCTATGGTGATAGGTGGGAGGGGCTGAGAGTGGCTGAGGGGTGGGATTAAGAGTTTATGTTTGGTAATTTATTATTGTTATGTGATTGCTTTATATAAAAGTGCCATGTATGTAAAATGTATATGTAAAATGTATGTATATGTAGCAGAAAAAGGGTAGATGGGTTAATAAAAATGGAAACAAATAGTGTTAGAGAGTCGGTCCAGGGTCAAAAAGAAGAGGTTTAATGATGAACCAGCACCACTCTCCTGCTTCACAGTTCTCATTCAAGAAAAATGAATCCTCTACAGACAAGACAGAATGCTAGTTCATTTTAACTGTGGGATTTGACTAATGGGAGATGTGATCAGAATTTCATACCTGCCCAGGTGTTTTGACTGCACCTGCACCCATTGGCTGTGCCCACTCTAGTCTACATGTCTCTTTTAGACGGTTTATTGTCTTTGAGCATTAGATCACGGAACAGGAGGGTGGTTGGAAAACGTTCCGGGACATTTCCTCCACCAAACCTGATCCACAGGAAGCAGAATCCTTATCCCCATAGTTTAGGATAAAAAAATTACCAATGGATGAGAGCCAGTGAAAAGGCCCCTTTTGACACCACCCTGTTCTGGATTGCCACTAAAGCAGTGTGCCGCAAACCCAGTTCAGCCCGTATGCTGTGCCTGTCCAGGAATGTGACAGGAGGGGAGTGTTTCCATGATGGCTGCTGGTGGAGCCTGAAAACTCCTAGCTCTGTTAGGGGTTCCTCCTCTCAACCTGAACAGACACAGGGCACTAAAAGCCCCCAGCCAAGCCCTCTTCTCAGTGTGTTCTCCACGCCTGCCTTCCACACAATGCAAACTGCCCACCCCTACTGGTGCAGAGACAGTGTGTCTGTTACTCGCTGCCACTAATGACCTCCTGGGTGCGCTCAGATCAGGGTCACCAGCTCACTGAAGCAGAACCATGCATGTCAAGAATGCAGAGGCCTCAGCTCCATAAACCTACTCATGTAGGGACCCCTCTCCCTGTCCTCACTGTACACATGTACATCCCTTTAGTGTCTCCCATACAGCCCCCCACAGTGCACTTAACGAACAATCAAGAATGCTGAATAGATTTCCGTGATACGTGGAATTTGGTAATTCATGTACGTTTGGTTTTGCGTTATTAGCAAAGACTGCATGCAATTTTCAATATTAATGCATGCATTTGATGCACAGCACTACATTCAGTGCAAGCTTAATATTTAGTGCAAGCTTATTTATCTATAGTCCCTGGTTACAACATGCAAGGTAGTAACCCCTAGCCGTGTGTTTGTTTGTGTGGATAGTGCTGGCAGATGTGAAGATTTGACTGAGCGTTTGTGTAACATGATGTTGGCTCATGGATATGGTATCGAGTTGGTTTATAACACATGATATGGGCTAATGACTACATGTACAAGTTTGTGCTGATATGGCAGAACTTTTGCATGGAGGATGATGCTAGTCAGTGACTTACTAGCTCTTGACAAAAATGTTAAATCTGTTAACCTCTTCCTTTTATACATTCTATTAGCAATAAAGCGTTATATCTGCAGCCTTTAAGTCATTACCGAAATGTTCACAAAGAGAGATTGTCACATTGTAACAATTTTTGTTTCTTGATATACAACAAAAGTCACATACATAAACTTGCCATTTCTGGTTGTATTTCAAAGTAGCGTACTCCCTGGAGCTGGCTTGGTTACCCCTAGGGTACCAGACCAGTATAGCATGTGAAAACATTGATGTAGGTTGATATGACAACATACTCTGAGGGGGGAGGCAGCCTGGTGTAAGGGAGAGTACCATTTAAATGTCTTCCCTACAAGTTGTAAATGTTACATAACAAGGATTAACCTACTTGGAGGCTATAAATATAAGTGTACACTCTGTATTTTAGATCAGTGCATCTGTGATGGTTGAGATATGTCCGTACGGTCCTAATGCTTTATTGGATTCAAATTAAAATATTTTAAAAATCCTCTCTCCTATTTAGGTTGTCTTTTCGCTTCAGATCTGGTTAGAATCAAGAGTTTGTGGATCAGAGTCTGGTTCAGTGGGTAAAACTCACCTCTGGATAGACTGGAGCCATATACTTCCCTGCATGAGCCCTACGCACTTCAACTCTGTCTCTTTTCTTCTGCTCCTATCCTGTCATAAAAATAAAATAAAAAAACGTAAGGATTTATGAATTCTGTTCTCCTAATATATATATATATATCAAGAGTTTGATCCAGACAGGACTTGACGTGCTACTGTAAAGGTCAAATGCGGAGTGGTTTAACCATTAAGAATACAATTCATTCGGAAAGTATTCAGACTTTTTCCATATTTTGTTACGTTACAGCCTTATTCTAAAATGTGTTAAAAAAATACAAATCCCTCATCAATCTACACACAATACCCCATAATGACAAAGCAAAAACAGGTTTTTAGACATTTTTGCAAATCTATAAAAATAAACTGAAATATCACATTTACCTAAGTATTCAGACCCTTTACTCAGTACTTTGTTGAAGCACCTTTGGCAGCAATTACAACGTTGAGTCTTCTTCAGGTATGACTCTGCAAGCTTGGTACACCTGTATTTGGGGAGTTTCTCCCATTTTTCTCTGCAGATCCTCTCAAGCTCTGTCAGGTTGGATGGGGAGAGTCGCTGCACAGCTATTTTCAGGTCTCTCCAGAGATGTTCGATCGGGTTCAAGTCTGGGCTCTGGCGGGGCCACTCAAGGACATTCATTCCACATGGAATGGCTTGTCCCGAAGCCACACCAGCGTTGTTTTTCACAATTCCTGACATTTAATCTAAGTAAAAATTCCTTGTCTTAGGTCAGTTAGCATCACCACTTTATTTTAAGAATGTGAAATGTCAATAATAGTAGAGAGTGATTTATTTCAGATTTATTTTCAGATTTCCCAGTGGGTCAGATGTTTACATACACTCAATTAGTATTTGGTAGCATTGCCTTTAAATTGTTTAACTTGGGTCAAACATTTCGGGTAGCATTCCACAAGCTTCCCACAATAAGTTGGGTGCATTTTGGCCCATTCTTCCTGACAGAGCTGGTGTAACTGAGTCTGGTTTGTAGGGTTCCTTGCTCGCACACGCTTTTTCAGTTCTGCCCACAATTTTCTATAGGGTTGAGGTCTGTGCTTTGTGATGACCATTCCAATACCTTGACTTTGTTGTCCTTAAGCCATTTTGCCACAACTTTGGTAGTATGCTTGGGGTCATTGTCCATTTGGAAGACCCATTTGCGACCAAGATTTGACTTCCTGACTGATGTCTTGAGATGTTGCTTCAATATATCGACATCATTTTTCTCCCTGATGATGCCATCTATTTTGTGAAGTGCACCAGTCCCTCCTGCAGCAAAGCACCCCCACAACATGATGCTGCCACCCCCGTGCTTCACGGTTGGGATGGTGTTCTTCGGCTTGCAAGCCTCCCCCTTTTTCCTCCAAACATAACGATGGTCATTATGGCCAAACAGTTGTTGTTTCATCACACCAGAGGACATTTCTCCAAAAAGTACAATCTTTGACCCCATGTGCAGTTACAAACTGTGGTCTGGCTTTTTTATGGCGGTTTTAGAGCAGTGGCTTCTTCCTTGCTGAGCGGGCTTTCAGGTTATGTTGATATAGAACTAGTTTTACTGTGGATATAGATATTTTGTACCTGTTTCCTCCAGCATCTTCACAAGGTCCTTTGCTGTTGTTTTGGGATTGATTTGCACTTTTCGCACCAAAGTACGTTCATCTCTAGGAAACAGAACGCTTTTAAAGGCACAGTCAACTTAGTGTATATAAACTTCTGACCCACTGGAAATGTGATACATAAGTGAAATAATCTGTCTGTAAACAATATGTTTTAAAAATGACTTGTGTCATGCACAAAGTTCTAACTTTCCCAAACTAAAGTTTAACAAGAAATGTGTGGAGTATTTGAAAAATGAGTTTTAATGACTCCAACCTAAGTGTATTTAAACTTCTGACTTCAACTGTATGTAAAGAAGGTGTTTGTTTTTTATTCGTAATAAATTTGTTAAAATTTCTAAAAACCTGTTTTTGCTTTGTCATTATGGGGTATTTTGTGTAGATTGATGAGGGAAATGTATTTAATCCATTTTAGAATACGGTTCTAACGTAACAAAATGTAGAAAGTCAAGAGGTCTGAATACTTTCCGAATGCACTGTACATTGTGTGTTGACAGACTCTTCATTGTGCTTAGTTATGAATTGCAGTATGGCTCACATTTTGATGCTTTTAAAATATATAATTTAATAGAAAGTAGTTATCTGTAAACTACGATATTCTTTAGATTCAAACCATTTCATCTTAAGTCATTACGGTAGGGCTCATTCCAAAACTTGACAGACTTACCTCGAGGGACTCTATCTTGAATTATGAAACGAGAGGATGTGAGGTTGTGTCCTCTCATTCCGAACTCCAGTGCCTCTCCTCTCTGTCTGGTTGACTGGGCACGTGAGCCTTATGCTCTGTGTCAGAGTGGAGCCACCAGGTCGCCCAGTGGGACGCTACAGGACCCAAGTCAACCCTGTCTGACTGACTGCCTGGCAGTGTTTGGCTGTGCCTCTTTCCCCTAACCCACCACAAGACCGTAGATAACCCATCAGCTCAGCTCTCACCACTTTTGTGCCTATCAGTTTCTGGGATGAGAGGTGCTCTTACCAAAAGAGAAGGAACTATGTGACATGATATTGGATTGGCTGACGTGTGAAATGGAGGGCCTCATGGCTATGCTGAGGCAGTGTCATGACGACACAGGCATTAGTGAGAGGAGCCTGAACCCTGTGAGTACAGTTCACATACTTTCCCATAGTTTGGTTTCTACTTGTTTCACTTCAGATGTTGGCTTATATCACTCACCTGTTTTAATGCTTGGTATGGACATGAACAAGTTAATGTACAGTGGGGGAACAAAATGCAGATTTGACCATGTACTTTCTTGCGGCCATGTATTTATACATTGTACAAATACAGTGGATATAAAAAGTCTACACACCCCTGTTAAAATGCCAGGTTTTTGTGATGTAAAAGAATGAGACAAAGATAAATCATGTCAGAACTTTTTCTACTGTTAATGTGACCTATAATGTGAACAATTCAATTGAAAAACAAACTGAAATCTTCGAGGGGGAAAAATGAAAAATAAAAACCTTACAATAACCTGGTTGCATAAGTGTGCACACCCTCTTATAACTGGGGATGTGGCTGTGTTCAGAATTAACCAATCACATTCAAACTCATGTTAAATAGAAGTCATTACACACCTGCCATCATTTAAAGTGACTCTGATTAATCACAAATAAAGTTCAGCTGTTCTAGTAGGATTTTCCTGACATTTTCTTAGTTGCATCTCAGAGCAAAAGCCATGGTCCGCAGAGAGCTTCCAAAGCTTCAGAGGGATCTCATTGTTGAAAGATATCAGTCAGGAGAAGGGTACAAAAGAATTTCCAAAGCATTACATATACCATGGAACACAGTGAAGACAGTCATCATCAAGTGGAGAAAATATGGCACCACGGAGACGTTACCAAGAACTGGACGTCCCTCCAAAATGTATGAAAAGACGAGAAGAAAACTGGTCAGGGAGGCTTCCAAGAGGCCTACAGCAACATTAAAGGAACTGCAGGAATTTCTGGCAAGTACTGGCTGTGTGCTACATGTGACAACAATCTCCCGTATTCTTCATATGAATGGGCTATGGGGTAGGGTGGCAAGACGGAAGCCTTTTCTTACAATGAAAAACATCCAAGCCCGGCTGAAGTTTGCAAAAACAAACATCAAGTCCCCCAAAAGCACTTGGGAAAATGTGTTATGGTCTGATGAAACCAAGGTTGAACTTTTTGGCCATAATTCCAAAAGGTATATTTGGCGCAAAAACAACACTGCACATCACCCAAAGAACACCATACCCACAGTGAAGCATGGTGGTGGCAGCATCATGCTTTGGGGCTGTTTTTCTTCAGCTGGAACCGGGGCCTTAGACAGGATGGAGGGAATTATGAACAGTTCCAAATACCAGGCAATTTTGGCACAAAACCTTCAGGCGTCCGTTAGAAAGCTGAAGATGAAGAGGAAGTTCACCTTTCAGCATGACAACGACCCAAAGCACACATCCAAATCCACGAAAGCATGGCTTCACCAGAAGAAGTTTAACGTTTTGGAATGGCCCAGCCAGAGCCCAGACCTAAATCCAATTGAATATCTCTGGGGTGATCTGAAGAGGGCTGTGCACAGGAGATGTCCTCGCAATCTGACAGATTTGGAGCGCTTTTGCAAAGAAGAGTGGGCAAATATTGCCACATCAAGATGTGCCATGCTAATAGACTCCTACCCAAAAAGACTGAGTGCTGTAGTACAATCAAAAGGTGCTTCAACAAAGTATTAGTTTAAGGGTGTGCACAGTTATGCAACCAGGTTATTGTGAATTTTTTATTTTTTATTTTCCCCCCTCAAAGATTTCAGTTTGTTTTTCAATTGAATTGTTGACGTTATAGGTCACATTAAAGGTGGAAAAAGTTCTGACATGATTTATCTTTGTCTCATTATTTTACATCACAAAAACCTGGCATTTTAACAGGGGTGTGTAGACTTTTTAAATCCACTGTAATTATTAATCTCTCCTTTCTGTTTGCAACACATCTGTAGTGTGAGCTGTAAATTGGTTATGTCAGAGAGGATAATCGGTTGAAACGCAATGTAGTACTTAAAATGATTCCCATATAAGTATTCCGCTGCTGATGTTTGCTGTGCTGTCAGAAAGCACATTAGTGTCTGGTTTGGAGTGTTGTCCAATACTCTACTGTTGTATAAGTGCTGTTTATGGATGGTAATTAGTACGATGGAGTATAGGGATTGACCTAAGCATGGGGCCTAAACTTGTGACGGTGTGGGCTGTCCTTTCAACTGAGCATTTGGCAATCTCCACTTAACCTCCAAAGCCTCTCAGTACTGTAGCTAGTTGCTAAATGATTAGTAGAACAGACACAAGTAGACAGAAACATGCATCCAAACTCAGGCTGAGATGACAATGATAGAATACATTTCTGAAATAAAATGTTTTGAAACATACCTGAGCAGATTGTAGTGGTGTGGGGTCAGTAAAGAGCACTCTCGCCTCCGGACAAAACGAGTAGAAGACCTAATGGCCCAATACATTGACAGCCATGACACTGCTCAAATCAAATTTTATTGGTCACATATGTAACCGATGTGAAATGGCTAGTTAGTTAGCGGTGGTGCGCGCTAATAGCATTTCAATCAGTGACGTCACTCGCTCTGAGACTTGAAGTAAGGTTTCCCCTTGCGTTGCAAGGGCTGCGGCTTTTGTGGCGCGATAGGTAACGATGCTTCGTGGGGTGTTGTGTGCAAGGGTCCCTGGTTCGAGCCCGGGTTGGGGCGAAGAGAGGGACGGAACCTACACTGTTACACATACACACGGTTAGCAGATGCTATTGCGAATGTGGTGAAATCCGACAGTGCAGTAATATCTAACAATTCCACAACAATGACCTAATACACACAAATCTAAGTAAAGGGATGGAATAAGAATATACAGTTGAAGTCAGAAGTTTACATACACCTTAACCAAATACATTTAAACTTCGTTTTTCACAATTCCTGACATTTAATCCTAGTAAAAATTCCCTGTCTTAGGTCAGTTAGGATCACCACTTTATTTTAAGAATGTGAAATGTCAGAATAATAGCAGAGAGAATTATTTATTTCAGCTTCTTTTTCTTTCATCACATTCCCAGTGGGTCAGACGTTTACATACACTCAATTAGTATTTGGTAGCGTTGCCTTTAAATTGTTTAACTTGGGTCAAATGTTTCGGGTAGCCTTCCACAAGCTTCCCACAATAAGTTGGGTGTATTTTGTCCCATTCCTCCTGACAGAGCTGGTGTAGCTGAGTCAGGTTTGTAGGCCTCCTTGCTCGCACATGCTTTTTCAATTCTTCCCAAAAATTTCTATATGATTGAGGTCAGAGCTTTGTGATGGCCACTCCAATACCTTTGTTGTCCTTAAGCCATTTTGCCACAACTTTGGAAGTATGCTTGGGGTCATTGTCCATTTGGAAGACCCATTTGCGACCAAGATTTGACTTCCTGAATGATGTCTTGAGATGTTGATTCAATATATCGACATAATTTTCCTCCCTGATGATGCCATCTATTTTGTGATGTGCACAAGTCCCTCCTGCAGCAAAGCACCCCCACAACATGATGCTGCCACCCCCTTGCTTCATGATTGGGATGGTGTTCTTCGGCTTGCAAGCCTCCCCCTTTTTCCTCCAAACATAACAATGGTCATTATGGCCAAACAGTTCTATTTTTGTTTCATCAAACCAGAGGACATTTCTCTAAAAAGTACAATCTTTGTCCCCATGTGCAGTTGCAAACCGTGTGCAGTTGCAAACCGTGTGCAGTTGCAAAAGGCTATTCCATGCGAGAAATCGGCAAGAAACAGAAGATCTCTTACAATGCTGTATACTACTCCCTTCACAGAACAGAGCAAACTGGCTCTAACCAGAATACAAGAGGAGTGGGAGGCCACGGTGCACTACTGAGCAAGAGGACAAGTACATTAGAGTGTCTAGTTTGAGAAACAGATGCCTCACAAGTCCTCAACTGGCAGCTTCATTGAATAGTTCCCGCAAAACAACAGTCTCAATGTCAACAGTGAAGAGGCGACTCCAGGATGCTGGCCTTCTAGGCAGAGTTCCTCTGTCCAGTGTCTGTGTTCTTTTGCCCATCTTAATCTTTTATTTTTCTTGGCCAGTCTTAGATATGGCTTTTTCTTTGCAACTCTGCCTAGAAGGCCAGCATCCTGGAGTTGCCTCTTCACTGTTGACGTTGAGACTGGTGTTTTGCGGGTTCCATAAAAAATCTGCCGTTTCCAGCTACAATAGTCATTTACAACATTAACAATGTCTACACTGTATTTCTGATCAATTTGATGTTATTTTAATGGACAGAAAATGTGCTTTTCTTTCAAAAACAAGGACATTTCTAAGTGGCCCCAAACTTTTGAACGGTAGTGTACATATGAGATGAATAATGCAAGATATGTAAATGTTATTAAAGTGTCTAGTGATCCATTTATTAAAGTGCCAAGGATTTCAAGTCTGTATGTTGGCAGCAGCCTCTCTATGTTAGTGATGGCTGTTTAACAGTCTGATGGCCTTGAGAAAGAAGCCTGTTCGATGGTTTGTCGGAGGGCATAGCGAGATTTCTTATAAGCATCCAGGGTAGAGTCCCGCTCCTTGAAAGCAGCAGCTCTACCCTTTAGCTCAGTGCGAAAGTTACCTGTAATCCATGGCTTCTGGTTGGGGTATGTACATAGGGTCATTGATTTGCCAAATGGAGGTCGAGGCAGAGCTTTGTACTGTACGTGTCTCTGTGTATGGAGTAAAGGTGGTATCAAGATTTTTTCCTCTGGTTGCACGTGTAACATGCTGGTAGAAATGAGGTAAAACGGATTAAGTTTCCCTGCATTAAAGTCCTCGGCCACTTGGAGCACCGCCTCCTGTGTGAGCATTTTCTTGTTTGCTTATGGTTCTATACAGCTCGTTGAGTGCGGTCTTAGTGCCAGCATCGGTTTGTGGTGGTAAATAGACAGCTTATGAAAAATATAGATGAAAACTCTTGGTAAATACTGGGGTCTACAGCTTATCATGAGATACTCTACCTCAGGCGAGCAAAACCTTGAGACTTCCTTAATATTAGATTTTGTGCACCAGCTGTTATTTACAAATAGACACAGACTGTCACCCCTTGAGGCAGCTGTTTTATCTTGCAGATGGACAGAAAACCCAGCCAGCTGTATGTTATCCATGTTGTCGTTCAGCCACGGCTCGGGGGAAATTAAGATATTACAGTTTTTAATGTCCCATTGGTAGGATAGTCTTGATCGGAGCTCATCCAGTTTATTATCCAATGATTGCACGTTGGCTAATAGGACTGATAGTAGAGGCAGATTACCCACTCGCCATCGGATCCTTACAAGGCTCTCTAACCTACGTCCCCAATATCTCTGTCTCTTCTTCATGCGAATTATGGGATTTGGGCCTTGTCCGGTGTCTGAAGTAAATCCTTCTTGTCCGACTCATTAAAGAAAAAATCTTCATCCAGTGCGAGGTGAATAATCGCTGTCCTGATATCCAGAAGCTCTTTTCGGTAATAAGAGATAAAAGTTACAAATAATGCCAAAAAACACACACAATAGCACAATTGGTTAGGAGCCCATAAACGGCAGCCATCTCCTCGGGCGCCAGTTACAACTGTCCATGTTTAATGCCCCTCTTTTACCCCACGCTCCATGGTGTTCACATGGTTCAAGGGGTATAGCATTCTCCCCAGGGTGGGAGTGATACAGGTTATGGGCCCTGTTGGCAATTGGTGGTTGGTAGCGGAGTCGAGGGAACAAGCAGGGTTGGACACGACCATGCTATTATCCCACACACAGTCTGTGGTTCATCTGAACCCCCGAAATGAGCGGTCCTTCTCCAGCTCACCGCTTTTCATTCCTGGGAATTAGATTTGATTACGAAACGCCCCGGTCTGTTACCACAGATGGGGTTAGTTTTTTCAGAGTCCCATTCCAAGCTTGGTTAAAAAGTGCTTTGTTGCCAGTACCAATGACTGGTTGGTAGGTTAACCTCCATGATAAAAAAAATTAGAAAATCCTGGTTCTATTTTTAATGTATGTGTTCTGTCGCTGAGTGCTAGCCGGTTACTTGAACGCATCTTACCAACTGAGTGAGGCGCGTTGTGACAACAGTTTCTTGTGCATCCCCCATGCTTCTGCAGCATCATCACATCGACTGTTCCCAAGGCCTCAGTGCCTGTTTTGAGGGAGGAAATATCCTCCAGTCTCCAGAAGCAGGCAATCCTGTCAAAGATCCAGGGAGACTGTTACAGCCGATATTTACTGTTTCCAAATAGGGACTGAATTTTGCATCCCATTCTAGACCTACAGTATGTGCCCTCAGCAAGCACCTCAGCGTCTACAAACTCAGAATGCTCACGAGCCGCTGGCTTTTACAGCCGATTGGCTGGGGGCAGCGGTGTCAATGGGGCAAGAAGTGTTACACACAACCATGCTACTATCCCGTATTCAGTCTCTAGGCTTCATAATAAGCCAGAAAAATAGTTGTCTGACTCCATCTCAGCGCATTTCGTTCCTGGGTCTCGAGCTAGGCTCATTTGTGTATTACAATTTTCTATCCCCCCGTAGGGTGTCCGGATTCTGGCTCTGCTTACCCACATTTTTGATGGGTCACACAGTGCATATTCGCAAGTTCCTACGTCCTCCTGTGGATGATGGCTTCAGTGATGGAAGTCATTCCCCTGGGGCTATTGTTGATGCAGCCCTTGCAGCACTGAGTGCTAGCCACTCACCTGGACACATCTCACAGCTAAGCCGGTCGCTTCGGGTGTCTCTGTCAGGTCCACAGGCCGTGGCCCAGTGGTGTGACCCTCTGCTATGGTCAGGGGGCTCCCAAGGGCTGAGTTGTATTCTGCAAGGTGGTCACAACAAACACATCCCCCCAAGGGTTGTGTACACTGTATGGAGGCAACTCGATTTGGGGGAATGGACACTGGTGCAGAGCACACAGCATATCAATTACCTGGAGCTCCTAAAGGTTTATCTGGTGCTCAGGCGCCTCCCCATGCTTTTGTCGGGCCGGCTTGTGCTGGTCAGAACGGACAATATGTCAGTGGTGGCGTGCATCAACAGACGGGTAGAGACTCTCTCTCCCTCCTAACCTTTGCTTGCTCCCTATTGCTGGGGAGCAGTGTGCACATGCTCTCGGTTCGGGCCACGCATGTCCCCGGTTGCCTCAACTGCAGATCTTTTATCGAGGTGGGACCCTCTCTCTCAGGAGTGGAGGCTGAGGCCTCCCGAGTGGCGCAGTGGTCTAAGGCACTGTAGCATCACTACAGACCTAGGTTCGATCCTGGGCTGTGTTGCACCCCTTGGTTGTGCAATTCCTGAAGGGTGTAGGTTGTCTCAGACCAGACTCTAAACCTATTGCAGATACATTGGACTTTGCACTGGTTTTGGAGGCCCCTTTGAGCCTCTGGAGTTGGTGCATCTGAAGACCTTCTCCTACAAAACCTCCCTGTCATGGCTTTGGCCTCAGCTAAATATGTTAGGGACCTTATTTTGCTTCGGAAGAGCAACGGAGGTTACATGCCCTGTGTCTGGTGCGAGCTTTACACACGTACATTGAAAGGACACCGGGATTTCTGGTTTATGTGACCAGCTTTTTGTCTGTTTTGCTAATCCAGCTTGCGGCAGGGCGCTCCCTAAGCAGCGTCTCTCACACTGGAATGTGAAGGCACCCAACCAGGGGTCTTGCAGCGTCTTGGGCGTTGTTTAACTATAAGAGATATTTGTGCTGCTGCAAGTTGGGCATCATGACACACTTTTGTGATGTTTTATCACTTGGATGGCACTGCTCCCAGTGTAGCCCACAGGGTTCTTACGGCTAGGACAGGGGAAAGTCACTAGACAGTGCGCCATGTGCTCAATACCCAGACTGCTGCATCTGTCGTAGTCAGGTCTGGGTAGTCTGCCATAGGCTGTTTTAATTTAGTATCCGTTGGGGTCAGCTGGGGGCGTGATTATATTTCCCCATAGTATGTTATACCGAAGTTGACTAACTGAAAGGGAACGTAATGTTATGGCTATAACTACTGTTCCCTGAAGGAGGGAATTGAGGTACCACACCTGTTTGGCCCCACGCTGCCCGTTCCTGGGCTCGGTGAAGACCAGAGGAGCACGTAAGCCCCACTCTCTCTACTCTCTCCAACTCCAGAAATTGAAAATAGGAATGGGGTTGCCATAGCTCTGGGAGAACGCTAGAAAGCTTAATTCACCGGAAGTTATGCATGCTAGCCGACGTTAACCAAGAGGGTCTTTAGTCTAAGCTAGGCTAGCTAGCCTTTGACCGCAGCACGATCAAGCTAATTTTATCAAATTTGATTTAATTGATTTGATTTGATACCCAAGAAACTCCACCATGAGGAGGCAGGAATACCTAGTAGTAGCTAGCTTGCTATGCTAGCCTGATCTCCATCATTCTTAAACAGAAGAAGTTTGGAATCCCCAAGACTCTTCCTAGAGCTGGCCGCCAAGCTGAGCAATCTGGGGAGAAGGGCCTTGGTCAGGGAGGTGACCAAGAACCCGATGGTCACTCTTACAAAGCTCCAGAGTTCCTCTGTGGAGATGAGAGAACCTTCCAGAAGGACAACCATCTCTGCAGCACTCCACCAATCAGGCATTTATGGTAGAGTGGCCAGACGGAAGCCACTCCTCAGTAAAAGGAACATGACAGCCCACTTGGAGTTTGCCAAAAGGTACCTAAAGACTCTGAGATCATGAGAAACAATATTCTCTGGTCTGATGAAACCAAGATTCAACTCTTTGGCCTGAATGCCAAGCATCATGTCTGGAGGAAACCTGGCACCATCCCTACGGTTAAGCATGGTGGTGGTAGCATCCTGCTGTGGGGATACTTTTCAGTGGCAGGGTCTGGGAGACTAGTCAGGATCAAGGGAAAGATGAACGGAGCAAAGTACAGAGAGATCCTTGATGAAAGCCTGCTCCAGAGCACTCAAGACCTCAGACTAGGGTAAAGGTTCACCTTTCAACAGGACAACGACCCTGAACACACATGAATGGCTTCAGGACAATGCATGAATGGCTTTGGAACAAGTCTCTGAATGTCCTTGAGTGGCCCAGCCAGAGCCCAGACTTCAAGCCGATCGACATCTCTGAAGAGACCTGAAAATAGATGTGTTGCAACGCTCCCCATCCAAACTGACAGAACTTGAGAGGATTTGCAAAGAAGAATGGGAGAAACTCCCAAAAATACAGGTGTGCCAAGCTTGTAGCGTCATACCCAAGAAGACTCAAGGCTGTAATCGCTGCCAAACATCTCTGAAGAGACCTGAAAATAGCTGTGTAGCAACGATCCTCATCCAACCTGACAGAGCTTAAGAGGATCTGCTAAGAAGAGTAGGAGAAACTCCCCAAATACAGGTGTGCCAAGCTTGTAGGTTCATACCCAAGAAGACTCAAGGCTGCAATCGCTGCCAAAGGTGCTTCAACAAAGTACTGAGTAAAGGGTCTGAATAGTTATGTAAATGTGATATTTCAGTTATTTATTTTTAATAAATTAGCAACATTTCTAAAAGCCTGGTTTTGCTTTGTCATTATGGGTTATTGTGTGTAGATTCATGAGGAAAAAAAAATATTTAATCAATTTTAGAATAAGGCTGTTACGTAACAAAATGCGGATAAAGTCAAAGGGCCAGAATATTTTCCAAATGCACTGTATGTTGCCTGCAGTGGTCTGGTGAGCCTCTCTGATAGAATAACAAAAACCAAACCTCATGAGTAATCAATAGGTCAGCTCTCTGATGATGCTATCATTCATGGATGAGCTGACTCCCACCACCTACTGTAAAGTGCTAGATATGATTCATACACTGAGTATTCAAAACATTAGGAACACCTTCCTAACAGGAAGTTACACCCACAATATGTAGACATATTGTGACAGCTTCATTTATTTGGTCAATTTTAATAAATGTGGCATGTATTTTAGGTGGAATTCAGTGTCTGTTGGTGCTGTTTAATATGAGGGAGGACGCTCATTTTTTTATGAGCACGGCCTTATTTCTATTACAGCATATTGGATAACTGTCAGTCATATTCCATTCACCCAGCTCAATGTAACATTGATAGGTATACTCAAACTTTCTCTATACCCATCATGAGGTTGCTACAACCTAGCCTATGATTGAAAGTTTACAACAGGTCGAGAGAAATTGGAGTAATCAAGGTGACAGACATTGACACATTCAATACTGCCTTGCACACTCTTACCTGCATCTAGCTGATCTATGGTTATATCATTAGTTAAACAGTTGCAAACAAGTTTCTATTGGACAAATTCAGGTATGTTTATCCCCGTTTTGTTCTGTTTGTTTCCATTTAAGAAATGTTTTTCAACAGAATCGGCGGAATGAATGCACCCCTGATTACACGCAAACAAAGTTCTCTTTCATAGCAGCCACATACAAACAGCATGATCCCTTTGATCGTTGTATTCCTTCTCACATCTATGCTCTCCTCCTTTCACCTTTTCCCTTCGCTTGTGGACTTCAGTACGCAACAGATCAGCTTTCTGTGACCAGGTGAAAAAACCGCTACACACAGCCTTCATCGTTGTCACCATATTAACGTCATAGTCAACATAGCTACTAGAACTAACACGTTGGTAAACCTGCTACAATCATGCAGTACAACATACAGTTAGCAGCAAGCAGTTTAGCAGTTACACCCCAGTGGCAATAAGTTAATAAAATCAAAAGCTTACCTTGACTTGGAAGAGTTCCAGTGTTGGATTGCCATGGCCAGCTAGCTAACATAGCACCCCTCTTTGTTTGAGTAGGCTAAACTAGCTAGCTGCATTCGCTAAGTAAGTGAAAAAAATACAACAAAATCTCTCTCTCTCCCTTGCTTCTCCGTAATATTTCTCTCTCTTTGAGTCAACTACTCACCACATTTTATGCACTGCACTGCACTGCTAGCTAGCTGTAGCTTATGCTTTCTGTAATAGATTTTCTCTGATACTTTGTTTGGGTGGACAACATGTCACTTCATGCTTCAGGAACTCTGATAGGTTGAAGGATGTCTTCCGGAAGTTGTCATGATTACTGTGTAAGTCTATGGAAGGTGATGAGCACCAGGAGCCTCCTAGGTTTTGTAATGAAGTCATTGTACACAGAGGAGGACGGAAACTAGCTATCCTCCTGCTACACCATGATGCTACCCTACAGAGTGCTGTTGAGGCTACTGTAGACCTTCATTGCAAAACCATGTGTTTTAATCAATGATTTGGTGACATGAATACATTTAGTAGAGTTTTATCTTTAATGTTTCACTATTTTTATGAATTCACTGAGGAGCATGGTCCTTCCCTTCCTCCTATGAGGACCCTCCACTGGTGTAATTGGGCTATGACCATTTTATAAACATGTTTACTAACAAAACGCCATTTATATCTTCGTGAATTCCATATTTGAAAGTTACAAATGAATAGGGGAATTTGGGCTCCCGAGTGGCGCAGTAGTCTAAGGCACTGCATCTCAGTGCAAGAGGTGTCACTACAGTCCCTGGTTTGAATCCAGGCTGTATTGGAAGTCCCATAGCGAGGCGCACAATTGGACCAGCATCGTCCGGATTTGGCCGGGGTACGCCGTCATTGTCAATTTGTTCTGACTTGTCTAGTTAAATAAAGGTTACATTTAAAAAAAAAAAATGGTATAGGTATTAAATAAATTGTAGCATATTGCTTTGAAATGAAGAAAGACTGTATAATTCACCTCTCAGAAACATGAAAATTGTAGGCCATGTCATCCCACGTCATTGATGCTTATGAACGGGAAATGCGGACATCGATCATTTCACTGCACTTGTATCAAATGCCATGCATATCGAACACTCCCCGGACATTGCACATTTTAAATGAATTTACATATGTTTAGACTATTTATTTATCTTTATTATTTATCTTTTATCCACAGAAATATAAATTGTTGAAGCGTAATTGCACCCAGAACAAATTACACTATTCTGCCTATTTCAATCATTTGAAAATACACTGCTCAAAAAAATAAAGGGAACACTTAAACAACACAATGTAACTCCAAGTCAATCACACTTCTGTGAAATCAAACTGTCCACTTAGGAAGCAACACTGATTGACAATAAATTTCACATGCTGTTGTGCAAATGGAATAGACAACAGGTGGAAATTATAGGCAATTAGCAAGACACCCCCAATAAAGGAGTACAGTTAGCAGCAAGAACGCAGGTGGGGACCACAGACCACTTCTCAGTTCCTATGCTTCCTGGCTGATGTTTTGGTCACTTTTGAATGCTGGCGGTGCTTTCACTCTAGTGGTAGCATGAGACGGAGTCTACAACCCACACAAGTGGCTCAGGTAGTGCAGCTCATCCAGGATGGCACATCAATGCGAGCTGTGGCAAGAAGGTTTGCTGTGTCTGTCAGCGTAGTGTCCAGAGCATGGAGGCGCTACCAGGAGACAGGCCAGTACATCAGGAGACGTGGAGGAGGCCGTAGGAGGGCAACAACCTAGCAGCAGGACCGCTACCTCCGCCTTTGTGCAAGGAGGAGCAGGAGAAGCACTGCCAGAGCCCTGCAAAATGACCTCCAGCAGGCTACAAATGTGCATGTGTCTGCTCAAACGGTCAGAAACAGACTCCATGAGGGTGGTATGAGGGCCCGACATCCACAGGTGGGGGTTGTGCTTACAGCCCAACACCGTGCAGGACGTTTGGCATTTGCCAGAGAACACCAAGATTGGCAAATTCGCCACTGGCGCCCTGTCCTCTTCACAGATGAAAGCAGGTTCCCACTGAGCACATGTGACAGACGTGACAGAGTCTGGAGACGCCGTGGAGAACATTCTGCTGCCTGCAACATCCTTCAGCATGACCGGTTTGGCGGTGGGTCAGTCATGGTGTGGGGTGGCATTTCTTTGGGGGGCCGCACAGCCCTCCATGTGCTCGCCAGAGGTAGCCTGACTGCCATTAGGTACCGAGATGAGATCCTCAGACCCCTTGTGAGACCATATGCTGGTGCGGTTGGCCCTGGGTTCCTCCTAATGCAAGACAATGCTAGACCTCATGTGGCTGGAGTGTGTCAGCAGTTCCTGCAAGAGGAAGGCATTGATGCTATGGACTGGCCCGCCCGTTCCCCAGGCCTGAATCCAATTGAGCACATCTGGGACATCATGTCTCGCTCCATCCACCAACGCCACGTTGCACCACAGACTGTCCAGGAGTTGGCTGATGCTTTAGTCCAGGTCTGGGAGGAGATCCCTCAGGAGACCATCCGCCACCTCATCAGGAGCATGCTCAGGCATTGTAGGGAGGTCATACAGGCACGTGGAGGCCACAGACACTACTGAGCCTCATTTTCACTTGTTTTAAGGACATTACATCAAAGTTGGATCAGCCTGTAGTGTGGTTTTCCACTTTAATTTTGAGTGTGACTCCAAATCCAGACCTCCATGGGTTGATAAATTGGATTTCCATTGATTATTTTTGTGTGATTTTGTTGTCAGCACATTCAACTATGTAAAGAAAAAAGTATTTAATAAGATTATTTCTTTCATTCAGATCTAGGATGTGTTGTTTAAGTGTTCCCTTTATTTTTTTGAGCAGTATAATTAATTAGGCTATTTGGGTTGATGGTCTTCACAGAAAAACACTTTACTGTGGTTTGCATTGAAATGTTTAATCTTTGTTTAGATGTTGCCCTTCATCTTGTTATATTCAATAACAATATCTGACTACTGGATAGGATATGGGATGCTGTTATGGTGTAGACTTTACTTTTCCATGTAGCTATAAAAATGTGTATTTGTTTCTGTTCATAAAACAAATATTTTGATATACTAGGCTACATACACTGAGTGTACAAAACTTTTCCCTCAGAACAGCCTCAATTCATCAGGGCATGGACTCTACAAGGTGTCGAAAGCATTCCACAGGGATGCTGGCCCATGTCGACTCCAATACTTCCCACAGTTGTGTCAAGTTGGCTGGATGTCCTTTTTGTGGTGAACCATTCTTGAAAAACCCAGCAGTATTGCAGTTCTTGACACAAACAGGTGTGCCTGTCACCTATTACCATACCCAGTTAAAAGGCACTTAAACATTTTGTCTTGCTCATTCACTCTCTGAATGGCACACATACATAATCTATGTCTCAATTGTCCCAAGGCTTAGAAATCATTCTTTAACCTGTCTCCTCCCCTTTATCTACACTGATTGTAGTGAATTTAACAAGTGACATCAATAAGGGATCATACCTTTCATCTGGATTCACCTGGTCAGTCTGTCATGGAAAGAGCAAGTGTTCTTAATGTTTTGTATACTCAGTGTAAATGGAGGCTGCTGCTGAATTAGTTGAGATTGCAGTGCCTTTTCCTCCACAGTTGGTGCAATACTCCCTTTATACTGTGGAATGACTGGGCAAGCTTCAACAATCATACAGTACAGAGGTTAGGAAAATGGGATAGTGGATAGTAGTAATGGAGCTGTAGATACTCTAAAGGGTACATTCGGATACCTGAACACACCTGAAGAACACTCTTTGTCTTTTCACAATATTTGACCACATTCATCACTGTTCTATTGTTGTCGTGACCATCTTATCTGGAGGATTACATTGTATGTGTTTGTTGAAAGGAAAACATGCATTCCGAATATCCTGTACTCTCTGTTTATGTCTGCTTACAGTATGTTTACTCTCTGCTTATGTCTGCTTATGCCCAATTCATTGTATTGTTACAGTAACATGGGATAATGAAACTGTCTGTTTTCATTACAAAATTGTCCCGCTTTCACCAAATTCTGTTATCATCTAAATATATGATTACAATTGTGAAATAAATGTGCTAAATTTATGTAATATATAAGCTGCTTTTGTTTGTTTCATGATGTCAATGTCAACAGGGCAGTATAAATCCTGCAATTCTCATTTGTCAGCAGGATGTAAGTCTTGGTGTATACAGTGTGTGTGTGTGTGTGTGTGTGTGTGTGTGTGTGTGTGTGTGTGTGTGTGTGTGTGTGTGTGTGTGTGTGTGTGTGTGTGTGTGTGTGTGTGTGTGTGTGTGTGTGTGTGTGTGTGTGTTCTGCCGATCGAGCAATTTGGTATCCTACATAACATGAGACACACTACATTCCTCTTCACAGCACATGTAATCTATTGTTTATTGCTGTATAATATAAAAGCCTGTTATACTGCCAGACGGGTGCCAGTGCTGAACTGAAGAAAAGCCTGCACACACTGTATTGTAGCTCTAAACGAAAGCCAAAACCAAGTGCTTATAGAGACTTATCAGATAATGTACAGTACCAGTCAAAAGTTTGGACACACCTACTCATTCAAGAGTTTTCATTTATTTTTACTATTTTCTACAATGTAGAGTAATAGTGAAGACATCAAAACTATGAAATAACACAAATGGAATCAAGTAGTAACCAAAAAAGGGTTAAACAAATCAAAATATATTTTAGATTTTAGATTCTTCAAAGTAGCCACCCTTTGCCTTGATGAAAGGTTTGCACACTCTTGGCCTCCTCTCAACCAGCTTTACCTGGAATACCCTTCCAGCAGTCTTGAAGGAGTTCCCACATATGTGTTGGGTCATTGTCCTTTTGAAAAACAAATGATAGTCCCACTAAGTGCAAACCAGATGGGATGGCGTATCGCTGCCGAATGCTATGGTAGCCATGCTGGTTAAGTGTGCCTTGAATTCTAAATAAATCACAGATAGTGTCCCCAGCAAAGCAACAACAACAAAAAATGTAATGAGTATGTGTGTCCCAAACTTTTGACTGGTACTGTATATGAAACTAGAGTGAATCCGAAAATTCATTAACAGTCTAGGATTTAAATGCCAGCTTTTGATGTTTATTTCAGGTAGTGTCGGACATGAACAGTTTGTTTTACAGAAAACCAATATTGGCAGAATGTAGTTCATATTTGTAGCATTTCTATATGATGAAGAGTCAGAGACTGTGTTTTTTTGTACCCCTGCTTATCGTATGAGTACATCTATCAGAATAGGTATTTAATTTCTGCAAGACCAGTTGAAAAGGATGTGCACAAATGACGCTCATTAGACAGCTCAGCTGTAGAGGCAGGGGGTTAGAGGGCCGTTTTTTTAGCTTTTGTGATTTGATTATTCAGCCGTTGGTGGTAGCAGGCCACTAGCAGCATGCCATGCTAACCCAGCTGCCCGTCTGTGAATGGACAGTGCCAGGCTGAGGGAATGTATGTAATAAATGACAGTAACAGTATCAGGAGTCTAATCATGGCTCCACAAGCCAGTGTTACTGGACATCAGCTCAGCACCCTAATGGAGGTTGCACACCTAAGATGGCAGGTAGATCATGTGCTTCTTCTCTTCTCTCTTTTATGACTACAGTGATCCCTGTGTTCCAATGCCATTCACATTTTACATCCAGAATTATAAATGTTCCCTCATTAGGCCTATAACCACATCTGTGCTATGATGTGCCTGCAAGTATTTATATGCTGTTATTTGTTGGACAGTGTTTTTTCTCTGTTATGAACTGTGTGTTCATCCTGTGCTGTGAATTTTTTCGCAAGGGTGAAGGCACAGCTGTGTTTGTGTGTGTGTGCTTATGTGGGCAGTACTGTTTATTTGTGTATGTGTGTGTTTACAGTTTGTTTCTGTGAAACGGCATAATGTTACGGTACAGTGGTGTGTGTGTGTGTGTGTGTGTGTGTGTGTGTGTGTGTGTGTGTGTGTGTGTGTATGCTCAGTCAATGTGTTCTCTGACTTGTGTTCACCTCTGTTCTGCAGACTGTTACGTTAGCCAGGGCTGTTTGCTATTCCCTAAGCAGAAAGACTTCCATTAGCTCTGATGATCACATGTATTATCACTGATTAGGAGGCAGGGGAAAAGGCTGTTTCCCCTTATTGCTTTTTCCTTCATTTATTTAGGCATATTCATCCTTTGATTGTCATGGGTTGCAGATGTCCCAGAAAACTGAATTATGTTGATTTGATGGTGATTGTAAATAATAGTACTCCACTTGATCTTAAGTGTACTTTCTGTCTTACTATTTAGAGCAAATGTAAAGGCAGTGTACTGTCTCCTGCTTCCTGCTGGAATGTAGTCTGAGAGGGTCACAAGAAATAGGACTAGACTGCAACTTCTACATTAGTACCACTGCCAAATGCCAAACTTGACCCTTTTTACCTAGAGTCAAGATCTTCAGTGACTAGTAAGGTAGGTCTAGAGGGGTACTGTATATCAGTAGCAGTGGTGTAGTGGAGGTTAAACGCACGTCAATGCCGTTTACTCACCTTTTTTATTTTGCTCGACCGTTTACCCACCTTTTGCAGAAAAATGCATTTAAAGTATAGGTAGCGTTACTTTTTCACAGTGACCTGCGATCAGAGTTTACCCATAATTTGTTTTACCACTACATAACTGATCAGTAACCAACCCATTGCCAAACTACAGGTGTGAAGACATGTGACAATCAAAAACAAATAGTGAAATCTCATAGTAACTTGGGTGCCTGCTTCACTGCTTTTTCGCTGTGTTGTGCTGGTTTTCTGGTTGGAATCAAGTCAAGAAAATTAGATAAGGGAAACTTTTGTTCTATTCAGGGGTCAATACCGCAATTGCGGAGGTCAATAGCAATCACAGTACCTGTGTACATAAATAAGGTCTTTACATGCAAAAGCCAGAGGGATTTTCTGAGGGAACATGCTCTATAATTACCAGAGTGCCGGTACAAAATGCTTCGGGAAAACATGTATGTTTATTTGGATTACAGAAAAACAGAATTCTGTCTCCTGAGGGACATATAGGTTTAAAAGCTTACTTTGGTATATGTGATATTTTTGAAAGAGGGGTAACAAAAGCTCGGGTCACAGGGCACCTCCAGTCTCCCAGCCTAGGGAACTAAATGCACTTATTCCAAAAGAGAGAGAGTGTGTGTGTGTGTGTGTGTGTGTGTGTGTGTGTGTGTGTGTGTGTGTGTGTGTGTGTGTGTGTGTGTGTGTGTGTGTGTGTGTGTGTGTGTGTGTGTGTGTGTGTGTGTGTGTGTGTGTGTGTGTTTAAATAAATAATTTTAAATCCCAATGCCACAGTTTTGATGAGTGTTTACCCAAATTAGTACAACAGACTCTTCCAATAGGGGCTGATCTATAGAGAGATGTTGAGAGTGCCTTCGCTGCCTCAGAGGCAGATGGAATAGGTTACAGAGATGCACTGATCACAGGATCCTGTATGGCACTTTACCCGCACAAGGTTTGAAAACATTGAGAGAATTATATTTTACAAACAGACCATCAACGAACAGTGAAAGGTGAAGACACTTTTATGGAAATTTGTTTGAATGTATGTAGTAGAGGGGGGATAATGTTGCTGTTGAAAGCAAAAGGAGCAAGAAGGCTAAACTACCTTAGTTTCAGGTATTGATGTATCTGCGCATCATTATGTGATGGTCTGTAGCTAGTAATGCTAACTGGGAAGTTTCCATTGAAAACAGGCAATTATTCAGGAGAAATGACTTGAGAGTGTTGCAGCGGTTGTGTGGAGGACGAATCTGAACCCACAGGGCTTCTAATCTGATCCAGTAAGATTGCAAAGCCGTTTAGTCTTGAATTTGGCTTGAAGGCGGCTTTGCAGTATGTCAAAACAAGCGCAAGTTGTACAAATAGACATTTCTGAGTGGTGTTTACACATAACAAATATGTCCTTGACCTTGTGTCATTGTCCTTACTTCAGGTGTGACAGTTCCCTGCTTATTTCTGAGTGAGAGGAGTAAACAAAACTTTCAAGAGGTTATCCTGAAGAGGTCACACATTACCTTAATCAGAATCGGTTGTCTTTACTAACTCCTGCTTAAACTATGGATCTATGGATTATTATGAAAGGTTCTTATTATTATTGTTTTGTGTGTGTATAAGTGTGTTTTTCATTGTAATACATCTGCCCTTGACTTTGTTACGTCTTAGAAATCCCACATAGGCTTTCTGGATATTACATGGTGAAACATATAATCTTTATAATTCCAGATAATTTACAATTGAAACGTTATTTTATAAGGGGTTGAAATGCTTTTGTTTATAACAGCATGCCCTTCTGAGATGTCTATTGTCACAGCTGTTAAATGACGATGAACATCATGATCGCTTTGTCAAAGACCAGCCCTATAGTAATCATACAGCCAAGCCTGATCAAATGCCTATGGATCTCTTCCTTAAGAGCCACAGAGGGTTGTGATGGCCTTTCCCTGTCATTATATCCCATTTATGGCAATTCATGTCTCTGCAGAGCACCAGGGAGTCTTAATCCGGGAAGTCCAGGCTTGTCCTCTCTTTACAAATGGAGGATATCAAAATGGACACCAATTAGGAAGGAATAAGGGGGCTAAATCCTGTGCAACACTGTATGCAAAACTTAAAAAACTACTCTCAATGAGTAGGTTAAGTACAGAACTGGAGAATACATTGTACTCATGTTGAGAACATTGTACAGGTCTGCGGTATATAATCTAATGGACATACAAATGACCTGATATATTTTGATTCAGTGTGTGATGGCAATAAACTAGAGGTTCCCAAACTAGGGGTGGCAATCCCATTTGGCGTCGCCTGATATGTAAATGAGGTCGTGGGAGAATTCCCAAACACCACCCCCAGAATAATATATATACAGTGCATTCGGATCATTTTCAGACCCGTTGACCTTTTTCCACATTTTGTTATGTTACAGCCTTATCCTAAAATGCATTAAATTTGTTATTTTTATCATCAATACCATATAATAACAATGCGAAAACATGTCTTTACATTTTTGGGCAAATTTATTAAGTATTCAGACCCTTTGCTATGAAACTCGAAGTTGAGCTCAGGTGCATCCTGTTTCCATTGATCATCATTGAGATGTTTCTACAACTTGATTCGAGTCCACCTGTGGTAAATTCAATTGATTGTACATGATTTGGAAAGGCACACACCTGTCTATTTAAGTTCCCACAGTTGACAATGCATGTCAGAGCAAAAACCAAGCCATGAGGCCGAAGGAATTGTCAGTAGAGCTCCGAGACAGGATTGTGTCGAGGCACAGATCTGGGGAAGGGTACCAAAACACTTCAGAAGCATTGAAGATCCTCAAGAACACAGTGGCCTCCATCATTCTTAAATGGAAGAAGTTTGGAACCACCAAGACTCTCCTAGAGCTGGCCACCCAGCCAAACTGAGCAATCTGGGGAGAAGGGCCTTGGTCAGGGAGGTCACTCTGACAGAGCTCCAGAGTTCCTCTGTGGAGATGGGAGAACCTTCCGAAAGGACAACCATCTCTGCAGCACTCCACCAATCAGGCATTTATGGTAGAATGGCCAGACGGAAGCCACTCCTTAGTAAAAATAAAAATGCTATAATTTAAATTTCTCAAACATATGACTATTTTACACCATTTGAAAGACAAGACTCCTTTATCTAACCACATTGTCCGATTTCAAAAAGGCTTTACAGCGAAAGCAAAACATTAGATTATGTCAGGAGAGTACCCAGCCAGAAATAATCACACACCCATTTTTCAAGCTAGCATATATGTCACAAAAAACAAAACCACAGCTAAATGCAGCACTAACCTTTGATGATCTTCATCAGATGACACTCCTAGGACATTATGTTATACAATACATGCATGCTTTGTTCAATCAAGTTCATATTTATATCAAAAACCAGCTTTTTACATTAGCATGTGACGTTCAGAACTAGCATACCCATCGGTGAATTTACTAAATTACTCACGATAAATGTTGACAAAAAACATAACAATTATTTAAAAAATTATAGATACAGAACTCCTTTATGCAATCGCGGTGTCCGATTTTAAAATAGCTTTTCGGTGAAAGCACATTTTGCAATATTCTGAGTACATAGCCCGGCAATCACGGCTAGCTATTTTGACACCCACCAAGTTTGGCACTCACCAAACTCAGATTTACTATAAGAAAAATGGGATTACCTTTGCTTTTCTTCGTCAGAATGCACTCCCAGGACTTCTACCTCAACAACAAATGTTGTTTTGGTTCCAAATAATCCATAGTTATATCCAACTTGCTCCGTTTTGTTCATGTGTTCAAGTTACTATCCGAAGGGTGACCCGCCGGCGCATTATCGTGACAAAAAATTTCAAAATATTCCATTACCGTACTTCGAAACATGTCAAACGCTGTTTAAAATCTATTTTTATTCGATTTTTCTCATAAAATAGCGATAATATTCCAACTGCGCGACGTTGTATTCGTTCAAAGAGAGAAAGAAAAACATGGAGTCGTCACATGCACGCGCGCGCCAGTGTCATTGTTCCCAGAAGGACCACTCTCCAAAACCCCTGCTGTTTTTCGCCCAGAGACTGCAGAGCTATCATTCCACGTTCTGGCGCCTTCCTAGAGCCAATGAAAGCCTTAGAAAATGTCACGTTACAGCACAGAGGCTTTATTTTCGACAGAGAGGCTGAAGAAGGACAAGAAATGGTCAGACAGGGCACTTTCCGTATAGAATCTTCTCAGGTTTTGGCCTGCCATATGAGTTCTGTTATACTCACAGAGACCATTCAAACAGTTTTAGAAACTTTAGAGTTTTATCTATCCAAATCTACTAATTATATGCATATTCTAGTTTCTGGGCAGGAGTAATAATCAGATTAAATCGGGTACGTTTTTTATCCGGCCGTGAAAATACTACCCCCTAGCCATAACAGGTTAACCAGCATGGCTACCACAGCATTCTGCAGCTATACGCCAACCCATCATTATTATTTGCATATTCTAGTTACTGGGCAGGAGTAGTAACCAGATTAAATCGGGTACGTTTTTTTATCCGGCTGTGAAAATACTGCCCCCTATCCCAAACAGGTTAAATGTGCCTTGAATTCTAATTAAATCACTGACAGTGTCACCAGCAAAGCACCCCCACACCATCCCACCTTCTTCTCCATTCTTCACAGTGGGAACCACATGCAGAGATCATCTGTTCACCTACTCTGCGTCTCACAAAGACACGGCGGTTGGAACCCAAAATCTCAAATTTGGACTCATCAGACCAAAGGACATGTTTCCACCAGTCTAATGTCCATTGCTAATGTTTCTTGGCCCAATCAAGTCACTTCTTATTATTACCGACCTTTAGTAATGGTTTCTTTGCAGCAATTTGAGCATGAAGGCCTGATTCACGCAGTCTCTGAACATTTGATGTTAAGATTTGTCTGTTACTTGAACTCGGTGAACGCTGCCAGTGGCGCAGCGGTCTAAGGCACAACATCACAGTACAAGAGGCATCACTGCAGTCCCTTGTTTGAATCCAGGCTGCATCACATCTGGCTGTGATTGGGAGTCCCATAGGGCTTTGCACAATTGGCCCAGCGTCGTCTGGGTTTGGCTTGGGTAGGCAGTCATTGTAAATAAGAATTTGTTCTTAACTGACTTGCCTAGATAAATACATTTAAAAATGATATTCGGGGTGCAATCTGAGGTGCAGTTAATTGACGATTTCTGAGGCTGTTAACTCTAATTAACTTGTCCTCTGCAGCAAAGGTAACTCTGGGTCTTCCTTTCCTGTGGTGCTCCTCATGAGAGATCGTTTCATCAAAGCTCTTGATGGTTTTAGCGAATGCACTTGAAGAAACTTAAAATTTGACTGACCTTCATGTCTTAAAGAAATGATAGACTTTTGTTTTCTCTTTGTTTATTTGAGCTGTTCTTGCCATAATATGGACTTGGTCTTTTACCAAATAGAGCTGTATACCAACCCTATCTTGTCACAACAGAAGTGATTGGCTCAAACGCATTCAGAAGGAAAGAAATTCCACAAATGAACTTTTAACAAGGCACACCTGTTAATTGAAATGCATTCCAGGTGACTACCTCATGAAGCTGGTTGAGAGAATGCAAAGAGTGTGCAAAGCTGTCATCAAGGCAAAGGGTGGCTACTTTGAAGAATTTCAAATATAAAATATATTTTGATTTGTTTAACACTTTTTTGGTTACTACATGATTCCATGTTTTATTTAATAGTTTTGATGTCTTCCCTATTTTTCTACAATGTAGAAAATAGTTAAAAATAAAGTAAAACCCTGGAATGATTAGGTGTGTCCAAACTTTTGACTGGTACTGTATATTATAATATTGTCTTTGTATCTCAAATTCATTGTAATGTGGTTAACCTTAAAAATGCATATTATTCAAATCTAAAAGATAAAATTCAACCACACCCTTAGCTCATGGAAAAACTTCACCGTTGAACTTGAATCATTCCCTCAGGGAATGGCTAGGTCTGCTATGCTATGAAACCATAAACTACTGCAGAGACTGATATTATCGGCTGCAATTGATATGGTGAAAATCATTTTGGGAGAGGCAGAGGCACATAAACTCACATCAATACCTTTGTCAAATAACACTATTAAACGAAGAACTTATGCCATTGCTAGCTATTAAGAGTAAACTCTGACTGAACGACTCAAACTCCCCAACTTATGCTCTCCAAATGGACGTTAGCTGTGAGCAGTGCTTGACTTGTGCCGAAGCTGTCCGGAATGCCGTACCGGCACTTCTATACTAAACAATAATATACACGCAAGATGTAATGTGTTGTTGTTTCATGTTTCATGTGTTTCATGTTTCATGAGTTGAAATTTAAAAAATCAATGAATTTTTCCATACACACAAAAATATTATTTATCTAAAATTGTGTGCACACATTTGTATCCATCACTGTTAGTGAGCATTTCTCCTTTGCCAAAATAATCTATCCACATGACAGGTGTGGCATATCAAGAAGCTAATTTAACAGCATGATCATTACACAGGTGCACCTTGTGCTGGGGACAATAAAAGGCTACTTTCAAATGTGCAGTTTTGTCACACAACACAATGCCACAGATGTCTCAAGTTTTGAGGGAGTGTGCAATTGGCATGCTGACAGCAGGAATGTCCTCCAGAGCTGTTGCCAGATAATTTAATGTTAATTTCTCTACCATCAGCTGCCTCTTCCAACATTGTTTTAGAAAATGTATCAGTACCTCAAACCAGCCTCACAAACTAAGACCACGTATAACCACTCCAGCCCAGGACCTCCACATCCGGCTTTTTCACATATTCTGATTGGCAGGGCCTGGCTTCCCAGTGCGTGGGCCTGGTTGCCAAGAGGATGTGCCTATTCTCTCCCAGGCCCACCCATTGATGACTGCACACCTGCCCAGTCCTGTTAAATCCATAGGTTAGGGCCTAATACATTTATTTAAATTGACTGATTTACTTATATGAACTGTAACTCAGTAACATCTTTGAAATTGTTGCATTTATATTTTTGATCAGTATAATTTTGGGGGAATTGCGTACCAACTTCTATATAAAAACAAGGTAGCCTAGAGCAGCGTATACCCTGCCGGGTAGGAGCGTTGCGCCAGTTACTGAAAATTTGCTGGATCGAATCCCCGAGCTGACAAGGTAAACATCTGTCGTTCTGCCGCTGAGCAAGGCACTGTTCCCTGGGCGCCGATGACGTGGACGTCGATTTGAAGGCAGCCCTCCGCACCTCTCTGATTCAGAGGGGTTGGGTTAAATGCAGATGACACATTTCAGTTGAATGCATTCAGTTGTACAACTGACTAGGTATCCCCTTTCCCTTTATATCGCTGGCCCAGATTCACACACCGAGGCAAACATGTCTGATCAAGCGGAATGAAGGAGGGATCTTCATTGAATAGCAATGTAGAATGGCATTAATTTCCTGATTACGCATTTTTCAAGTTTATTTGCCGCTAGTCTGTGAATCACAGTAGGTTGTTCGAGATTGCGCAGATTGTAATTAGTTTCATAATTGTTGTTAATGTAATTAATGAAATCACACTTTTAAATATGATCAATCAATTAAAAAACGACATATCAGCTATGATCGGAATTACTCTCCAGTGCATGTCTGTGGTGCTGCGTGTGTGCCAGCACGAGTGGGCCTTTGCACCAGGAGAGAGAGAGCGCGACATTTCAGCTGCAGGTATAAAATGACAGAGAGACTAACTAGATCATCAATTCAAAACATAACTTGTTGTAGTTATATCGCTGGTTAACTATAGCTAACTAAGCATTCATTTCGTTGTTGCCTTTCCACCGGTACTGTAGAGCCTAAATAAATCGGCACCGTTGGAAAACTGGGATTCCCGTCTATTAAACAGTAGCCATGTAATTGTGACAACGTTAAAAATATTCTAATAGCCTAATTGACAAATAACTTGCTGTGCATAGATCTCCCCCGAAACAATATTTGAGCCTTATATATAAATATGTCATGTTAGATACCTTGCTTTGAAGTAGCCTACCTTGTCCATTTGATCCTTGCTTGTTTGAATGAGGGATTCCTTTTATAAAGACAAAAGTATTTGGTTGTAATGTTGAAAAAACCTGCACACCCAGGAGATCTCCAGATGGAGGGTTGACCACATGTTGACAACCTGTGACTAACAGTGCAGTTATATATATATATTTTTTTTATTTCACCTTTATTTAATCAGGTAGGCTAGTTGAAAACAAGTTCTCATTTGCAACTGCAACCTGGCCAAGATAAAGCATATATATATACGGCAGGAGGTGGTAGGTGATCAGACACAGCAGTGTTTCACTGTCAATAATGCTTATGTTTTCATGTAGGCTATAATAATAGTCATGAAGATTTGGTCAAAAGTCATGGAGAAGTCATGGACAATGTGTATAAACCATTAACAGTGAATAATCAGAGGTTTCTATTGCATAATGTCATTTGCGAATTTCAGTGAACATAGTCTAATGGACCGACATGGGAAAAGTGCCCACTGTTGATCACGCCCCCTGACTTTGATTAGCTCAGATGCGACGTGCATTAAGCACACCCATCTCATTAGTGGTGGTGAGTTAACATACATGGTCAGACTCATTTGCAATTGACTGTCATAGCCCCACATGAAAAGTGATTGTGATTTGAGAAGTCAATCAGAAATAGCCTACTGTTAGTGTTTTTCAACTGACTGCCATAGCCCAAAATAAAAAAGTAAATGTTTGCTGTTAATTACATGGTAATTACATAGTTGGAGTCACGAGAATTTTCATATCAAAATGGGGTCGTGGGCCACAAAAAGTTTGGGAACCCCTGCTTTAAACTGTCACATGGCCAGCCATGCAGCACAGGCACAGCTAGACAAACTCCCAGTATCCTTAGAAAAACAATCATTATTTGATCAGTTTCAATTTACTTACTTGAATTGTGGGTCTTAAATGCCGATGAATGACATTATGGTTGCACCCTGACATCTCATTTTGCTGACAGGACAGGCGAGTTATTGGGCCGATCACTTTTGTCAAGTCAATGATGGTCACTGCCTTTCAAAGTGTGTTGCATTATGGAGAAATAAATGTCCGTCTAATGCATGAACTACAGAAATTCTGTAATCAAAGGTCATGACGTTTTGACTGCAGTCGACTGCACGTTTCTACAGTTGCTCTTCACCAGCTTCACCCTGCTTCCATCATCGCAGTGGAGAAGGTAAAAAGCGTTCCTCTGCATACACATCACTGACAATCTGAAATGGTCCACCCACACAGACAGTGTGGTGAAGGCACAACAGCACCTCGTCAACCTCAGGAGGCTGCAGAAATTCGTCCTGGCCCCTACCACTCTCACAAACTTTTATAGGATGCTCCCCTTCTAATTTCCTTAATTTTGTCTAGAGTCAAATACTTCCTGTGGCACACATCAGAGTCAAATACTTTCTATAGAACAAACTTCACGTCAGGATAGGCAACCGAAATTAATAATTAATGTATATGTGTTATATTAAACATAGAGGAGGGAGTAAAATGTAGGCAAGCAATAAACATTTCAGAACAACTACTAGTCGAATAAGACATGGGAGAGATGACGAATTTTGGCAGAGATTTATTTATAGACTAATACACTTGAAACAAATAGCCAAACCGACAACTGCAGACATCACTAGTGTCTCCCCGCGATCAAATAGACATAAAAAAAAAGAAACGCAGCCTAACATGATCACTGACAGCTGCCTTGAAGGACACAAATAAAACATGCTTTCTGCTGCTAAGATCAGTGAAATGTTGGCTAAACTGACAACGGAGTGAAGAGCAGCAATCTCAACAAGCAAGCAAGTCGCAGCAATGAAGAATTGAGTGTGTGCGCGTTCACGCGAAGGAGAGGGGGGATTCTGACAGGGGTACATTTCGGCACCACACCGGTCTTGTGGTCTTGTCTATTTGGTCTCCTTCGCGACGCGTTCCCTGAAGTATCGCGATGTTGTGCCTCCGTCTGAAAATGTATTATATTCAACAAACAGTGAAAGGTGAAGAAACGTTCATGGAAATCGGTTTGAATATATTTAGTTAGAGGCGGGATAATGTCGCTGTTGAAAGCAAAAGGAGCAGAAAGGTAAACTAGTTTCAGGTCTTCTTGTATCTGTGCATCATTATGTGATGGTATAGCTAGTAATGCTAAATGGGAAGCTTCCATTGAAACATAAGGCAGGAGAAATGGCTTGAGAGCGTTGCGGTGGTTAACGTGACCAGCGGTTGTGTGGGGGACGAATCTGAACCTACAAAGCTTCTAATCTGATCCAGTAAGATTGCAAAACTGTTTAGTCTTGAATTTTATCTTGACTTTAAGGCAGCTTTGCACTTTGTCAAAACAAGCGCAAGTTGTAAATAGACATTTATGAGTGGTGTTTACACAACAAATACACTACATTGCCAAAAGTATGTGGACACCTGCTCCTCAAAAATCTCATTCCAAAAGCATGAGCATTAATATGGAGTTGGTCCCCCTTTGCTGCTATAACAGCCTCAACTTTTCTGGGAAGGCTTTCCTCTATATGTTGGAACATTGCTGCGGGAACTTGCTTTCCATTCAGCCATAGAGAGCATTAGTGAGGTCGGGCACTGATGTTGGGCGATTGGACCTGGCTCTCAATCGGCGTTCCAATTCATCCCACAGGTGTTCGATGGGGTTGAGGTCAGGGCTCTGTGCATGCCAGTCAAGTTATTCCGCACCGATGTATGGATTTCGCTTTGTGTACAGGGGCACTGTCATGCTGAAACAGGAAAGGGCCTTCCCCAAACTGTTGCCACAAAGTTGGAAGCACAGAAACGTCTAGAATGTCATTGTATGCTGTAGCGTTAAGATGTACCTTCACTGGAACTAAGGGGCCTAGCCCGAACAATGAAAAACAGCCCGACCATTATTCCTCCTCCACCAAACTTTACAGTTGGCACTATGCATTGGGGAAGGTGGTGTCCTCCTGGCATCCGCCAAACAATGATTTGTCCATCGGACTGCCAGATGGCAAAGTGTGATTCATCACTCCAGAGAATGCGTTTCCACTGCTCCAGGCCAATGGCGGTCATCTCATGATCTCTTTGTCAAAGACCACTCCTATAGTTATCAGACAGACACCCTGATCAAATGCCTATGGATCTCTTCCTCAGGGGCCACAGAGGGTTGTGATGGCCTTTCCCTGTCATTATATCCCATTTATGGCCATTCATGTCTCTGCGGAGCACCAGGAAATTCAGGCTTGTCTTCTCTTTACAAATTGAGGATATCAGAACGGACACCAATTAGAAAGTAGATCGGAGATAAATCCTGTGCAACACAGAATGAAAAACTTAAAACACTTCTCTCAAGGAATAGGGTAAGTGCAGAATACATTGTGCTCATTTTGAATTTTTTTGTGAACTTTGTTCAAATTTAGTTACAGATTTGAAGGCCTGCGGTATATAATCTAATGGACATACAGTATGATTTATCTACATGTTGATTGTGTGTGATGGCATTAAACTGTCGCATGGCCAACTATGCAGCACAGGCACACCTAGACAACCTACCAGTTTCCTTAGGAAAAACAATTATTCTTTGGTCAATGTAAATTGCCATACTTGAATGGTGATGAATAACATTATGGTTGCACCCTGTTTGGCTGACAGGACAGGCGGATTATTATCAAAGCCCATGGCTGTTTGCTTAACCTGCTCACCCACCCCCTGCTGAGGTCAAGGTGCCCAGCTACGCCCCGTCGTTACTACGATTAGATCACAAGTTGTCAAGCACACCAGGGGAGGTCCTCATGATGGGGAGGTTGTGTGACTCTGAACTGCGGAATAGATTCTTTCTACCTGGGCTCAAGGAGCTACAGTATGTGAGGCCCTGGCCAATTTGGTAAAGGGCTGTCTGCACTTGAAAAGTATTCAATTTGAACAATTACAGCATTCATCAGAGCTAATGAATCTCTGATTAAGGCCTTGAGGCTGAAATGTTAGCGATTAATGAAAGTGATACTTTACCAGCGCAGTGAGTGGGAGCTTAATTTCTTTTAATATAATTTCAACATGTCTGAGGCACATGCTGAAACATCCTTCAGGTGTGCTAGTATATTTAATTTTCAACAGGTTATCCTAGCTAACAACAAACGTTCCCGCAACTTTAGACAACGTTCCCTTAAGGGTCTCATTAGGTCATTAATTAATGTTTACATAGAAATGATCCTGTGATGTGCAAGTAATGTTTCCAAGAGACCATTCCCTTAATGTCAAATAGAACTTAGCCAGAACGTGGTACCATTTTCTCTGAATTTAAGATATTAATGTTCTAGACACGTTTCATGGGAACGTTGCAATAACTTTTGTGTCCAGTTTTCTGAGGGTTAGGAGAATATTCCATCAATGTCCCACCAAACATACCCAGAACATGGTTACCAATTTCCCAGAACATAAGATATTAATTTTCAAGAAACATTTCATGTGAACTTTGCAAGAACTTTTCTGTGTACCAAAAAAGCGTTCTCCCCCAAAATATGTGTTTCATTACACATCACACCGTGTTACTTTTGCCGAGCCAATCAAGGCTCTGATTGGTGAACTACTGATCCATTCATAACCTATTGTCACACACAGCGTTTTTAACATAGTGTTTTCACCTTAAATATCTGACACACTTTGATATACATGATTACACTGTGCATGTTCATTTATATAGTAATTACTATTCAACAGTCCTGACCTCAGATTTGAACTTACAACCTCTTGGTTAATGGTATGCCAATCTTCCTTCAACGGCACTATGTCCGTGTCCTGTATAAATTAAATCGGACCATTGATTTGATTTACTTATTTCAGCAATTTAAGGGCTTTCAGTATAGTTGTCTAATGTTGGTGAGGCATGTTAATGACACCCCTGAATCACTGTGATCAATAAGTGGAATTTAGTGTAGTTTTAACAGAGCTGAGATTTACTTCAAAGTGCCAACATTAGACAACTATACAGAAAGCCCTTGAATTCTTGAAATAAGTCAATCAAATCAATGATGAGAATAGTCAGATTAACCAATACCTGACACGGACATGGTGACCTACTGGGAAGATGGGAGTACAGTGAACCAAGAGGTTAGGTTGTGAGTTCAAGTCCCAGACGAGGACATGTTGAATAATAATTACTGTGTAAATGAACATGCACAATATAATCAAATATGTAAATTGAAAACATTACGTTAAAAGCACAGTGAGTCTGAGTATGAGTCTGAGTATCCCTAACCTCGCCAACAGACAAAGAGCTATGAATGAATCAGTGGTTCACCAATCAGGGCCATGATTGGCTCGGAAACAGTATCAAGGCATGGTGTTTAATTACATTTTTTGGGGGGGAGAACGTTTCTTTGGAACAATCAGGCAACATCCTGACAACTGATATACAGAAATGTTTCTGCAACGTTCCCATGAAACGTGTCTACAAGATTATTATCATGACAACATGACAACCATGTTCTGTGTATGTTTGGTGGGACGTTGATGGAATATTCTTCTAACCCTCAGAAAACTGGACACATGAATGTTCTTGCAACGTTCCTATGAAAAGTGTCTAGAACAATAATATTTGATGTTCTGAGAACATGAATATGTTATGTCCTGACAACATGGCAACCGTGTTCTGTATATGTTTGGTGGGATCATTGATGGAATATTCTCCTAACATTCAGAAGACTGGACACATTCATGTTTTTGCAATGTCCCATGAAGCGTGTCTAGAATATTAATACTGTAAAGTCTGAGAACATGGCAACCACGTTTGACGTTAAGGGAATGTTCTCCTAACTTTAATGCCAAAACATGCTAAAAAAAGGTTATCTGAAGGTTTTTGCTAACATAGATAGAATGTTCCCCCTAAATAATGGAAAACTGGACACTCAAACATTAGAGGAACATTATGGGTAACATTACAAAAATTTTGCTTGGGTGTTACAATGCATGCGCTGCCCTGAATGTTTTATTTGTCTGTCCTAGTTTAGGAGCGCTAGTCTCGCAATACCAGACCTCAACACTATATTCTCGTTAAGAATTGCAGACACCTAGAAGGCCCGGAGTCGAGGTGGCGAATTTGGCTCTCTGAAAACCTGACAATCCTGTCATTCTGCAGAGATACTGAAGGTGTATGTCTGTGATCTAGCTCTGTAAGATTGGACCATCTCTTCTTGTTGTTTTCAATAATTGGGTCAAGTATTTGACATCTGCGTTAAGCCACACCCCCAAAATAATGGCTTTGACTGCTAAAGTAATCCTAGGTATTTGTCCTACCATTCGCCAAAGTATTAACCTTAGAATCCTGTCTTACACGGAACCCAAACCGGCTGCGCGCGTGCGCCACCGTGCATAAATACATTTTGTCCCCCCATACCAAATGCGATCACGACACACAGGTTAAAATATCAAAACAAACTCTGAACCAATGACATTAATTTGGGGACAGGTCGAAAAGCATTACACATTTATGGCAATTTAGCTAGTTAGCTTGCACTTGCTAGCTAATTTGTCCTATTTATCTAGCTTGCTGTTAGTAGCTAATTTGTCCTGGGATTGTCACGTCCTACCAGTAAGGGGATTATTTGTTATTGTAGTTTGGTCAGGACGTGGCAGGGGGTGTTGTTTTATGTGTTTCAGGGTTTTTGGTTTATGTTCTATGTTAGTATATTTCGATGTTTGTTCTAGTGTGTCTATTTTTATGTTTAAGTTTCTTGGGTTGACCTTCAATTGGAGGCAGCTGTTCCTCGTTGCCTCTAATTGAAGGTCCTATTTAGTAGGGGTGTTTTTTCCTGTGTTTTGTGGGTGGTTGTTTCCTGTTTTGTGTATGTTGCACCTGACGGGACTGTTTACAGTCGTTTTGTTGTTTGTTTGATACTGAGTTAAATAAAAGTAAATATGAGCACGTCACACGCCGCGTCTTGGTCCCCATTAGATGACAGTCGTTACAGAACCACCCACCATGACTGGATCAAGCGGCGTGCCCGGGCAGAGATGGACACCTGGTCGGTATTGGAGTGGATGGAGAGAAGAAACTGGACTTGGGGGCAAGTTATTGAACGTTATCGGAGCCTACCAGGGAAGAACGAGAGGCAGCACACGGGTAGTTTGGCTGGCCCAGGGGTAAGCCCTGAGCAAACTCCCCGTGCCTATTGTGGTGAGCATGTGCCTGCTTCTTGCACTCTCTCTCCGGTAAGCCTGCCCAGTCCAGTACGTCCTGTTGCTGCTCCTCGCACTAGCCATGTGGTGCATGTTACGGTTCTGGCGCCTCCAAAGCCAGCCCCCCGCACCAGGCCTTTAGTGCGCCTGCCCAGTCCAGTACATCCTGTCCCTGCTCCTCGCACTAGCCCTGTGGTGCGTGTCACTAGTCTGGCGCCTCCAAAGCCAGTCCCACGCATCAGGCCTTCAGTGCGCAGTCCCCGTCTAGAGCTTCCGGCGACAGTGCCCCGTCTAGAGCTTCCGGCGGCAGTGCCCCGTCTAGAGCTTCCGGCGGCAGTGCCCCGTCTAGAGCTTCCGGCGACAGTGCCCCGTCTAGAGCTTCCGGCGACAGTGCTTTAAATATCTAATGGTGCAGTCGTCGTTCATCTCTTGCCAGGTCATGTTACTTAGCATTTCTTTCAAGGTGCTTGAGTGATTGTTAACGTAAGATAATTGGGCTTTGTGACTGTGTTTACTCATGTTTGATCAATCACTCCGTGGTGTACGTCTCTGTCTCATCCAACTTGTGCGTCCAGTGCTTCCGGCGACGGCCCACAGTCCGGAACCGACAGAGATGGCCCACAGTCCGGAACCGGCAGAGACGGCCCACAGTCCGGAGCCTGCAGAGACGGCCCACAGTCCGGAGCCTGCAGAGACGGCCCACAGTCCGGAGCCTGCAGAGACGGCCCACAGTCCGGAACCTGCAGAGACGGCCCACAGTCCGGAACCTGCAGAGACGGCCCACAGTCCGGAACCTGCAGAGACGGCCCACAGTCCGGAGCCTGCAGAGACGGCCCACAGTCCGGAGCCTGCAGAGACGGCCCACAGTCCGGATCCTGCAGAGACGGCCCACAGTCCGGAACCTGCAGAGACGGCCCACAGTCCGGAACCTGCAGACGGCCCACAGTCCGGAACCTGCAGAGACGGCCCACAGTCCGGAGCCTGCAGAGACGGCCCACAGTCCGGAGCCTGCAGAGACGGCCCACAGTCCGGAGCCTGCAGAGACGGCCCACAGTCCGGAGCCTGCAGAGACGGCCCACAGTCCGGAACCTGCAGAGACGGCCCCCAGTCCGGAGCCTGCAGAGACGGCCCCCAGTCCGGAGCCAGCAGAGACGGCCCACAGTCCGGAACCTGCAGAGACGGCCCACAGTCCGGAACCTGCAGAGACGGCCCACAGTCCGGAACCTGCAGAGACGGCCCACAGTCCGGAGCCTGCAGAGACGGCCCACAGTCCGGAGCCTGCAGAGACGGCCCACAGTCCGGAGCCTGCAGAGACGGCCCACAGTCCGGAACCTGCAGAGACGGCCCACAGTCCGGAACCTGCAGACGGCCCACAGTCCGGAACCTGCAGAGACGGCCCACAGTCCGGAGCCTGCAGAGACGGCCCACAGTCCGGAGCCTGCAGAGACGGCCCACAGTCCGGAGCCTGCAGAGACGGCCCACAGTCCGGAACCTGCAGAGACGGCCCCCAGTCCGGAGCCTGCAGAGACGGCCCCCAGTCCGGAGCCAGCAGAGACGGCCCACAGTCCGGAGCCTGCAGAGACGACCCACAGTCCGGAGCCTGCAGAGACGGCCCACAGTCCGGAGCCTGCAGAGACGGCCCACAGTCCGGAGCCTGCAGAGATGGCCCACAGTCCGGAACCTGCAGAGACGGCCTACAGTCCGGAACCTGCAGAGACGGCCCACAGTCCGGAGCCTGCAGAGACGGCCCACAGTCCGGAGCCTGCAGAGACGGCCCACAGTCTGGAGCCATGCGACGCGAGCGGTGTAGTCAGGCTATTAGCACACTGAAATATAGCTATAAAATGTAGGAGCTACACATTTGTCGTTTTTTCAGCAATAAATGTCTGAGACCCATATAAGCCACTCGATGTAGCTCCAATTGTAGCCATTGGCCATATAAAATGTTGATACTTAGCCATCAGTAAGTGTCTAACATCACATTCCATGTTTAGTCAAAAGGGAGTATAGCATTAGCCCCCAGTGTTGCATCGGTTATTATTCACTGGAATATGTGGCCAACTGTAGTGTTGGCCACATTATAATCCACAGAATTAAAGCCTCCTGTTATCTCCAATCATTATCCCTTCACGTGCGCCTAACATTAGTGACCTATGTAAGCCCCTATAGTGGCATTAAGTATCACCTCAGGTTAAGGAGTTGTGTCTAAGTAAACAGAATGTAGCTATGACTAGAATGGTTACAGCTGGCATGTGGGTAACATACATGCTAGGCTAAAGTAGACCCTTAGCTGAAGTATTAACTGTAAACAGTTACTTTATCCTCTACAATCTGAACACCTGTCTTTTTGTGAGCATTGAACAATTAGAAACAAGTAGACCTATAGATTGTTGTTTTCTTAGGGTAAATTACCCTATTTCATAGTTTTCTGAAATGATGATAATCGAGTCACCTACAACCTCAGAGTATAAAGATTTATCACAGACATCATTTGACTTGTTTTTTCATAGGTAAAATAATAAATAAATAAATAACATCGTGTTCAATTCGCCACCATTGTTTTTAGGTAAAAAGTGTTAATGGCAGTTGATAGCATTGGCAAGTATGCAAATTTACATTTTCTCTATTGATTGCAGGCTATAATCAGTTAAGATAAATTGGCTAACATTTGAGTATATATGATCTGGAAATGTTGTAGGCCTGACTGCGTAGTTTAGCCTATGCATCTGCGGCAACAGGGATGAATAAACATACGTTTTTTCGTGGGCAATCCTTCACGTGTGATGTGCGCTCAGGAGGGCATCTAAAGTGCTTATTGTAGCTTTGAGTGGTTTGGAATTTTTATTTTACTGTAACGTGTCATTTTTGGTAAACGCCTTAAATATTAAGTCAGTTAAGAACAAATTGAATAGCAAACAGTGTATACAGTATTTATGTAAGCTATATAATTGTGAATTCAAACCCTTTGACTTCTTCCACATTTTGTTTACGTTACAGCCATATTATTTTTTTACATTTTATTTAACCTTTATTGAACTAGGAAAGTCAGTTAGGAACAAATTCTTATTTTACAATGGCGGCCTACCCCAGCCAAACCCTCCCCTAACCCGGGTGACGCTGGGTCAATTGTGCGCGATACCCTATGGAACTCCCGATCACCCCTGGTTGTGATACAGCAACCAGGGTCTGTAGTGACGCCTCTAGCACTGAGAAGCAGTGCATTAATCCACTGCGCCTCTCGGGATTCTAAAATGGATTACATTTTAAAAAATCCTCAGCAATCTACACGCAATATCCCATTATGACAGAGCAAAAACAGTTTTTTTACATTTTTGCACATTTATTAAAAGTAAAGAATAGAAATACCTTATTTACATAAGTGTTCAGACCGTTTCCTATGAGACTCGAAATTGAGCTCTGGTGCATCCTGTTTCCATTGATCATCCTTGAGATGTTTCTACAACTTGATTGGAAACTCCCCAAAAACAGATGTGCCAAGCTTGTAGCGTCATACCCAAGAAGACTCGAGGCTGTAATCGCTGCCAAAGGTGCTTCAACAAAGTACTGAGTAAAGGGTCTGAATACTTTTACAAATGTAATATTGCAGTTTAATTTTTTTTATACATTTGCAAAAAAATCTAAAATCCTGTTTTTGCTTTGTCATTATTGGATATTGTGTGTAGATTGATGGGAAAAACCTAATTTAATCAATTTTATAATAAGGCTGTAACCGAACAAAAAACAAGTCAGAAGGCACTGTACATAGACTTACACAGTTCAGCAACCTACTTAAAAACAGCTGTGCAGTGCTTGGTTACGCAACTATCAACAAAAACATTTTAATGCTGAAGCAGTAGTTTTTCATTGATGGAATTGTGTTTCTCTTTACTTCAAATGGCACCTTTCTTTCCCCAGGATGACGATGGGGGCAGACGACATGTTGTAGCTGAGACTGGTCGCATTCCCCTGCTCAGACATTGCGTGCATCAACCAATGGTTGTGTGCCACGTCATCGATTGTGTCATCAGCTGTGTCATCAGCTGCTGTAACAAATGATGTGATTAGCTGATACTTAAAATACCTATCGTGACAGGTGTCAGCAACGCCTGGGCAGAGGAACGCAGGCTGTATCTGTCATTCAGCTTGCCCTTAACCCTAACTGTTTCCCACACAGCTTTAGTGAGAACCCCAACTCTTCCGCATTTCATCTCCGCCCACATTCCTGCCCATCCACCTTCGCAGTGCCAGGGAGCATAACGGTCTCAGACATCCCTGTTTGTATGCTAGAAAAGATCTCTACCGACACAGTGTCACGTCCTGACCAGTATAAGGGGTTATTTGTTATTGTAGTTTGGTCAGGACGTGGCAGGGGGTGTGTGTTTAGAGTGTTTCGGGGTTTGTTGGGCTATGTTCATATTTAAGAGGGGGTGTTTGTTTAGAGTGTTTCGGGGTTTGTTGGGCTATGTTCATATTTAAGAGGGGGTGTTTGTTTAGAGTGTTTCGGGGTTTGTTGGGCTATGTTCATATTTAAGAGGGGGTGTGTGCCAGTGATCCATGCTGACTATTAGTGTTGTCATGAGATGCTGCAGATGCTACTGCGCACTGGCACCCTTGCATCATTGCCAGTAGGGAAGGTAATCTCGCCTGGGTGTACATGCTCCCAGAGCCAACAGTGAGTCTATGATTCTGCACGCAATCATTACCAGGGGCGGGGGGAAAGGTGTCTGTACATGGAGGTTTAAGCACATAGATTTCTGCTTGTTTGTTTCAAAATAATGCAGAAATGCCTTCACAAAATCTAAGCTAATGTTGCAGGGTCACTGATGTTGTTAGTGATATAGACTGCGGGTTCAAGATGTTGACCTCAGCCAAAGCACATTGAGTTTGTGCTAAAATGGCAGAGACCTTTGAAAGAAAATGGACAGTGAAATAGCATGGATTAGTAAGATTCTGGTGCTACAATTCCCACACCCAAATCTTTTTAGTTATCCAAAGGCAATTAATTATATGATTTATGTTAGTAATTGAAACAATTATATAACAGTGGAATCACACTGGTTCTCAATTAAGCTAAATGTTTTGACACAGTTCAAGGATATTTGATATTTTAAGTGTATCAAACATTGTAGCGACGGGAAGACAGACATCATATTACAAATCTTATTCATATGCCGTGTATACTAAGGCCCAAGCGGTTCAGTTTTATGTTGCCAGAATACTTTTCTGCGGTGACCATTGCATTCCCCAATGTGATATAGTGCTGGATAATATTGACCGAAATATAGTGGATAATATATTGTACAATATGTATATTCCTTATAGAACCAAAAATATATGAAACCCCTAAAAGTTTTCTATAGAACCTGTTTATAGGGTTCTTTGATCAGAACCCGAAGGATTCTTCTTCACTGAACCAAAATGTGTTCCATTTAGAACCCTGTATAGTGCCATTTATGAATTATGGCTACTACTCATGTTTTTTGCTAAGAATATAATAAACAAATAACGGACAAAAGATGTTATTGTCATTATATGCAAGCGTAGTTTGGAAATATGCACTGGTGGCCAGAGAGTCATCTATTTGTTTGAATGATGGCCTACATCAATCTTGTTACCAACTCTGGCTGACTTCTTTATGGGACAGTACTGTATGGGTTGTGTCACGGGTGTCGTAGGGATTGGACCAAAACGCAGCGGGAACGTGTAAACTCATCTTATTAAATAAGGAAAACAAAATAAATACGTATACAAAAACAATAAACGACACTAAACAGTCCCGCCAGGTGCACAAACTAAAAACAGGAAACAACTACCCACAAATCCCATCGAAAAAACACCCCTCTTAAATAGGACCTTCAATTAGAAGCAACGAGGAGCCGCTGCTTCCAATTGAAGGTCAACCCAATAAACACCACATAGAAATAGACATACTAGAACTAACATAGAAATAGACTAACATAGAACATAGCCCAACAAACCCCGAAACACTCTAAACAAACACCCCCTGCCACTCCCTGACCAAACTACAATAACAAACAACCTCTTTTACTGGTCAGGACGTGACAGGTTGTTGCCTGGCAGGTTCCTGTAAAGAGGAAAAAAGGAGCAAAAACATGAATTAATCTGCCAAAATGAATGCAAAATACTATGCAGACATATAATTATTATGATGTAGATTAGAAGAACAATATACATGCTGTTGTTGTTACTGCCAGACATAGCAAATCGTAGTGTGTTAAAGTCATGAAATGATTAACTTGGCTATTGAATCACCAAGACTTATTATACATAATTTAGATACATACCACCTCTGTCAGCCCATCACCTGCATTCAACAGATGTTTATCTAGCCTAGCTATAGTTTGCCATATGACTTTTGGTTGTATATATTTAAATTAAATAATAAAGTTTGCTTACCTTAATAAATTGAAAAATAACATGCTTATTGGTAGGCTATTTGCAAGTTCAACTACTGTCCTCTTGCATCGCCATAATGGAATGGCAGTTAGGTTTTGAATCAGAATGGCAGTTAAAATTGGAATTGACCTGTTACGTTCGTTGTTTGAAGGATCAGACCAAGGTGCAGCGTGGTAGGCGTACAGCTTTCTTTATTAAATGAACACCGAAACAAAACAAAATAAACTTAATGTTCAGTAGGGCTACACAGCACAGTACCAAAAACAAGATCCCACACCTAAAGGTGTGAAAAGGGCTGCCTAAGTATGATCCCCAATCAGAGACAACGATAGACAGCTGCCTCTGATTGGGAACCAAACCAGGCCAACAAAGAAATAGAAAAACTAGATTGCCCACCCTAGTCACACCCTGACCTAATCAAATAGAGAATTAAAAGGATCTCTAAGGTCAGAGCGTGACATGACCAAAAGGTTCTATCTAGAGACCCTTTTTATCTATGAGTGTATGCTTTTATTAAACACGTCCTTTCCTCTTGCTTCTAGCTAGCATTTAGTTTGCAACAGCACAGCTTTGTATGAACCTTGCAGTTTGCCAAGCCGACATTGGCAACAATGTTGCAAAATGCGAATTCGATCTCCCCCTGGCAAAGATAGTTAATGTGGTCAGATGTCAGCTAGCCATTTTTCTGACCAGGTGAAATTATGCAGCATCATTAATGTGGACATGAATGTCAATGCAAAATAGCTCAAATAAATTTATAGGGAGCTAGTTAACTATAATTTTAGAGTTTGATTTGAATGTTAGCTTTTGTTAGCTGTTGTTTGCTAAAATCCACATTACATTCAAGGTTATTTGCCTTCAAGGGGTATACAGTGTCTTCGGAAAGTATTCAGACCCCTTGACTTTTTACACATTTTGTTACGTTACAGACTTATTCTAAAATGTATTAAATAAATAAAAATCCTCAACAACACACAACACATCATTATGACAAAGCAAAAACTGGTTTTTACATAAGTATTCAGACCCTTTGCTAAAAGACTCGAAGTTGAGCTCAGGTGTATCCTGTTTCCATTGATCATCCTTGAGATGTTTCTATAATTTGATGTGTGTCCATGTGTGGTAAATTCAATTGATTGTACATGATTTGGAAAGGCAGACACCTGTCTATATAAGGTCCCACAGTTGACAGTGCATGTCAGAGCAAAAATCAAGCCATGAGGTTGAAGGAATTGTCCGTAGAGCTCCGAGACAGGATTGTGTTAAGGCACAGATCTGGGGAAGGGTACCAAAACATTTCTGCTGCATTGAAGGTCCCCAAGAACATAGTGGCCTCCATCATTCTTAAATGGAAGACGTTTGTAACCACCAAGACTAGAGCTGGCCGCCCGGCCAAACTGAGCAATCGGGGGAGAAGGGCCTTAGTCAGGGAGATGACCAAGAACCCGATGGTCATTCTGACAGAGCTCCAGAGTTCCTCTGTGGAGATGGGAGAACCTTCCAGAAGGACAACCATCTCTGCAGCACTCCACCAATCAGGCCTTTATGGTAGAGTGGCCAGACGGAAGCCACTCCTCAGTAAAAGGCCCATGACAGCCCACTTGGAGAATGCCAAAAGTCACCAAAAGACTCTCAGACCATGAGAAACAAGATTCTCTGGTCTGATGAAACCAACATTGAACTCTTTGGCCTGAATGCCAAGCATCATGTCTGGAGGGAACCTGGCACCATCCCTACGGTTAAGCATGGTGGTGGCAGGGACTGGGAGACTAGTCAGGGTCGAGAGAAAGATGAACGGAGCAAAGTACAGATAGATTTGTTGATGAAAACCTGGGCGAAGGTTCACCTTCCAACAGGACAACGACCCTAAGCACACAGCCAAGACAACGCAGGAGTGGCTCCGGGACAAGTCTCTGAATGTCCTTGAGTGGCCCAGCCAGAGCCCGGACTTGAACCCGATCGAACATCTCTGGACAGACCTGAAAATAGCTATGCAGCAATCCTCCCCATCCAACCTTAAAGAGCTTGAGAGGATGTGCAGAGAAGAATGGGAGAAACTCCCCAAATACAGGTGTGCCAAACTTGTAGTGTCATACCCAATTAGACTCGAGGCTGTAAGCGCTGCCAAAGGTGCTTCAACAAATTACAGAGTAAATGGCCTGAAAACTAAAGTTACTAAAAACCTGTTTTGGCTTTGTCACTATGGGGTATTGTGTGTAGATTGATGAGGGGGAAAAACAACTATTTAAACAATTTTAGATTAAGGCTGTAACCTTACAAAATGTGGAAAAAGGGGTCTGCATATTTTCCCGAAGGCAGAACCTTTTTTAGTTAAAGGGATCTTTAATCTCATCCAAAGAAGTAAAGGGTTCTATATAGAGCCTCAAATAAACCTTTTTTCTGAGAGTGCTGGGTAAGCAGGAAAATTATTATAATAGTATACAGTACAGCTATTAATATCATGGATAGTCAATACTGATCATGTATAAATATTATTACTGACTAAATTAAGTTACTATTTTCTGACTCCTCTTCTTGAAATCAATTTGATCAATAATGTTAGGATTTTCTTAACGTGTCTATATGTAGTGAATATTTTATTATGTCTATTTTTCATTCATAACATTTATAAATAATGAAAAAAAATCTACTGAGAAATGATATATTCTTCAAAACAAACCCTATTCTGATGTATTTTTTTCTGAAATTTCTGTTTTAGAGAAATGTAAAGTATGTGTTGTTATTGCAGTTAGCTTTCTACCAATTTTGTATTTTCTTATTCATTGATTGGTTCACATTTTACTATGGGAAGTAGAAAACATAAACAATACAACAAATATGTCATGTTGGTGGGTGGTTTTGGGTGTTGAAGAAAGTAGTTTTACACAATTTCAGGTATCTCTAACTTCTTTAAAACATGTATAAATCCACAAGGTATATACCCAAATGCATTACACCAAATTAAATGAAATGTTGCATGATTCAAATAATATCCAATGTTTTCATTGGGTTAAACTACATTTTGAAAGTATAGGCTATTTTTATGGTTATCAACATTAATTCCATATCTTTCCTCATGTTTGTCTTTAAATTACTTCAGTAATGCACTCTAACGTCCATGTGTCTTAACATGCGCTTTCAAATGAATTGGACATGGACTTCGCGTTCATAAAGACAAACTTTGAGTCAGCAAGTTCATGTATCAACACATTGTATCAACACACCTATTTTTCAGGTATGTCAGTCCATGCTAGATGTAGACAATGTGTACTTATTTTGTGATGTATTGATGGATATCTGATGTGTGTCAGTTGCCTACAATTTTAGAGCAATACAAAAAGTCTCTCAGATGATATCCTGTAATACGTCTCCACTTCGACTCGCACTCTCTCCCTCTGCTGAGGCATGACCATCAGTCCAGTAAAAAAATGTAAAAAAGTTATTTCAATTTATGCTCCAATGTGCTTCACAAGTAATAGGCTACAACAACTGACCTATCACCAGTGTTATCATAGAGCATAGCTTTTTACTCAAGTTTTGAAATATAAGGGACTCTTCATTATTTATAATAAGCGGCAGGCCTGTATGGAGAGAATCTGAGCTCTCTTATTATATATAGAAATAGGCATATGCATGAAACAATATTTATTTCCAGTCAATGTAAATAGCCTGTCATTTTTTGGAATTTAATTTAATTGGAAATAGAACTTTGCCCTGTGCTTTTCCGTCCATGCACTATAGTTATGCCCTATAGGCTATTGATAATGTAATTGATATCACACAATACATTGTACTTGATCTCCTGCACCCAGCAGAGAATTGCACTCGGCTTGCATTTTGACTCATAAAGAGATCTGGACTAAGAAAAGGTTGGTCACCACTGTTCTAGTCTATTGTGATTATTACTGTTATATCAGGGTATTATGTTCTAGTCTATATAGGCTATGGCTGCCTATTGTGATTATTACTGTTATATCAGGGTATTATGTTTTAGTCCTCTAGTCTATTACTTATATGCCTATTGTTTATTATGTGTAGGCCTATGTGAGTTGCATGTTAAATGCAAGAGTCATGGACTATTTGGTCTGTAATGCGGAATCACCTTTGTTGTGTGCGATTGATTATAGTAAGGTTTAGGGTAGGCGATGCTTTTATGATAATTTGGGCATTCAAATCATAATTACATTTTGTCCCACTAACTTTTTTGCTGGCCCTGCCATTAACGGATTTCTGCCCACACCACTGATTCAGTCGAATCTTTCTTGAATGTACACCCTTGGTTTCTAATAAGCCTATCGCCATGGATATTTGTCAAGATTTGTTACTGTTATAACATTTGTGCATAAGCCTACACCTGTTGTATTCGGCGCATGTGACAAATAAAATGTGATTTGATTTGAATAGGCAAGTCGTTTTTGCTGAGTCGATCTAAGAATGTCTTAAATGTGAACTCCATGCCATTGCATCATTTGTGGTAGAATTATGAATGACATTCACCATCATAGCTCAATATTGTTTGATTTACAAAGCTTGTTCCACTTTTAGGATTTTTCACCTGCAGTAACCCTCCCCCCCAGTCCTCCAAAACCCAACCTAAGTAATGTTTAGGATGGAACTAGAAGCTACAGTGTTCCTTTAAATGTGAGAACAATTTCTTAGATGTCTAACTTCAAAGTCAGTATAGAACATTTTTGGAGAAATTCATATTTTCTCCTTCGTGTCCTTGAGTATTCATGAATGTTTTTCATTCATTTAATTTGCATGCTACATATCACATTTCAGGTAGTCCGTCACAATTTATATTAAAAGAATGGATACCTAATCAAAATCACGCAATTTCGTACTGCAATTGGGACATTCCCTGTGGCTCAGTTGGTAGAGCATGGTGTTTGCAACGCCAGCATGGTGTGGCGAACCCAGGGTTGTGGGTTCAATTCCCATGGGGGGCAGTACAAAAAAATGCATGAAATGTATGCATTCACTACTGTAAGTCGCTCTGGATAAGAGCGTCTGCTAAATAATGTAAATGTAAACGTTTTACTGATTCACAAAAAGTGCATTCTTTAAAGGGCAATTCCGCCACTTTTCAACCTCATATTCATTATCAACTCCAGCACCACACTAGCGTGAAAACTTCGAGTTTATATGATCTGTGGTTAAAAAGATTAGAAGAAAATGCTTCTCTGACATCACAGGGTAGGATTCAAAGTAAGAAAAACAGTGACTTTATATTTGTTTCTACAAAACATAGAAATGTGCTGTTTTCACATTATGTAGACACTGGTATTGTGCTGGAGATAATGAAAATGAGGTTGAAAAGTGGTGGAATTCCCTTTAAGTGTTTGTTTTCAGAGTAAAACATTTTTCAATGGTAACTTCTAATACTTCATGTCTGTCTTAGTTCTTCAGAGTGTATAGTTTCTAAGTCTGATATCCCATTGATATGAAATGGCGGCTTAGGCTTCTCAGTCAGTCATGTGGAAAGTCTTAAGTGCCATGGTATGATTTTTTAAAACTATCCTATCAAACAGATGATAGGTGGGTATACATTATGGTAGACAAAATATAGCGAAATATTGAGGGACGTCATTCAGTGTGGGGTTAGATCTTATCTTTAGCACTTTTATGTCTAAGAAAAAAACATGATTCTATCACTAACGAAAACAGTATGATGATCATTGTTGAGAAGTAGATGTTAACAGGCTAAAAGTGTTTTTAATGGACCAAAGATACCTGCAATCTGTTGTTGACATCTATAATAAATCACAGATATACAATGCCTTCGGAAAATGTTCATACCCCTAGACTTATTTCACATTTTGTTGTGCTACAGGCTGAATAAAAAATTGGTTAAATATCAATTTTGTCTCACCTATCTACACAAAATACCCCATAATGACAAAGTGAAAACATGTTTTTAGAATTTGTAGCAAATTTATAGAAAATGAAATACAGATATATCTAATTTGCATAATAAGTATTCACACCCCTGTGTCAAAACATGTTTGCATCACCTTTAGCAGTGATTACAGCTGTGAGTCTTTCTGGGTCTCTAAGAGCTTTGCAAACCAGGATTGTACAATATTTGCACAATATTTAAAACATTCTTCAAGCTCTGTCAAGTTGGTTATTGATCATTGCTAGACAGACATTTTCAAGTCTTGCTATAGATTTTCAAGAATATTTTAAGTCAAAACTGTAATTAGGCCACTCAGGAACACTCAACATCATTTTGGTAAGCAACTCCAGTGTATATTTGGTCTTGTGTTTTAGGTAATTTAGGTGAATTTGTCTCCCAGTGTCTGTTGGAAAGCAGACTGAACCAGGTTTTCCTCTAGGATTTGGCCTGGCCTGTGCTTAGCTTTATTCTGTATCTTTTAATCCTAAAAAACTCCCTGTCCTTGCTGATGACAAGCATACCCATAACATGATGCAGCCACCACCATTCTTGAAAATATGAAGAGTGGTACTCAGTGATGTGTTGTGTTGGATTTGCCACAAACATAACGTTTTGTATTCAGGACATAAATTACATTTCTTTGCCACATTTTTTGCAATTTTTTTGGGGTGTTTTATTGCAAACAGGATGTATGTTTTGGAATATTTGCATTCTTTACAAGCTTCCTCCTTTTCACTCTGTCATTTAGGTTAGTATTGTGGAGTAACTACGTACAATGTTGTGGATCCATCATCAGTTTTAGCCATTAAACTCTGTAACTGCTTTAAAGTCACCATTGGCCTAATGGTGAAATCTCTAAACGGTTTCCTTCCTCTCCGGCAATGGAGTTAGGAAGGACACCTGTATCTTTGTAGTGACTGGGTGTATTGATACACCATCCAAAGTGTAATTATTAACTTCACCATGCTCAAAGGGATATTCAATATCTGCTTTATTTTTATCCATCTACCAATAGGTGCCCTTCTTTTCAAGGCATTGGAAAACCTCCCTGGTCTTTGTGGTTGAATCTGTATTTGAAATTCACTGCTCGACCTAGGGATCTTACAGCTAATTGTATGTGTAGGGTATAGAAATAAGGTAGTCATTCAAAAATCATGTTAAACACTAACTATTATTGCACACAGAGTGAGTCCCTGCAACTTATTATGTGACTTGTTAAGCAATTTTTTACTCCTGAACTTATTTAGGCTTACTATAAAGGGGTTGAATACTTATTTTGTCACGCCCTGATCTGTTTCACCTGTCTTTGTGATTGTCTCCACCCACCTCCAGGTGTCACCCGTCCTCCCCATTATTCCCAGGGTATTTATTCCTGTGTTCTCTGTTTGTCTATTGCCAGTTCGTCTTGTCATGTCAAGTCAACCAGCGTGTTTTTTCTGTGCTCCTGCTTTTTCCTTGTCTCTGTTTTTCTAGTCCTCCTGGTTTTGACCTTTTGCCTGACCTGACACTAAGCCCACCTGCCTGACCATTTAGCCTGCCCTGACCTTGAGCCTGCCTACTGCCCTGTACCGTTTGGAACTCTGTTTAATGAACTTTTGCCTGTCCTTGACCTGCCCCTTGTTGTTTAATAAATATCAGAGACTCGAACTATCTGCCTCCTGTGTCTGCATCTGGGTCTTGCCCTGTGTCGTTATAGTACGAACTGGCCATGACTGATCCAGCAGACTTGGACCAGCTCTGTCACGCTGTTTCCCTGCAGGGTGCCACCATTAAACAGAACCTTATGGAAGGGTTCCAATCTCTTGCGGAACGCCACGACCAGGGGTTCAAGGCATTAATGGAGCAGTTCTGTGAATTTTCTCACAGGCAGTGAGACCAGTGGTGGGTTTTTTCAGCCTACCCCGGTTCCCCGAGAACCCCGCTTACATCCTCTGGACCGATATCCTGGGGATCCTGGAACCTGCCGGGCGTTTCTTTCCCAGTGCTCCCTTATTTTTGAGCTACAGCCATCTTCGTTCCTTTCGGATCGATCGAAGATAGCGTATCTTATTATGCTAATGTCTGGAAGGGCGCTCTCCTGGGCTACAGCTGTTTGGGAGCAACAATCCGTCGTTTGCTATGATCAGGAAGATTTTATGGTGGAGGTGAGGAAGGTGTCCGATTCTCCAGTGCCCGGGAGAGAGGTGGCCCGAAAACGACTGAAATTACATCAGAACTTCGCACCTTGACCGCCGAGAGTGCCTGTAATCCGGAGGCCATGTTCGATACCTTCCGTTACGGACTATCAGAGGAGATAAAAGACGAGCTAGCAGCTCGGGAGATACCTTTGTACCTCGATTCCCTCATCGCCCTTACCATTATGATTGATGGGCGTCTACGGGAACACAGGAGTGAGAGGAGGTCGGGTCTCGGTAACACTCATTCATCGGCTGCTGCTTGCTCACCTCTGAAGGAAGCCGGAAGTCCCAAAAGGCTGCATTTCTGAGAAGATTCGAAGCCACCCGAGTTCCCTCGAGAATCATCGGCGACGGGTGAGTCGGATACACTGGAACCTATTAAACTGTGCAGAGTTAGATTATCGCCTAGGTAACGTTCATGTAGGCTAAGCTCCAACGTCTGTATTGTGGTGCTGCGGGGCATTACATAGCCACCTGCCCAGTAAAGAGACCTGACTCATTAGTTGGTACAAGTACACTGGTGAGCCAGACTGGGAATTCTCTAATTCCCATTACCCCATACTCCTTTTTTTGTGATCCTGCTGTGGGCAGACCCGTCTAAGTCTCTCAGCGGGTTCATTGACTATGGGGCAGATGAGAGTTTTATGGACGCTACCCTGGTATCGGAACTAGGTATCCCCACTCAACTCCTCTCCGTTCCCATGGACGCCAGGGCACTGGACGGCCGCTCCATTGGAAGAGTCACACACAGCACAGTTTTCATTTAATATGCGTGTATCTGGGAATCACATTAGGTATCTGGAAATCACATTGAGTCTCCCCGCGTTCCTGTTGTTTTGGGATTTTCTTGGCTCCAGAAGCACAACACCGATATTGACTGGATCACGGGTTCAATCCTGGGTTGGAGCCCATTCAGTCATTCACATTGCCTGAAGGTGGTGCAGCCTCCCCCGGAACGTCCACCTCCAGGTTTAATTACGGCCTCGGATTTCTCTGCCATTCCCGCAGAGTACCATGACCTGAAGATTTTCAGCAAGGCTCGTGCTACCTCCCTTCCTCCACATCGTCCTTACGATTGTGCTATTGATCTCCTCCCGGGCACCACACCGCCTCGAGGCCAGCTATATTCGGTGTCTGCCCCTGAGACCAAGAACATGGAGGAGTACATTGAGGACTCTGGCTGCTGGGAGTATTCACCCTTCTGCCGGCGCAGGGTTCTGTTTGTGGGGAAGAAGGATAAGAACCTGTGTCCATGTATCGATGACTGGGGCCTCAATGACATCACGGTAAAGAATCGTTACCCTCTACCACTCCTCTCCTTGGCTTTCAAACCTCTCCAGGGGGCTACCATCTTTTCCAAACTGGACCTTCAGAATGCCTACCATCTTGTTCGGATATGCGAAGGAGACGAGTGGAAGATGGCCTTCAACACTGCCAGTGGACACTATGAGTACCTGGTCATTCCGCTTGGACTCACCAACGCTCCCGCTTTTTTCCAGGCCCTGGTCAACGATGTGCTCCGAGACATGTTGAATTGTTTTGTCTACCTCGACGACATCCTGGTTTTCTTTCGTTCTGCCCAAGAACATGTTCTCCGTGTTCGACAATTCCTTCAGTGCCTCCTGAAATTTCAGTTGTTTGTAAAAGCAGAGAAGTGCGAGTTCCACTGCTCCACTATCTCCTTTCTGGGATACGTCATCGCTGAAGGAAATGTCCAGATGGATACGGAGAAGGTGAGAGCGGTGGTGGATTGGCCTAACCCATGTTCAGGGTGCAGCTACAACAGTTTCCGGGGTTTGTTCATTTCTACCACCGTTTTTATTTGGGGCTACAGCACCCTGGCGGCTCCCCTCTCTGCACTCACCTCTCCAAAGGTACCGTTCACATGGTCCCCAGCAGTGGACAGGGCTTTTTTGGACCTTAAGCAGCAATTACCTACTGCCCTCATCCATTCGGACCTGACCCATCAGCTTGAGGTTGAGGCTTCCAACATGGGAGTGGTTACCGTCCTTTCCCAGCGATCAATCCAGGACCAAAAGCTTCCCTGTGCCTTCATGTCCCATCGTCTCAACTCTGCAGAAAGGAACTATGATGTTGGGAAATGGGAACTCCTGACTGTTAAGATGGCTCTGGAGGAGTGGAGGCACTGGGTGGAAGGGGCGGAACATCCATTTTTGGTGTGGACTGACTATAAAAATGTTGAATACCTCCGCACTGCCAAGCGCCTTAACTCTAGGCAGGCCCTTTGGGCCCTGTTATTCACCAGGTTCAATTTCACCATTTCCTACCATCCAGGGTCCAACAAGCTTGCCTAGAGTCTCTCGCCTATACAGTTCCGCTGAGTCTCTCGCCTGTACAGACCATCCTCCCTGTCTCATGTCTTGCAGCTTCGGTTGTCTGGGGTATTGAGGCCCTGGTCCTCAAGGCCGGACCCTGAGGGGGCCCCGATTAACCGGATGTTCATCCCGGATTCGTCCCAGTCTCAGGTCCTGGAATGGGCTCACTCCTCCAGGCTTACCTGTCATCCTGGTGCCTGTTGAAACCTGGCTTTCCTCCTACAATACTTCTGGTGGCCCATCGTGGCTCCTGATGTCTCGGCCTTCATCACCACATGCATGGTGTGTGCTCAAAATAAGACTCTGCGGCAAGCTCTGTCTGGCCTCCTTCAGCCACTCCCTATTCCTCATCGCCCCTGGTCCCATATTTCCTTGGATTTTGTCCCTGGGCTTCCCCCGTCAGATGGCAACACCACCATCCTGACGGTGGTGGATAGGTTCTCCAAAGCTGCTCATTTCATCCCTCTCCCCAAGTTACCATCAGCCAAGGAGATGGCCCAGCTCATGGTGCAGCACGTCTTCCGAATCCATGGACTCCTGGTCGACATTGTCTCTGATCGGGGTCCTCGGTTCTCATCCCGATTCTGGAAGGCGTTTTGCACCCTTATCGGGTCATCGGCCAGCCTGTCCTCCGGGTTTCATCCCCAATCCAATGACCAGCCAAAGAGAGCCAATCAAGACATGGAAACGACACTTCGGTGTCTCGTCTCTAGTAACCCCACCAGGTGGAGTATGCTAGGAACACTGGACTCTCACCCCATGGAGCACTCGAAGGGAATCTACCCGGAGCAAGAAGTAGAAGTCAACATACCTTCAGCCCAGATGTTCGTCCGCCGCTGTTGGCGTATCTGGAAAAGAGCTCGGTCGCTCTTCTTAAGACCACCTCCAGGTACCGGTGACAAGCGGACCACCGGACTCCGGCTCCCCGCTATCATCTCGGGCAAAGGGTAAGGCTGTCAACACAGGACCTGCCCCTCCGGGTGGCGTGCCGCAAACTCCCCCCCCTTTTATTGGTCCTTTCCCCATCTCTAGAGTTCTTAGTCCCACTGCTGTTTGTCTGCTGTTACCCCGTACCCTCCATATACACCCTACTTTTCATGTGTCCAGGATTAAGCCCTAGTCAACCACGGACAGGGGTTTCCAGTACCTGGTTGACTGGGAGGGTTATGGCCCGGAGGAGAGGTGCTGGGTTCCGGCTAAAGACATTCTGGACCCAGCCCTCATCGCCAACTGTCACCGCCGGCACCCTGGTCAACCAGGTATGCACCCTGGTCTGTTTCACATGTTTTTGTGATTGTCTCCACCCACCTCCAGGTGTCACCCGTCTTCCCCATTATTCCCAGGGTATTTATTCCTGTGTTCTCTGTCTGTTGCCAGTTCGTCTTGTCATGTCAAGTCAACCAGCGTGTTTTTTCTGTGCTCCTGATTTTTCCTTGTCTCTGTTTTTCTAGTCCTCCTGGTTTGGACCTTTTGCCTGCCCTGACACTAAGCCCACCTGCCTGACCATCAGCCGGCCCTGACCTTGAGCCTGCCTGCCGCCCTGTACCATTTGGAACGCTGACCTGTTTAATTAACTTTTGCATGTCCTCGACCTGCCTCTTGCCTGCCCGTTGTTGTTTTAATAAATATGAGAGACTCAAACCATCTGCCACCTGTGTCTGCATCTGGTTCTCGCCCTGTGTCGTTATATTTTGACTTAAAATATTTCAGCTTTTTGTTTTTAATTAATTTGTAAACATTTCTAAAAATACAATTCCACTTTTACATTATGGGGTATTGTGTATAAGCCAGTGACACATTCTCAATGTAATACATTTTAAATTCAGACTGTAACACAACAAAATGTTGAAAAAGTAAAGGGGTGTGAATACTTTCTGAAGGCACTTTTCTTTTTTATCAATTGGCATTTAAGTTTTATCTCTCCCTTCAGTTCTCTTTTTTTGTGATCACTTTATTGTATGACTCCATAACACGTGAGCTAATTTGGAATTTGTTACTGGATTGATTGATACATTACGTTAAAACAACCTACCTACAGCACCCAGTATATTGTCCTATACATTCACTGTGGAATGTTGGTTTTTGAGGGTTGTATTGCCAAAGTCCATCCATTGTCAGAACATTTTGATTAAGCTCTTCTCCAGTAGCCTATTTTGTGCTATCAAAATGAACCACAGTACATTTTCAAGAAAACAAAAATCTTCATGTTCTACTATGGAGAACTGAATATTATCATTAAATCCGCATTTGTTGTGTGTAAGTTTACCAAATGTGTCAAGCTATAACCTAATAGGTCTATAAACAATACTGTATTCATAAATGCTACTAATAGTCAGCTGGCATATGTAAATGCAAGTTAAAATTTGTCATTCGTTTGAAATTCAACCTATTTCAGCCAAATAGTGTTGTCAAATAGAATAGATGGGGCACAGTGGTCCAATGCATTCCAGGGCAATATTTCAGCATTCGAACTGACTCCGAAAGGATTAACATGATCTCGCTGAAGTTCAAATGATGTCTCCGTTATACCAATTTCACATGAAATGCTTAGATGATAATTATATTATACATTGGGACTGTAAGTGAATATCACACCCATGTACTGTGTATATATATGTGTATATATACAGTAGCCCATATATACTGTATATGACAGCCCTATATATATGGTTCATTCTACAGAAGTGATTCAAATTACTGTCCACAATCAAAGAAACTATTTTAAAAACAGGAAAATAATTGATGTCTTTATTGTCACATACATCAGATAGGTGCAGTGAAATGTGTTGTTTTACAGGGTCAGCCATAGTAGTATGGCACCCCTGGAGCAAATTAGGGTTAAGTGCCTTGCCCAAGGGCACATCAACAGATTTTTTTACCTTGTTGGCCCAGGTATTCGAACCAGGGACCATTCGGTTACTGGCCCAACACTCTAACCGCTAGCCCTTAATTAAAACTTTAAAAGACTAGAATAAGGCACCATAGAACCAATTCCAATCCAAGTGCCAATGCCGTTTGTCAAACTCCAGGCAGTGCTATAGTCAGATGCCATGAAGATATATCTCTTTGGCCACACACCCCAGTGGTGGGTTGAAAAAAACGTAAACATATGCAGAAAAGTACCTCATACCTAATGTAAAATATGGTGGTGGATCTTTGATGTTATGGGGCAATGCCAACTTCCACAGGTCCTGGGGCCCTTGTTAACGTCAATGGCATCATGAACATTACCAAGTATTTAGACATTGTATGCAAAAACCTGGTTTCCTCTGGCAGGAGGCTGACACTTGGCAGCAAGTGGATCTTCCAGCAAGACGATAACCCCAAGTTTACTGAAACCATCCACTACGTGCAAAGCATTGAGCAACAGAGTTGAAGGAAAACTTACAGAAAGTCCAACAATAAACGGGCGTTTGGTTATCTAACAGCAAAAACGTAATTTATACAGAAGTAGCTAGCCAGTTATGCTAACGTTAGCTAGCTAACCAAATGCATATGTTTATCTGAATCCCTCTAGAATCAACACAATGATTTTAATCAGAACAGAACTTCAATTCCATTTAGCTGTTTTTGCTGTAGTTTTCAGGTCAAAAGATTAAACAAATGGTCAAAAAGTAGCCTACTGTAGCAGCTTGTGACTAGTTCATGTTGAACATGTATAAGAAGTAAGCCTAGGCTAGATCGAATAGTTACATTAGGTTTTATATCAGATCTGGCTGAGATGTTGTCTGAGAATATCGTTTTTTGTGTGATTTCTAACACTATAATAAAAATATATATTATACAACCTAATGGAATTTTAAATTAAAACATCTTATTTCTATTATTTTACATTTACATGTACAGTTTAGTAATTTAGCAGACGATCTTATCCAGAGTGACTTACAGTAGTGTGTGTATACATTTTCATACTCTCTGCATTGTTGAGAAGGGCCCGTAAGTAAGCGTTTCACTGTTAGTCTATACCTGTTTTTTATGAAGCATGTGACAAATAACATTTGATTTGATTTAATCTTTAATTAGGTTCAAATTTGAATTCATTATAAAATGGTGATTAATGGTAGTTAACTACAGACAAATATTGTTATCGTTTGACAGCAGGGTAACTCGAGTTAACTTTTTGTAATTTTAGTGCACTCATTTTTTAGCGCAATTAATTGCATTGTCTGAAAGCATTGAAAATAAAATACATAATATATAGACTACGGTTTAAAAACAACGCCAAAACAAGTTGACATTGAGGTTAAAGAAAGTGTGCTTTATCAATATACCTGTTTTTGCATAACGTTAGCCTTACTTTGGACAAAATCCAAGAGGTCAATAATTATTGTACTCTTCTTATATAAAAATCGGCTATCACGTTGTTTCTGCAATGAATGCCTTCCTTCTTTCTTTCTTTGAGCCACTTGGTCCAATCTGTGTCGTCTATTCATGCAGGTGTGTTGTCTGTATTACAGACGCTTATTTAACTAGGCAACTCAGTTAAGGACAATTGACCCGACTACGCTGGGTCAATTGTGCGCCGACCTTTGGGACTGGATTCGAACCTGGGTGTCTGTAGTGACGCCTCTAGTACTGAGACGCAGTGCCTTAGACAGCTGCGCCACTCGGGAGCCCTCAGCATTCATCCAATGTTACATGACAAGTAATCGGGTAAATCCTTGCAGAACAATTGGTTTTACAATGTCTAACCCAGAGGCAATGTAAGATTCCCAAATATGAAGCTTATATTTCTACTTGTTTTGTCCTGTGGAGTGAGGCCTACAGAAGCCTCTATGTGCAACGGAGTAGGGACAGCATTGATTTTTCGACTTTAAAACCATTTGAATTTTGTAGCCGACAATTTATATTGAAAAGCTTTTATCTGGCTATACGTTGTGTACTGTTTCTAGATATGTTTTAAGGCAAAGCTATACTCTGGAATATCTTCCTGATAAGCAGTTTGTTTGTTTTCTTCTTTAACTACGGTAGTAGCGCTCAAGTTTAGGCTGTATCAATTGAATAACGGAGGAATTATTTCAACTGATCCATAATAACAATGTATCTAAAGTGTTCTGTGAACGTATCTAAAATGTTTGACCTTTCTCGAGAATATAGGATCTTGGAACAGTTCCATTCTGATATCGTTAGCCTATACTCTAGTAGAAATGCAATAATGCATGTAAATTGCGGAGGAACATGACCAAAGTAGTCAACAATATTAGTTTTATCTAATGTGCTATATGAACAACAAACATAAGGATGATTACTCCAAGATAGAGGTATTTTCATGCACACTGGCAGTAGCCTAATCTTGCATGCGTTGTAGAACTAAAACAATTGCCTACTTCTATCAATGTGGTGCGCTAATTCTATCCATATAATAGGGAAACATATTTGTATTGATACGGTGTAAGTGAATAAATCCTCAAAATAATTGTTATATTCACAGTTTCACACATGTTCGTGTAGCCATCTTCAGACAGCCCACACCACCAGCAACATATTGCTTGACGCCAGAACAATGCATTCCTCACGGTCCAACTTGGTTATGTTTTGTAAAGTGCCAACGACATGGATATAAAATAATCCTGAACACAGGGAGAATATTATTGTTTCTATCCATTTTCTATAGCATATAAGACATAGGCCCTACCCTTTGTGTGACGTCGTGCTGTTCTCGTCACATCAAAGTTCCAATGCATCATTCTGAGGGTTTATTTCATTTTATTTCCTAATATGGTTTCACTTTCTCTACGTTTTTGTCTTCATCAACCTGTCTAAACATTAGGGTACGAGCCCCCGAAACAGGCCTCCTCCCACATCTAGCTCCTGGCTACTCTTGAGACTGTGTAGCCTATGCCTTTGCCATTAGGCCTATTTTTTGGGGGGGGGACATAGGCCTAGAAATTAAATGAATGATTGAACGGAATGTTCGTTTTGAATAGTGTATGAAAAACAGGCCTACACTCTTAGAAAAAAGGTGCTATGTAGGGTTTTCTGTCCACATAGAATAACCCTTTGAAGAACCCTTTTTGGTTCCAGGTAGAACCCCTTTGAGTTCCATGCAGAACCCTTTCCACATAGGGTTCTACATGATATCCAAAAGAGTTCTACCTGAAACCAAAAAGGTTTCTACCTGGAACCCAAAACGGTGACCCTATAGGGACAGCCGAAGAACCCCTCCGGTACCTTTTTTTAAGAGTGTATATGTGGTCCAATCACACAAAGAAATGTGATCTGCACATATTAACCCAACACTTTCGGACTACTTTTGAGTCCATTATTACACTTTTATTTGTACCCTATATTTTACACTTTTTGTGTGAGGCTTGGGTTAGTTATAGACCTATTCGGTCCTTAAACTTGACACTAACCCTAAATCATCCCCTGCCTTACCCTAAACCCTGCAGATTGGGTGGAATCATTGTAATATAGCCCAAAATAAATGACAACAAATCATGAATATGTCGCTTCTGTCCAAATGGTTGTATAACAAAACAGGCCTATAGCTCTACACTGTTGAGATATTGTGAGAGTTTCATTTATTTGGTAAATTTAAAAAAAAAATGTGTCATGTATTTTGGGTGGAATTGGGCTATGACCATTTTGTACGATTTTGTTCTAACAAAACACAATGAATTTATGTTTATGTGAATACAATATTTGAAAATGATAAATGAATAGGCACAGATATTAAATAAATTGTAGCATATTGCTTTGACATTAAGAATAGCTGTATACGTTGTCTCTCAGAAACACGAACTGTAAGCCATGTCACCTGACGTCATTGTTGTTAATGAATGGGAAATGGGACATCGATCCTTTCACAGCAGTTGAATCATATGCCATGCTAATCGAACGCTCTCCACACATTGCACATTTCAATTGAATTTACACATGTGTAGACTATTTATTATTTATCTTTATTATGTATATTTTATCCACAGAAATATAAATTATTGAAGCGTAATTGCACCCAGAACAAATTACCCTATCCTGCCTATTTCAATAATTTGAAAATAATTCATTAGGTTACTTGGGCTGATTGTCTTCACAGAAAAACACATTATTTGTTGTTGGGACAAGCATAACATATTATATTTATTTAGATTTAGCCCTTCACCTTGTTAGATTCAGCAACAATATCGGACTATTGGATAGGATATGGGATGCTGTTATGGTGTAGACGCCCAATTTTATGTGAATTTGCACATTTTTCATGCAAGCATAAAAATGTGCTTATTTGTTTATGTTGATAAAACAAGGCTACATACATTACATACACCTTCCTAATATTAAATTGCACCCGTTGTTGCCTTTAGAACAGCCTCAATTCGTTGGGGCATGGACTCTACAAGGTGTCGAAAACGTTCCACAGGGATGCTGGCCCATGTTGACTCCAATGCTTCCCACAGTTGTGTCAAGTTGGTTGGATGTCCTTTGGGTGGTGGACCATTATTGTTGAGCCTGAAAAACCCAGCAGCATTGCAGTTCTTGACACATTCAAACTGGTGTGAATGGCAGCTATACTATTTCCCATTCAAAGACACTTAAATCCTTTGTCTTGCCCATTCACCCTCTGAATGGCACACATACACGTCTCAATTGTCTCAAGGCTTAAATCCTTCTTTAACCTGTCTCCTCCCCTTCATCTACACTGACTAAAGTGGATTTAACAAGTTCCATCAATAAGGGATCATAGCTTTCACCTGGATTCACCTGGTCAGTCTGTCATGGAAAGAGCAGGTGTTCCTAATGTTTTGTACACTCAGTCTAGTTTTCCTCTGTCTATAGCGTGTCTGAATGTATAACAGTAGGTCTACATTAGGTTTGTGTTGTACTTCTTTCATTCATGATAGCAAACTTATTGCAAACTTGTAATGTCTTACACTTTAATCAAGTTATTTTTTTTCATACAGCAACAAAAACAGACAATACTTACATTAGGTAGGCCTATTCTAACAACAAAAAGTGCAAAACTTTGAAATAACATTTACAAAAAAAATCGTCAACATCGAAAATATAACGTTAAACTATAGTATTCCCAGTAAAGGAACGAAATTTGTCAAATGTTAGGCCAAAATGTGTCAAATGTAGCCTAATTGTTATTTGTTGTGTTAATCAGCGCATTCTTCTCCAGTAGCCTATTAATAAGCTACTATTTAGCTAGTAAATAGGTCTATTGGGTAATGAAAGCTTAACTGCTTATTACAATAACAACGCTGGATGTTATTTATTTGGATCAGCGTTTGCCAAACTGTGGTAGTGTAAGCCTACCCCAGTGTTACGCAATCCAGATTCAGGAAGTAGATTACCATTAATGATCTTGTTGTTGTATTTGTTTGAATAGAGCTAGGCTAAGCTATATCAAACTATTTTTCTCAGAATGTGAGGTGGAATCCTAAGGTAGGCTAATTTACAGTTGAGTAAAGTCCTAATTTACAGAATAAAGTAGCACACGGTCAACAGACATGTTTGTAATTTTGTCAGGGCAATAGCTATAGGACGCTGGTAGACCTTATACATCGTAATTTGGGTTTAATTATAATAGGTAGACGTGACTAAGAAAACATTGGGAACCACTGATTTAGAAGTGAAATACTATATTGGGGCTGATATTATAGGCTACGCTGGTTTGCCAAATTTGTACTTGATGTAGCCTAATAAAACTAAATGATCAGACAATTAAAGGGATGTATTGCAGGCCTGAATAAGTAACCTATAACACCGTATCAAGCATGGCAAGGTTCAAGACAAGAGGAACTGGTTTTAACGAGAAACTGAAACTTCAAGTGCTTTATATGAAAGATGGAAACAAATGCGAACAAAGGGTCAGTCACAGGGCATGCTATTATAAGAGGAGGCCTGCACTGTCATGCACTGTTGTATCTTATAATCTACATGCGCTCATTATGGCTCGATCAACAAAACAGAGGACAAAATAGGCTATAATTAACTTATGAGTACACACAAAACTCCACTTCTTTCTAAAATGTGTTGCATACATTACAGATATAGCGTTAGCCTAGATTGGAGTCTATAGATGGAGAACCTGAGAAGACATAACTTGTAGGCTTTTGTTTTATCCCGCGTGTTTTATTACCCTGATCTTTATAAGGCGTTTTCCCCAAAAAACTATTTCTAAATTAATTATTATATGAATAATGAATAATGCTGTATGTTTTTTTCTTCAATACTGATGAATACACTGACAATAAAATGTAAATACAGTGTTTAATAAATAGCCTACCAAACATAAATAAACGATTCAAAGAATTACAATCTTTGTACAAGATATAAATAGCCCGAAATATAGTTACATTTGGCAAGTCTAGTTACAGTTTAAACCCCACAGGTATCGACTTTTGTCCCTTTAACGCAAAAAGAATACATCGTTGCACTTCAGGATACATAGCCTAATATGGCCATATTTGCTTTGACGAATTGTCGTTTCTGACCTAATTAGTGATCACTGTTCGTTTACCCCTATAACTGCCATTTCTATGGTGCTTTTATTTGTCCTTCCCATGTTGTAGTTGTGTCATCAATTTAAGAAAGCATTTGGAGTGACCCTCTTTTGATGTGACAACATTCCTGGAAACCCGCTAGAAACTCCCGGTGAAAAAGACGGTAGGGACGTTCTAAGTGAGTCCGAGAGCAGTGTTTGTGGGGAGCTCGTGGATACACCGTAGCCTTGCGCGCTCTGCTGGAGATGCGGCGACTGATGCTGACTCCCTGAGACAAAGTAGCCACTCTGTCCGGATAATAGACTAGACGTGCTTACACCGTAACTGTTTGACAAGCCCAGAGCACCGACAGATCCACTTAGATGGCGGGTAAGGTCCCCGTTACTCAGCTGCTCCACCCCGGGGAGTAGGGACCCATACGCGTGCCCTTGGTTCAGAAATCCTGCTGATGATCCATTGTAGTGGGGATGGTGCAATGATAAAAACGGCGAGATTTGCCAATACAGAGGGTTGTTTGCCCTGTCGTTTATTCCCAAACCAAGAGGCGAGAAGCGCATTCCACGTTTCATCGCCAACTTGCCCCTGGAGGTAGCAGAACGTCTCCGAAGTTTCCCGGTAGTTCCACCAATAAACACATCGTCGCTCGAAGGGTCCAACATCCAGTAGTTCCCTTTGCCCGGGTCGTCGTAATGCCTTGGCACTTTCACAAAACACTTATTGAGGCTTAGGTTGTGTCGGATAGAGTTTTGCCAGCCTTGCTTGTGCTCCCGGTAATATGGAAAGTTCTTCATGATAAACTCATAGATACCGTTCAGAGTCAGTCTCTTCTCAGGACTTTGTCTGATAGCCATCATAATCAAGGCGTTGTAGCTGAATGGCGGTTTATCATATTTCCCATTTTTGCTAGGCTCTGTCGTCCGCAAGGTACCCTCGTCTTCCTCCTTTTGTTTCTCCCGGTCCAAAGGTGCAGATTCCATATCAGGATCCAGGGATTTTTCCGAATCAGACCCCGAAGAAGCAGTGTTTTTTTCCGGGAGCACAGAGTCGTGTTTGTCACATTTTGAGGGAAGCAGCAGACTCTTGATACTAAATGAAGTAGATCGGTGCACCATCGGCGGCTCTTTCTGATCTTCCATGCCGGACACTGACAAAAAAATGATTGGGCTTTGTGTTTAAAAAGGAAAAGGTAAGACGCAATCGGATCAGGACATTGCATGCATGAAGGAACTTGTAGGATAGAGAGTTAGCCGGGACTGGGATGTAGAAATGACTAATTAAGGAGGTTCCGTCTTATCACTAGGCTACAGGGGAGGAGCCTGTAACTTGCAGATTTTTATCCCTCTTTCCCATTCGATACCGTTGAAACACGAAATAGACTTTCAGTGCACATATAGCCTATAGAAAAAAACATTTTCGTAAGGATTTGACTGGACGGCTGTATCCGTTTACCCAATGGCGTAGTGCAGTTTTACGGCCCGTTCTAAAAGCTAATTTTCTGTCATTCTAAAAATAAAATTAAAGGATTATGACGTGTTAATATGCTAATAATATTTTATGTCAATGGGATGGCAACAAAAAAAAATCGCTAGCTAGCTAACCAACAACTGTAACGATGTATTTAAGAGACAAGTGCTCATTGTGCAAATGTTAGCTATTTATGTTATTTTTTAAAAATCAACATTAGACGAAATATAGAAATATATGTTGTCAACACTAAGCCAACCCCCTCTGTTTGCCCCATAGTTGGGCATGCTCAGTTTTGTTGCTAAACAACCAACCCATCTGGGTCAAGATACACATTTGCAGTTTTATAACTAACTTATCTCATGATATTTCACGCATTTTGCCATGAGGCTGAGAGAAAATATTGCCGTTTAAGATAATTTCCTGTAAAATAAAAAAAAATAAAAATGCATGGCTCATGACGTGTTCATATAGTCTAATTTCTGGAACACAAAGCTACGCGTGTGTGTGGCGTACGTGCATGCTCGTGTGACTGTTTCTGTCTATGTGTGGTGTGGTGTACGCGTCAAAGTGTTCGTCGTAGTGAGCCCTGTTGTATTGAGGACAATGGTGGTTTGAATAGGCTACAATGCATTTAATACTGCCTTGAGCATTGTGGATGCGCGGCAATCATACTATTGTTCTGAGTACTGGACATGTCAGATGCACATCAAAGAGCCTACTCAGGCTGAACCCCGCTACTTGAGCGCCTCTAGTGTACTGGGATGTTCCTGCATTGAGGGCGCACTATTTTAGCAGCTTGCAGGCCGGTTTTGTGACTAAATATAGGCTAATTGACTACAAACATAACATTTGGTGCTACTAACGAGCTGTGTAGCCCTATGAGTAACACGTTTGTTTTGGTCTATTCACTTAAAATAGAATTGCCAGTGATGCAGACTTGACTTGAACAAATAAGCAACAGCCTTCATTTGTTTTCGATCTCAGAAACTTTGTTTAGGACTGCGTAGATGCCGATACAACCAGGGTTAAAACTATAATTTGTATGGTTTGTTAATTTGTACTTGTATATACATTACAATTTAGGTAAATGTTATCTCCCATCCTGAATATTAATGCATTACATTAGATTTGAGTGACCTTTTTAACTTAACGTAGACCTAATGATGGTATACACAAACGAGTAAGGTTCCATGCCATTACTAATCATTACTCGTAGGCCTACTTTTGTTCATTGAATATTTGTGAACTTTTTAATAATTATCATAGGCCTACCATTAAAATAGTGCAATTTTATATGATTGTTGTTATTAGTGTGTGTGTAGTAGTAGTAGTAGTAGTAGTAGTAGTAGTAGTGGTAGTAGTAGTAGTAGTAGTAGCTCAGTTGGAATAGTAGTCTTTTATTTACGTTTTTTGAAGTATTGTTTGCACTAATAAAGTTTTGCCCTCATTGTAAAGTTTTCATAACCAAGATTATTATCATCCTTGTTATTATAAAAGTAATATGTACTATCATGGTACATTGAGGTGTCATTTTCACTTAGGAGATTTAAAAAAAAATGTATTACAACTTTAAATTACATTGAATTGAAAGTAATATTGGCTGTTAGGATTGATAGGATTGATGGTTCACCAGAGGTATTTTTTAAGAGGTATTTTAAAAAATTAAATGTTGCGTTTGGGTAAATTAACCCCTTACCAATTACAGTGTCAAGGACTTTGAAACCTGGTGAAGAACTACAATACAAAACATCTGAAATGCTGTGGTACTGTCTCTGTGCTTCCATTGTGTCCAACAATACCTTGATACTGTAAGTGATGCGGCTCCACTAGTAGGCCTTTGAGGTAAGAATGAATAACAAAACAGGCCAAGGACTAGAGGTTGTCTGAAATGATTGTAAACAGGTTTGGGTGTTATGTAAAATAACACATTTCCTGTCTATATTTAAGAAGTTTAGATATCAATTCAATGTTTGTTTTTATTTAAAAAGATACATTGTGGAGATTGTATTACTTTATTGAAACTATAATACATGTATACTGTATTATAAATATATTGTACCTATCATTTGTGAAATTAAACTTTCCTTTTGAGGAAAAACACTATGGGATATACTTCCGTACATTTTGTATCACTGAGGTAGGCCTAAGGCTTTTGATTACATTGCAATTGGGAGTAATATGTGTTGATTTTTAGTTCATGCAGACATTGTTTGTACTGACAGCTGAGACAAAATTTAACAAATCTCAAACACAGACCCCAACAAATCTAATCTTAAGTGATGAGAAGCCGATATTGCCCCCTTTGTTTATGCCTGTCAAACAGCAGCAGGTGTTATAAGGCTACATTTACTCAGTCTAAAGGACTGTTATCTAACAGAAAGGCTGAAGGTAATAATACCTAAGTATTCACTCCATGTATTGAGGCGGCAGGTAGCCTAGTGGTTAGAGTGTTGGGTCAGTAACTGAAAGGTTGCTAGATAGAATCCCTGAGCTGACAAGGTAAAAATCTGTCGTTCTGCCCCTGAACAAGGCACTGTTCCTAGGCTGTTATTGTAAATTAGAATTTGTTCTTAACTGACTTGCGGTACTGTTTTTGAAGCAATGGGCCTCAGAATCTTGCAATTGTGTTTGTTGTCCGTAGCTTATGTGTGCCCATACCATAATTCCACCGCCACCATGCAGGTACTCTGACAACGATGACATCAGCAAACTGCTCGCCCACACGACGCCATACACACTGTCTGTCATCTGCCCGGTACAGTTGAAACTGTGATTCATCCTTGAAGAGCACAGCGTGCCAGTGGCCATCGAAGGTGAGCAGGTGAAGAAGCCGGATGTGGAGGTCCTGGGCTGGTGTGGTTACATGAATGCCCACTCTCTATTGTTATTCAATGAAAATTCGGACTTCCTTCGCCTTTTTTTGCCTTGGTGTGTGAATCTGGGCCAGCAACAGGCTACTTTGTTTTTATAGAGGAGCTGGTACGCAATTCCCCAGGTGAAGAAGCCGGATGTGGAGGTCCTGGGCTGGAGTGGTTTCACGTGGTCTGTTGTGAGGCAGGTTTGACGTACTGCCAAATGACGTTGGAGGAAGCAGCTTATGGTACAGAAATTAACATTCAGTTCTCTGGCAACAGCTCTGGTGGACATTCCTGCAAACAGCATGCCAGTTGCACACTCCCTCAAAACTTGAGACATCTGTGGCATTGTGTTGTGTGACAAAACTGCACATTTTAAAGTGACCTTTTATTGCTCCCAGCACAAGGTGCACCTGTGTAATGATCATGCTGTTTAATCAGCTTCTTGATATGCCACACCTGTCAGGTGTATGGATTATCTTGGCAAAGAGGAAATGCTCTCTAACAGGGATGTAAACAAATGTGTGCATAAAATGTCAGAGAAATAAGCTTTTTGTGCGAATGGGACATTTCTGGGATATTATATTTCAGCTCATGAAACATGGGACCAACACTTTACATGTTGTGTTTATATTTTGGTTCAGTGTATAATCACTCTGGTATTAAATAGAGATACGTCTATTTTAGAAAAATAATTTGACATTAACCTCAGTCAAGTCACTACATTACCATTGTTCTGTAGGGAAACACCTAAATGTTTCACTGTAATATCTCTACTACCACACCCTACATCAGTGTGTTACCACAGACTGTCAGTTGACAAATGTTGGATAAAGTCAAGAAATCATTTCCATTTTCCCCAGCAATCAATTATTCCCCAGCTGCACAGATTAAAGCAGTATTGCTACAGCACTATTTAAGAGCAAGTTTTAAGTGTGAGATTAATATTTTTTGGTATCACTAAACATGAACTTGGCTGACACTCCTCTCATCCACTTGAAATCATGTGTTCACAAGAGATGGAGAGGGAGGACTTTGGAATAAAGTAATATATGAGAGTCCGGTCAGAGAGGTTATTTTCTTCACACTTAGTGTTTTATACTAATTTGTGCTATTTCATTTATTGGATCCAATGTCCCCTTTACAAATCCTGGGAGTTCTGTCCTTTTGTGTAAAAAATTGGGGTGGTAGCAGAGTTTTACAGGTCTTTTAGATTTGATTGTTTTGAGTGAATTTAAAAAACATTGCATTCTCTAACTTTTCAAGTGGCTTCACAAACCTGTGACCCGTGAACCTTTTAAAGTGAATATGAGAATGTCCTATCATAATGCCACATTCACTACATAGAAACAAATTCTGGCATCGTCAGTCGGAAAAGTTCAAACAAGTTCAAACACAGCTTTACTAGATTGCAAGGATAGTCTTGATGGACATGAAAGAAAAAGACTCTCTGTCAAAACATTAGTCTGGCCCATCAAACAGGACATCTGTGTGCCAGAGCACCCCCTAGGGATTCTTGGAGGATCTACCATTAAATACTCTTAAAGCCTAACCTAACACACCAACGCCAAATTAAATCAGGTTGAATCGCCAGCAGTTTCGGGGTCATTCCAAGTTTACTGCTATTTATAGAGCCGAGGTAAGGAGCCTTTTCCAGGGCTATGATGGTAACGCCCCTACACAGCTTGCCTGATTACTTTAGCTCCATCAGGGCTGGAAGAGACACAACGCAACAAACCAGGATGTTCCCACAGGGAAGTTATAGCTACCGTACACAGAACATCCCATTGTGGGCTTTCTCCTGCTCTAAATCTGGTCTGTGTTGTCACACTTGCTCACATGAATGGGTTTTGTGTGTGAGTGTGTGCACAGATTTCACAGCAACACCCCACACATAGTCGTGCACACACACACACACACACACACACACACACACACACACACACACACACACACACACACACACACACACACACACACACACACACACACACACACACACACACACGCTGATAGAAGATGTTGTGGGAGTTTATATTGGCAGGTAAAGTAGAAGTGTGTCTCAGCAGTAACAAGGCTTCAAGCTTAGGTTAATTGTCTGGAATGCCTCTAATATAACATGAGGCTAGGTCATTTTAGGTCGGGGAAGCTATTGTTAAATCACCTCTGATTGAGGTTGGTTCCAGGGCTACCACAGTGTTGCTCTAGTTTATTAAATCAATGTTTGTTTTTTTAAGTTTTGAAGAAACAGCTAAAGTTTTACTCCATTTATTGTGGTCTGTTTAGAACTAATATTTGTGGTTGTGTTGATGTTGGTGATTAGTAGGTTCTCTATCCTGGGTTAGAGGTTAATAGGTCAGTTTGATGAAGTTCAGAGGCTTCATAAAGGTTCATATTACGTTCCTGGCTAACTGCCCTATTTAAGGTATGTTCAGGAGATCGTTCTTGGAAGTAATTACTGATACGAGTCACTCTGCTAGTTTTAATGTTTATGCATAACTCATTATAAATACTTGAAAATGCTCTATGAATTATTACATGTGATAGATACATGCAAATGAGTTGTAATGCTTATAGCTGTAAATGTTTACAAATGATTAAATACTTAATTACAAATTGTTTATAAATCACATTTTTATTCATAAAAATTATTATGAAAGAATATTTAACAATTAATTCACAAATGACCTCTTTTAACCCAATTGCAGCATGTTTACATTGAAGTCCAGCTTATCTAATTGTTCCTGTTCTGTTTGTTGATGGAGAGTTAGCTTAGCTGTATTACCAGACAAAATGTTCCTCTTGTCATATTGATTATGCAGACACATTTAGCTAGGACTGGTGTGGCTGGGGAAAGCGCCTCTGAAGCCAGCCGTATACCCTGATGTAGCCTTGGGGCTATGGGAGCAGGGGCCGCTTCCAAGTCAATTGTCCTCCCTGCTGTAAGTCAATGCCAATGGGTGCATACAAGTCTTCATTAAAGACCATACGCACTGTATTACATAAAAAAATGGCTATGATGAATCATGCAACTAGGCCAACTATTAAGCCTATAGCTAATTTACATAATCACTGTAATGGATTTAATTTAATTAATATATTGTTTATTGAACGAGGATAGTCCACTCAATAACAATCACAAGTGTTTTTCACAGAATCCTTGGATCCAACTGAACTGTATCTCTCTCTACATTAGTCAAGGCAAACAAGACTGAAGATTAGAGATATGTACTCCAACGCTGCGCCATTCACAGGAGTTATTCACTGCTTTAAAACAGAATCCATACTAAGGCCATGTTTAGACAGGCAGCCCAATTCTGTTATGCACTAATTCATCATTTGACCAATCACATCAACTCTGAAAAATATCTGATGTGAAAAGATCTGATGGGATTGGCCTGTCTAAACGCAGCTTAAGCAACATAGACAGAGGCAAAGTTCAGAAGCATTGTTCTCAGAGCACTTCAGCAACTACTGTACATAGTAAATCCTGTGTTACTGTATGTGTTCAATGTATCTGACAGTGAGGAAATACAAACAATCCTCAATATAGAAATAATCCCTAAAATGTTTGGATTCAATGGAATACAGTTTATGGGTTATACTCTTTGGGGTTTTATGTGATACCTTAGTGGAGGACCATTACACCACATTACACCAGTTTAGCTTTATATCATTGCAGAGGATCAAAAGATGGATTAGAACATGGATAGACTACTTTCACATGTATGTGTGTGTTTGAAGCATTGTGGCTTTTTACTGGTACTCCAAACATACAGTCTATGACAAAATCTATCATAACATGTTATTGCACAATTTACAGTACAAGTCAAAAGTTTAGACACACCTGCTCATTCAAGGGTTTTTCTTTATTTTGACTATTTTCTACATTATAGAATAAAATCAAAGACATCAAAACACATATGGAATCATGTAGTAACCAACAAATCAAAATGTACTTTATTTTTGAGATTCTTCAAAGTAGCCACCCTTTGCCTTGATGACAGCTTTGCACACTCTTGGCATTCTCTCAACCAGCTTCACCTGGAATGCTTTTCCAGCAGTCTTGAAGCAGTTTCCAAATATGCTGAGCAATTGTTGGCTGCTTTTCCTTCACTCTGCGGTCCAACTCATCCCAAACCATCTCACTTGGGTTGAGGTTGGATGATTGTGGAGGCCAGGTCATCTGATGCAGCACTCCATCACTCTCCTTCTTAGTCAAATAGCTCTTACACAACCTAGAGGTGTGATACGTCATTGTCATGTTGAAATACAAATGATGATCCCACTAAGTTCAGACCAGATGGGATGATGTATCGCTGCAGAATGCTGTGGTAGCCATGCTGGTTAAGTGTGCCTTGAATTCTAAATAAATCACAGACAGTGTCACCAGCAAAGCACCCCCACACCATCACACCTCTTCCTCCATGCTTCATGGTGGGAACCACACATGCGGAGATCATCCATTCACCTACTCTGCGTCTCACAAACACACAGAGGTTGGAACAAAAATCTCAAATTTGGACTCATCAGATCAAAGGACAGATTTCCACCGGTCTAATGTCCACTGCGAGTGTCTTCTTCTTATTGGTGTCCTTTAGTAGTGGTTCCTTTGCAGAAATTTTACCAAAAACTCCTCTGAACAGTTGATATTGAGATGTGTCTGTTACTTGAACTCTGTGAAGCATTTATTTGAGCTGCAATTTCTGAGGCTGGTAACTCTAATGAACGTTTCCTCTGCAGTAGAGGTAACTCTGGGTCTTCCTTTCCTGTGGTGGTCCTCATGAGAGCCAGTTAACTCTGGGTCTTCCTTTCCTGTGGTGGTCCTCATGAGAGCCAGTTTCATCATAGCGCTTGATGGTTGTTGTGAATGCACTTGAAGAAACTTTAAAAGTTCTTGACATTTCCCAGATTGACTGACCTTCATGTCTTAAAGTAATGAGGGACTGTCATTTCTCTTTGCTTATTTGAGCTGTTCTTGCCATAATATGGACTTGGTCTTTTACCAAATAGGGCTATCTTCTCTATACCACCCCTACCTTGTCACAACACAACTGATTGTCTCAAACGCATTAAGAAGGAAATAAATTCCACAAATTAACTTTAACAAGGCACACATGTTAATTGAAATGCATTCCAGGTGACTACCTCATGAAGCTGGTTGAGAGAATGCCAAGAGTGTGCAAAGCTGTCATCAAGGCAAAGGGTGGCTACTTTGAAGAATCTCAAATATAAAATATATTTTGATTTGTTTAACACTTTTTTGCTTACTACATGATTCCATATGTGTTATTTCATAGTTTTGATGTATTCGCTATTATTCTACAATGTAGAAAATAGTCAAAATAAAGTTTGTGTCCAAACTTTTGACTGGTACTGTATATTTCATCATTGGGAAACATAAATGTTCTCACTCTGTGTCCAGTTGAGTTTATTCAAGAGGACAATGCAGTGCAATGTAATCAGTATGATTTCAATCAAAAAATGGTTAATGGAAACACCGGAGAGTATTGACAATTGTTAAATACAGATTCTGGTTTTGAATAATATGTGATATGTACGATTGTTGACAAGATGGAAGTGGTTTTGTTGTGTTTAAAAAACATTTTTTACTGCTTTTGTGATTTTAGCCTATACACAATCCACCCACAATTATATCCACCACAAACCCAGCGACAGCATTTTTTTACTACGACCTAACGTAGCATAATGTCCTAGTCTGAACAGTCAGTACCATTGAAAGACTTTGAACTGCTGCAGGTGTCTTTTGACAAGTCCGTTGCTGTTCATGGATGTGCCCTAATTCTCTCCTCCCCCTTGGGTTTGTGTACACTAGAGCCTAGTGTTCCCGTGTCCTTTACAAAGGTCAATTTGGCTGCTTTGGTTGGCCACACACTTCCTCCCTAACCAGCCTCAACCCCAGCCTGAGCCCCACACTGATCATCAGACACATCAGGGAGCAGGCGCCCGACCAGGGCCAACTGCATATCATGTATTTAATGGAGCTCTATTTCCTTATCCTTTGTTATGTAAAGTCATTGATGTGTGTGCGTGCGCCGGTGTCAGTGTGAATTTTTGGTTTGTGTGTGTGTATTTGTGTGTTTGTATGTACCGTGTGTGTGTGCGTGCGTGCGTGGATGCACAGGGAGGGGAGATGGACTCTGGCCACGGATTCATTCTGTTGGATGATATTACTAAAACGAGCCGACATGTTACACAGCAGACATGGCGTAGCTTTGCCTTTCAGCTCAGCTCTCTGCCCCCGTGCCTGACAAGGCTTCAGGGATCACCCCAGTCCACAGCGAGGCGCAGAATAGCACTCGACATCTTTCACAGACGCTGCAAAGAACACTGCGACCTAAAAACCCAGCTCAGTGAAAACCCTGCATTCCAAACAGAAGAGTCATCCATGTGTGAACACAGTGAACACACACTGAAATTCGATTATATCACCACTCTCCAATAATTTAGCAAGACTGTAAAATTGTTCCCTGTCGCCTGCAATGTGATGGGGTGGGGGGGGGTTGTTATGGAACAGTAGAGTAAATATTTCGATAGGAGCGATCATCGTTGTTTCATGTGACGATCCTCAGCTGTCAGTTCTGCTGCTCGTCTGTCTCTTTCTCTCTTTATCTGTGGGTGGTAGGATGTCTGTGTCTGTTTGCCTGTGCGTTGGTCTGTATGTGCACGCCTGCCTGTCCAGTGGTATGTGTCTGCGCACGCGGGTCTGTGTGTATGTGTGTATGTGTGTTTGTTTGTATTCCAGCCTCTTTCATTTTGTGCTTATGGTAATTATGCTCTGGACTTAGTCACAAAATAGCTCGTTTGTAGAGGCTAATTAGATGAATGTCAGATGCAATCTTGGTAGCTAACCACCACAACCCTGCAGCTGTTTGCTAACTTTAAGCTTCATACAGACCTGCAGCTGTCTAGTACTTGTCTGAGACTACCTGATATACCTGCTAACATGAGGCTACCTATCTGAGCTATCGGTAACTACAATACAGCGTTAACCTGGGGCTAAATTATAACTAGGGCTCTCTGCCAACCTGGGGCCCCTTAGCTATGACCTAAGCTGACTCAGAAACATGAGGAGAACTGGACTCCTGACTGATCTTTGCCTGCAGCGTCAACCTCACATTGACTTTGAGGTCAAAAGTATAAATAGCACAAATATGCCGTTCCTAAACCTTGGAATGAATTTCCACTCCAGATCCCAGAAAATAAATCCTCCCACCCACATTGACTCACATTTCCAAACCCAGTCAATACGCCATTATATTCTAAACTATTGATACTCTCCGGTTTAGAAAAGTGAACCTTCATGCTCAAACCCAGAACATCCATTTACTTCCCCCTACAGAAAATACCATCCTTAGGTTCACAGTGGGTGTAATAATGAAGCAGCAAGCGCTTAGGCTGTTAGAACATGTAGGCTATGTGTCATTGAAGGCAAGTGTAAATCAGACTCTTAACAAGCAAGTGTTACTTTGCTTATTTAGTGAAGTGCACTACGCTTAAAAATACACAGAGCAACGGATACTTGCAAAAACCTAAATTAAGAAACACAGATCATTTAACAGTATGGTCACTCACGACGGGAATACTGTGCAATTAATAATTACAAGAAACTTGAAGACACCAACCTTGGACATGACCAAATATCTCAAAATCTACAGAACACAATTTTGCACCAGCTGCGTCATTGGACATGGTGAATTTAACAGTTGTCCAGAATAATGTCAGGAGGAACTGGCAACAGAAAAGCTTGAGCCACTTTGTCCACTAGATGTCAGACAAACCATCCTGTCTCATTTGGTCCACAACTCTATTGCTGTTTTTAGGCATATTTCCTATAACACTCATATCTTGGATAACCATGGTAAATGCCAGCCGTCGTAAAAAAAAGCACACAAGAAAAACAACGTCAATTGCCAAAGTCTGTATTAGTGAGGATGTTAGTGTTGAAAAAGAGCATTTGGGTGAAGGTTCAGCAAATGACTGGCTGGATGGAAACAAGAGTTGATTTGATAGATCCCCCAGGGTCTGAAATGACATACAAACAAACATAACCTACTTAACCTGTAAAATACAGTGCAGAGCGGCAATATACCCAACACATACAAACAAATACATCAGATGCACACACACAACAAACACACAGATATTGATGCACATCAGAACAGCAAAACAGTAAAACTCATATTATATTCAGAAAACATCAACACACACACACTCAATGCCATCAATCATGTTGTATCACTTAAACCCATGCAGTGAAGGGCTTTGGAGCAGTCTTGTCTCAGCTTCCTCCATTGACCAGCTACTCTACATCTGGGTGAGCTTGTTTGCTTTTGCAGAATTTGGCCACTGAAAATGTTAAGCTGTTGGATTTCAACAGACAGACTTGGATTCGGAGTGGCAGGGTCCAAGATGTGTTTCAGTGAGCCAATGTGTACAGACAGGAAAACACCAAGCGATCAGCAGATGATGTCCCCTAAGCTTCTAATGCCAGTCCAGAACACACAGTAATCCACAGAGAGCTCGTTCTATCAACACATACATGCACAGCTGGCCGGTCCAACCCCCCACCCCCACCCCTCCGGTACTGTGGCAATTAGCCAGGCAGAACCTGGATCCGTCAATAATGTAATACCATATCCCAGTGATGCAATAACGATTGTGGAAACATAACGTGATTTAAATAGAAAGCTTTATCAAATCAGATAACATGTTCAAATTTTTGTCCAGCACATGTTGGGCACAATGCCCATCTGATTCAAAGGGATAGGAGAAATGTAAACACATTAACACAGAATAAGAGCAAATGACCTAAGCAGGCTACTGTAGCCGTTGGCAAATGCAGTACTGAATAAAATAGATCATTGTGGACTGTGAACCTAAGGATGGTATTTGCTGTAGGGAGAGACAAGTGGATGTACTGGGTTTGAGCATAAAGATTCACTTTTCTAAACCAGAAACGATCAGTTATAGTTTAGAATATAATGGGGCAATATTTATGCAATGCATTTTTTCTACTGGAGATGTTGTACAGTATATGAGCTTTTATTTGAATTTTGAGGTAGTAGTAAATATGAATATACTGTATTTGAATGGAAATATATTCCCTTGGATATGTAACATGAATATTGACTGGGTTTGGAAATGTGAGTCAATGTGGGTGGGAAGATTTATTTTCTGGGATCTGGATTGGAAATTCATTCCAAGGGTTAGGAACAGCACATTTGTGCAATTTATACTTTTGCCCTCAAAGTCAGTGTGGTGTTGATGCTGCAGGCAAAGTTCAATCAGGAGTCCAGTTCAGCTCAGCTCATGTTTCTGAGTCAGCAGGTAGCTGTAGGTCATAGTGCATTCGGAAAGTATCCAGACCCCTTCACTTTTTCCACATTTTGTTACATTACAGCCTTATTATAAAATGTGTTTTTCTTCTCATCAATCTACACACAATACCCCATAATGACAAAGCAAAAACATTTAATAAAAAAAAACAGAAATACCTTTATTTACATAAATATTCAGACCCTTTGCTATGAGACTCGAATTTGAGCTCAGGTGCATCCTGTTTCTATTGATCCCCCTTGAGATATTTCTACAACTTAATTGGAGTCCACCTGTGATAAATTCAATTGATTGGACATGATTTGGAAAGGCACACACCTCTCTATGTAAGGTCCCAAAGTTGGCAGTGCATGTCAGAGCAAGAACCAAGCCATGAGGTCGAAGGAATTGTCCGTAGAGCTCCGAGAGGATTCTGTAGAGGCACAGATCTGGGTAAGGGTACCAAAATAGTTTTTTCAGCGTTGAAGGTCCCCAAGAACACAGTGGCCTCCATCATTCTTAAATGGAAGAAGTTTGGAACCACCAAGACTCTTCCTAGAGCTGGCCCCCGGCTAAACTGAACAATCGGGGGAGAAGGGCCTTGGTCAGGGAGGTGACCAAGAACCCGATGGTCACTCTGACAGAGCTCCAGAGTTCATCTGTGGAAATAGGAAAACCTTCCAGAAGGAAAACCATCTCTGCAACACTCCACCATTCAGGCCTGACAGTGGCCAGACAGAAGCCACTCCTCAGTAAAAGGCACATGACAGCCCGCATGGAGTATGCCAGTAGGCACCTGAAGGACTACCAGACCATGAGAAACAAGATTCTCTGGTCTGATGAAACCAAGATTGAACTATTTGGCCTGAATGCCAAGCGCCATGTCTGGAGGAAACCTGCAACCATCCCTACGGTGAAGAATGATGGTGAGAGCATCATGCTGTTGGGATGTTTTTCAGGAACGGGGACTGGGAGACTAGTCAAGATTGAGGAAAAGATGAATGGAGCAAAGTATAGAGAGATCCTTGATGAAAAGCTGCCCCAGAGCGCTCAGGACCTCGGTTCAACTTCCAACAGGACAACAACCCTAAGCACACAGCCAAGACAACGCAGGAGTGACTTCAAGACAAGTCTCTGAATGTCCTTGTGCAGCCCAGCCAGAGTCCGGACTTGAACCCGATCTAACATCTCTGGAAAGACCTGAAAACAGCTGTGCAGCGACGCTGTGCAGCAACATAATCGCTGACAAAGGTGCTGAGTAAAGGGTCTGAATACTTATGTAAATATGATATTTCAGTTTTTTATTTTAATACATGTTTTTACTTTGTCATTATGGGATATTGTGTGTAGATTGATGAAGGGAAAAATATATATAATCAATTTTAGAATAAGGCTGTAATGTAACAAAATGAGGAAAAATTCAAGGTGTCTGAATACTTTCCGAATGCACTGTAGCTAAGGGGCCCCAGGTTGGCAGAGAGCAGTAGTTATCATTAAGCCCCAGGTTAACACTGTATTTTAGTTACCGATAGCTCAGATAGGTATCCCCATGTTATCCGTCTATCAATATCAGGCAAGTGCTAGACCGCTGCAGGTCTGTCTGTATGAAGCTTAAAGTTAGCAAACAGCTGCAGGGTTGTGGTAGTTAGCTAGCAAGATTACATGGGTCATTTATCTAATAAGCCTCTACAAGCAAGCTATTTTGTGACTAAGCATTCTTTTCAGATGTTTTCTGAATATAATATGAGTTTTACTGCTGTGCTATTCTGATGTGTATCAGTATCTATCTGTGTGTTTGTTGTGTGTGTGAATCTGATTTACACGTGTTTGTATTTCTTTGTGTGTGTTGGGTATATAGCCGCTCTGCACTGTATTTTACAGGTTAAGTAGGTTATGTTTGTTTGTATGTCATTTCAGACCTGAGGGGGATCTATCAAATCAACTTGTTTCCATCAGATAATGCCAGTCATTTGCTGAACCTTCACCTAAATGTTATTTTTCATCCTCACTAATACAGACAATTGACTGTGTTTTGCTTGGGTGCTTTTTTTCCAATGGCTGGCATTTACCATGGTTATCCAAGATATGAGTGTTATAGGAAATATGCCTAAAAACAGCAATAGAGTTGTGGGCCAAATGAGACAGGATGGTTTGTCTGACATCTAGTGGACAAGTGGCTCAAGCTTTTCTGTTGCCAGTTCCTCCTGACATTATTCTGGACAACTGTTAAATTCACCATGTCCAATGACGCAGCTGGTGCAAAATTGTGTTCTGTAGATTTTGAGATATTTGGTCATGTCCAAGGTTGGTGTCTTCAAGTTTCTTGTAATTATTAATTGCACAGTATTCCAGTCATGAGTGACCATACTGTTAAATGATCTGCATTTCTTAATTTAGGTTCTTGCAAGTGTCCATTGCTCGGTGTATTTTTAAGCGTAGTGCACTTCACTAAATAAGCAAAGTAACACTTGCTTGTTAAGAGTCTCTGATTTACACTTGCCTTCAAATCAAATCACATTTTATTGGTCACATACACATATTTAGCAGATGTTATTGCGGGTGTAGCGAAATACTTGTGTTTCTAGCTCCAACAGTGCAGTAATATCTAACAATTCACAACAATACACACAAATATAAAAGTTAATTCCATTATTTAAGAAATATATAAATATTAGTACAAGCAATTGACTAAAATACAGTAGAGTACAGTATATACATATGAAATGAGTAAAACAATATGTAAACATTCTTAAAGTGACTAGTGTTCCATTATTAAAGTGACTAGTGTTCCATGTCTATGTATATAGGGCAGCAGCCTCTAAGGTGCAGGGTTGAGTAACCGGGTGGTAGCCGGCTAGTGATGGCTATTTAACAGTCTGATGGCCTTGAGATAGAAGCTGTTTTTCAGTCTCTCATCCCAGCTTTGATGCACCTGTACTGACCTTGCCTTCTGGATGATAGTGGGGTGAACAGGCTGTGGCTCGGTGCTTGATGTTCTTGATGTTCTTTTTGGCCTTCCTGTGACATCGGGTGCTGTAGATGTCCTGGAGGGCAGGCAGTGTGCCCCTGGTGATGCGTTGGGCAGACCACACCATCCTCTGGAGAGCCCTGCGGTTGCGGGCGGCGCAGTTGTCGTACCAGGCGGTGATACCGCCCGACAGGATGCTCTCAATTATACATCTGTAAAAGTTTGTGAGGGTCTTAGGGGCCAAGCAAAATTCCTTCAGCCTCCTGAAGTTGAAGAGGCGCTAATGCACGTTCGTCACCACACTGTCTGTGTGGGTGGACTATTTCAGATGATCAGTGATGGGTACGCTGAGGAACTTGAAGCTTTTCACCTTCTCTACTGCGGTCCCGTCAATGTGAATAAGGGTGTGCTCTCTATGTTGTCTCCTGAAGTCCATGATCAGCTCCTTCATTTTGTTGATGTTGAGGGAGAGGTTATTTTCTTGGTACCACTCCGCCAGGGCCCTCACCTCCTCCCTGTAGGCTGTCTCGTCATTGTTGGTAATCAGGCCTACTACTGTTGTGTCATCTGCAAACTTCATGATTGAGTTGGAGGCGTGCGTGGCCAAGCAGTCATGGGTGAACAGGGAGTACAGGAGGGGGCTGAGCACGCACCCTTGTGAGGCCCCTGTGTTGTACCTTCACCACCTGGGGACGGCCCGTCAGGAAGTCCAGGACCCAGTTGCACAGGGCTGGGTTCAGACCCAGGGCCCAGAGCTTAATGATGAGCTTGGAAGGTACTATGGTGTTGAAGGCTGAGCTAAAGTCAATTAACAGAATTCTTACATAGGTATTCCTCTTGTCCAGATGGGATAGGGCAGTGTGCAGTGCAATGGCGATTGCATCATCTGTGGGTCTATTGGGGCGGTATGCAAATTGAAGTGGGTCTAGGGTGTCAGGTAAGGTGGAGGTGATATGATCCTTAACTAGCCTCTCAAAGCACTTCATGATGACAGAAGTGAGTGCCACGGAGCGATAGTCATTTAGTTCAGTAACCTTGCCTTCTTGGGTATAGGAACAATGGTGGACATCTTGAAGCAAGTGAGGACAGCAGACAGGGATAGGGAGAGATTGAGGACGCGGCTAGGAATGCCGTCTGGACCCGCAGCCTTGAGGGTTAGCACACTTAAATGTCTTACTCACGTCGGCCACAGAGAACGAGAGCCCACAGTCCTTGGGAGCAGACTGTGTCAGTGGCACTGTGTTATCCTCAAAGCGGGTGAAGATGATGTTTAGCTTGTCCGGGAGCAAGACGTCGGTGTCAGCGACGTGGCTGGTTTACTCTTTGTAATCCGTGATTATCTGTAGACCCTGCCACATACGTCTCGTGTCTGAGCCGTTGAATCGCGTCTCCACTTTGTCTCTGTACTGACATTTTGCCTGTTTGATTGTCTTACGGAGGGAATAATTACACTGTTTGTATTTGACCATATTCCCAGTCACCTTGCCGTGGTTAAATGCGGTGGTTAGCGCTTTCAGTTTTATGTGAATCCTGTCATCTATCCATGTTTTTTGGTTTGGGTAGGTTTTAATAGTCACAGTGGGAACAACATCCCGTATACACTTTCTGATGAACTCAGTCAACGTGTCCATGTCAATGTTATTCTCAGAGGCAACCCGGAACATATCCCAGTCTGTGTGATCAAAACAATCTTGAAGTATGGATTTTGATTGGTCAGACCAGCGTTGAATAGACCTTAGCACGGGTACTTCCTGTTTGAGTTTCTGCTTATAGGAAGGGAAAAGCAGAATGGAGTCATGATCTGATTTGCCGAAGGGAGGGCGGGGAGGGCCTTGTAGCCATCCCGGAAGGGAGAGTAACAATGGTTGAGTTCTTGTAGTGCGAGTACTACAGTCAAAGTGTTGCTAGAAATCCTCAGCCACAATAAATGCAACCTCAGTGTTACGTACATCTCTAGGAAGAGGGATCGCAACACCCTGCTACAACTCAACTCCCCATGGAGTGAAAGAGGTATGGGATTGTAGGTGCGAGTAAGGATGACAAAGGCAGAGAATTTACCATTTACTGGGAATTTATTCCGTCACACGGTAATTTTGGGGAAAAGGGGCTGAACGGAACCAAAGCAAAGAAAGTAAATATCAAAGCCCCCTCTCCTACCTTACCTGCCTACCCACTACTTACCTAACTAGCACCACCTGGTGCACTAACCAAAATACAAGGGGGTGGTCCACCCAGGTCTTTCCTAGTGTATATAGACAGTAAATACTACGGGTTATGTATGCCCGCAGGCCTCTTTCCTAAGCACTCCCTAGGTGTCTTCCCCTTCCCCCCTGGGAACAAATGAAACAGAATAATACAAACAAGTTCAACAATCAAAACAGACCTTTGGACAAACACACCTCCGCAGGACCGCTACAAAATACTTCGCAAAAAAAACTCTGAGAAACAACTAACTCAGGACATTAAAGAAGCCCTCTCTCTGAGCAACAAACACAGAATACAGGACATAACCAAACGCTCTCTCTCAGCAACAACCAACACAGGACATGTCAATCATCAGCCCTTCTCTCTGCAACAACCAACATTGGACATACTAATCATCTCCCTTCTGAGCAACAGAACACTGGCTTATGTAGCTGGAGAAGGGGTCTGTAATGGGATACAGCTGTATCCTGACAAGGGGGCGAGGTCAGCTCCAATTAGCAATGGGGCCGACCAATCAGCTGCTTGGGGGAATTTCAGGAAGCCATCCTGAAACACACATACAAACAAAACCACAACACAGAAACTGGGGAACGTAACACTCAGGAAATGTGGTTTCCACTTTGTCCAGTGTAGTTCCTTGAGGGCCGTCGTGGTATCGGCTTGAGGGGGAATATACACAGCTATGACTATTACTGAAGAGAATTCTCTTGGGAGGTAATAAGGTTGACATTTGATTGTGAGATATTCTAGGTCGGGTGAACAAAAGGACTGGAGTTTCTGTATGTTATCACAATCACACCATGAGTAGTTAATCATGAAACATACACCTCTGCCTTTCTTCCTCCCGGAGAGTTCTTTATTCCTGTCTGCGCGATGTGCTGAGAACCCAGCTGGCTGTATGGACAGGGACACATAGCATAATGATTCTAACAACCTAAGAGCTTGTTGCTGCATTGGCCTTCCCTGTGGCTCAGTTGGTAGAGCATGGTGTTTGCAACGCCAGCATGGTGTGTGCAATGCCACACCCCCACGGGGGGCCAGTACAAAAAATGCATGAAAAAAAATGCATGAAAATGAAATGTATGCATTCACTACAATAAGTTGCTCTGGATAAGAGCGTCTACTAAAATGATTACACCTACTGTGAACCTATAGATGGTATTTGCTGTAGGAGGAAGCACATGGATGTTCTGGGCTTGAGCATAAAGGTTCACTTTTCTAAACCGGAAAGTATCAGTTCATGTTTAGAATATAATGGGGTAATACTTATGCAAATACAATTTTTCTACTGGATATGTTGTATAAGAATTGTATTTTAATTTGAAAGTGGTAGTAAATATGAATATATTTTAAAGTAACTGTATTCCCTTGGATATGTAATATGAGTATTGCCTGGGTTGTGAGTCAATGTGGGTGGCAGGATTTATTTTCTGGGATCTGGAGTGGAAATTCATTCCGCAGGTTAAGAAATGGCACATTTGTGCAATTTATACTTTTGCCCTCAAAGTCAGTGTGGTGTTGATGCTGCAGGCAAAGTTCAATCAGGAGTCCAGTTCTCCTCATGTTTCTGAGTCAGCAGGTAGCTGCAGGTCATAGCTAAGGGGCCCCAGGTTGGCAGAGAGCTCTAGTTATCATTTAGCCCCAGGTTAACACTGTATTCTAGTTACTGGTAGCTCAGATAGGTAGCTACATGTTAGCCAGTATATCAGCCTGAGACATGCGCTAGACAGCTGCAGGTATAGATGAAGCTTAAAGTTAGCAAACAGCTGCAGGGTTGTGGTAGTTAGCTACCAAGATTGCATGGGTCATTTATCTAATATCTACAAGCAAGCTATTTTGTGACTAAGCATTCTTTTCAGATGTTTTCTGAATATAATATGAGTTTTACTGCTGTGCTGTTCTGATGTGTATCAGTATCTCTGTGCTTGCTGTGTGTATGTGTGTGTGTGTGTGTGTGTGTGTGTGTGTGTGTGTGTGTGTGTGTGTGTGTGTGTGTGTGTGTGTGCATGTGTGTGTGCATGTGTGTGCATTCATCTGATTTACATGTGTATTTATTTGTGTGTGTTGGGTATATAGCCGCTCTGGACTGTATTTTACAGGTTAAGTAGGTTATGTTTGTTTGTATGTCATTTCAGACCCTGGGGGATCTATCAAATCAACTCTTGTTTCCATCCAGCCAGTCATTTGCTGAACCTTCACCCAAATGCTCTTTTTCAACACTAACATCCTCACTAATACAGACTTTGGCAATTGACGTTGTTTTTCTTGTGTGCTTTTTTTTACGACGGCTGGCATTTACCATGGTTATCCAAGATATGAGTGTTATAGGAAATATGCCTAAAAACAGCAATAGAGTTGTGGACCAAATGAGACAGGATGGTTTGTCTGACATCTAGTGGACAAAGTGGCTCAAGCTTTTCTGTTGCCAGTTCCTCCTGACATTATTCTGGACAACTGTTAAATTCACCATGTCCAATGACGCAGCTGGTGCAAAATTGTGTTCTGTAGATTTTGAGATATTTGGTCATGTCCAAGGTTGGTGTCTTCAAGTTTCTTGTAATTATTAATTGCACAGTATTCCCGTCGTGAGTGACCATACTGTTAAATGATCTGTGTTTCTTAATTTAGGTTCTTGCAAGTGTCCGTTGCTCTGTGTATTTTTAAGCGTAGTGCACTTCACTAAATAAGCAAAGTAACACTTGCTTGTTAAGAGTCTGATTTACACTTGCCTTCAATGACACATAGCCTACATGTTCTAACAACCTAAGCGCTTGCTGCTGCATTATTACACCCACATTTTGTTTACAATCCTGCAGTTAGTTATTTGTTTACACCCACAGAACTCTTAGTACAGTCAATATGGAACCTATCATCATAAGTGAAGACTCAGTCAACTGTATAAGCTAATAAGTGATATAGCCTATAATATTTGTCAGTAATCACGTTTTCTCTGTTTCTTGTAGGGGTCTGTTTCAGAATGGTAAGTTTCTCCTACAAGACCCTATAACTGAATTTCAGTCAAATGAAAAGAATAAAAATTCTACTCTGCTAAATTAAGTGCCCACCCCTCGCACTTTCATAGAGGAGATGCCAACTTGTTTATTCCATGTGTAACTGTGTTGTTGTTTCTGTCGCACTGCTTTGCTTTATCTTGGCAAGGTCGCAGTTGTAAGTGAGAACTTGTTCTCTACTAGCTTACCTGGTTAAATAAAGGCGAAATAAAAATAATAATTAAAAAAATCAACAGTATAGTGCCTAGTGATATCATTCATGACTGTATGAATCGTGTTCATTGCTGTCTCTCTCTCTCTCTCATCTTCTCTACAGTACACAGAAAAGGAGGGTCTGAGATTGGGTCTGTGTGGCTGGGTGAAGAACACCAACAAGGGCACTGTTGTCGGCCAGGTACAGGGGCCTGCAGACATGATCTGTGAGATGTAAGTCCTACACCCCTATCTACTGCATTGAAAAAACACTCCATGCTAACCAAGACTCTGAACACAGTAAAAGCTCCACAGACTGAAAGAAGAAAATGTTAGACAGTAGGAACAACAGTCTTATTTTACATTGAAATATGGACTTTGAAAATGTTCTAACCATTTTCAACCCTTTCTAAAAGTGAACAGAATGCCGTGCCAATCATTCCCTCCCATCGCTGATCTGTCTTAAAGGCCCTGTGTTTTATATACACTGACTATACAAAACATTAAGAACACTTGCTCTTTCCATGACATAGACTGACCAGGCGAATCCAGGTGAAAGCTATGATCCCTTATTGATGTCAGTTGTTAAATCCACTTCAATCAGTGTAGATGAAGGGGAGGAGACAGACTAAAGAAGGATTTTTAAGGCTCCAGACATGGATTGTGTATGTGTGCCATTCAGAGGGTGAATGGGCAAGAAAAAAGTTTTAAGTGCCTTTGAACGGGGTATGGTGGTAGGTGCCAGAAGCACCGGTTTGTGTCAAGAACTGCAACGCTGCTGGGTTTTTCACTGTCAACAGTTTCCCGTGTGTATCAAGAATGGTCCACCACCCAAAGGACATCCAGCCAACTTGATACAACTTGTCACATGCGATGACGCTGGAGAGACGAAGCAGGTATGGGTATTGAAACATTTAATAAAGATGGACATGTAATGAGACAAAAAGACAAAAACAATACAGCAGCAGGGAACAGAGCTGGGGAACTGACAAATATAGGGGAGGAAATGAACAGGGGATAAGTGAGTCCAGGTGAGTCCACTAACGCTAATGCGCGTGACGAGTGAAGGCAGGTGTGCGTGATGGATGGCAGGAGTGTGTGACGCAGGCCAACCTGGCACCCATAAGCGCCAGGGGGAGGAAAGAGCGGAAGCAGACGTGACACAACTGTGGTAAGCATTGGAGACAACATGGGCCAGCATCCCTGTGGAACGCAACTCAATATTAGGAAAGTGTTTCTAATGTTTGGTATACTCAGTATATATTTCCACACTATGAGGTTGGAATAATACTGTGAAATTGTGAAAATTATGATAATGCCATTTTAGCGTAAGAGCTATTTGAAAAGAATACCTGAAATTTCAGCCTGTTTTGGTAAACAAATAATAATAATAAAATGTATTTATATAGCCCTTCTTACATCAGCTGATATCTCAAAGTGCTGTACAGAAACCCAGCCTAAAACCCCAAACAGCAAGCAATGCAGGTGTAGAAGCACGGTGGCTAGGAAAAACTCCCTAGAAAAGCCAAAACCTAGGAAGAAACCTAGAGAGGAACCAGGCTATGAGGGGTGGCCAGTCCTCTTCTGGCTGTGCCGGGTGGAGATTATAACAGAACATGGCCAAGATGTTCAAATGTTCATAAATGACCAGCATGGTCAAATAATAATAATCATAGTAGTTGTCGAGGGTGCAACAAGTCAGCAACTCAAGAGTAAGTGTCAGTTGGCTTTTTCATAGCCGATCTTTGAGAGTATCTCTACCGCTCCTGCTGTCTCTAGAGAGTTGAAAACAGCAGGTCTGGGACAGGTAGCACGTCTGGTGAACAGGTCAGGGTTCCAGCAGGTCTGGGACAGCAGGTCTGGGACAGGTAGCACGTCCGGTGAACAGGTCAGGGTTCCATAGCATGGCCAGGTGGACTGGGGACAGCAAGGAGTCATCATGCCAGGTAGTCCTGAGGCATGGTCCTAGGGCTCAGGTCCTCCGAGAGAGAGAAAGAAAGAAAGAGAGAAAGAAAGAGAGAATTAGAGAGAGCATATTTAAATTCACACAGGACACCGGATAAGACAAGAGAAATACTCCAGATGTAACAGACTGACCCTAACCCCCTGACACATAAACTACTGCAGCATAAATACTGGAGGCTGAGACAGGAGGGGTCAGGAGACACTGTGGCCCCATCCGATGAAACCCCCGGACAGGGCCAAACAGGCAGGATATAACCCCACCCACTTTGCCAAAGCACAGCCCCCACACCACTGGAGGGATATCTCCAACCACCAACTTACCATCCTGAGACAAGGCCAAGTATAGCCCACAGAGATCTCCGCCACGGCACAACCCAAGGGGGGGCGCCAACCCAGACAGGAAGACCACGTCAGTGACTCAACCCACTCAAGTGCCGCACCCCTCCTAGGGACGGCATGGAAGAACACCAGTAAGCCAGTGACTCAGCCCCTGTAATAGGGTTAGAGGCAGAGAATCCCAGTGGAGAGGGGGGAACCGGCCAGGCAGAGACAGCAAGGGCGGTTCGTTGCTCCAGCCTTTCCGTTCACCTTCACACCCCTGGGCCAGACTACACTTAATCATAGGACCTACTGAAGAGATGAGTCTTCAGTAAAGACTTAAAGGTTGAGACTAAGTCTGCGTCTCTCACATGGGTAGGCAGACCATTCCATAAAAATGGAGCTCTATAGGAGAAAGCCCTGCCTCCAGCTTTTTGCTTAGAAATTCTAGGGACAATTAGGAGGCCCGCGTCTTGTGACCGTAGCGTACGTGTAGGTATGTACGGCAGGACCAAATCGGAAAGATAGGTAGGAGCAAGCCCATGTAATGCTTTGTAGGTTAGCAGTAAAACCTTGAAATCAGCCCTTGCCTTAACAGGAAGCCAGTGTAGGGAGGCTAGCACTGGAGTAATATGATCACATTTTTTGGTTCTAGTCAGGATTCTAGCAGCCGTATTTAGCACTAACTGAAGTTTATTTAGTGCTTTATCCGGGTAGCCGGAAAGTAGAGCATTGCAGTAGTCCAACCTAGAAGTAACAAAAGCATGGATTAATTTTTCTGCATCATTTTTGGACAGAAAGTTTCTGATTTTTGCAATGTTACGTAGATGGAAAAAAGCTGTCCTTGAAACAGTCATGATATGTTCTTCAAAAGAGAGATCAGGGTCCAGAATAATGCCGAGGTCCTTCACAGTTTTATTTGAGACGACTGTACAACCATCCAGATTAATTGTCAGATTCAACAGAAGATCTCTTTGTTTCTTGGGACCTAGAACAAGCATCTCTGTTTTGTCCGAGTTTAAAAGTAGAAAGTTTGCAGCCATCCACTTCCTTATGTCTGAAACACAGGCTTCTAGCGAGGGCAATTTTGGGGCTTCACCATGTTTCATTGAAATGTACAGCTGTGTGTCATCCGCATAGCAGTGAAATTTAACATTATGTTTTCGAATGACATCCTCAAGAGGTAAAATATATAGTGAAAACAATAGTGGTCCTAAAACGGAACCTTGAGGAACACCGAAATTTACAGTTGATTTGTCAGAGGACAAACCATTCACAGAGACAAACTGATATCTTTCTGACAGATAAGATCTAAACCAGGCCAGAACTTGTCCATGTAGACCAATTTGGGTTTCCAATCTCTCCAAAAGAATGTGGTGATCGATGGTATCAAAAGCAGCACTAAGATCTAGGAGCACGAGGACAGTTGCAGAGCCTCGGTCTGATGTCATTAAAAGGTCATTTACCACCTTCACAAGTGCAGTCTCAGTGCTATGATGGGGTCTAAAACCAGACTGAAGCGTTTCGTATACATTGTTTGTCTTCAGGAAGGAAGTGAGTTGCTGCGCAACAGCTTTTTCAATTTTTTTTGAGAGGAATGGAAGATTCGATATAGGCCGATAGTTTTTTATAATTTCTGGGTCAAGATTTGGCTTTTTCAAGAGAGGCTTTATTACTGCCACTTTTAGTGAGTTTGGTACACATCCGGTGGATAGAGAGCCGTTTATTATGTTCAACATAGGAGGGCCAAGCACAGGAAGCAGCTCTTTCAGTAGTTTTGTTGGAATAGGGTTCAGTATGCAACTTGAAGGTTTAGAGGCCATGATTATTTTCATCATTGTGTCAAGAGATATAGTACTAAAACACTTTAGTGTCTCCCTTGATCCTAGGTCCTGGCAGAGTTGTGCAGACTCAGGACAACGGAGCTTTGGAGGAATACGCAGATTTAAAGAGGACTCCGTAATTTGCTTTCTAATGATCATGATCTTTCCCTCAAAGAAGTTCATGAATTCATTACTGCTGAAGTGAAAGCCATCCTCTCTTGGGGAATGCTGCTTTTTAGTTAGCTTTGCGACAGTATCAAAAATAAATTTCGGATTGTTCTTATTTTCCTCAATTAAGTTGGAAAAATAGGATGATTGAGCAGCAGTGAGGGCTCTTCGACACTGCACGGTACTGTCTTTCCAAGCTAGTCGGAAGACTTCCAGTTTGGTGTGGCGCCATTTCCGTTCCAATTTTCTGGAAACTTGCTTCAGAGCTTGTGTATTTTCTGTATACCAGGGAGCTAGTTTCTTATGACAAATGTTTTTAGTTTTTAGGGGTGCAACTGCATCTAGGGTATTGCGCAAGGTTAAATTGAGTTCCTCAGTTAGGTGGTTAACTGATTTTTGTCCTCTGACGTCCTTGGGCAGGCAGAGGGAGTCTGGAATGGCATCAAGGAATCTTTGTGTTGTCTGAGAATTTATAGCACGACTTTTAATGCTCCTTGGTTGGGGTCTGAGCAGATTATTTGTTGCGATTGCAAACGTAATAAAATGGTGGTCCGATAGTCCAGGATTATGAGGAAAAACATTAAGATCCACAACATTTATTCCATGGGACAAAACTAGGTCCAGAGTATGACTGTGGCAGTGAATAGGTCCAGAGACATGTTGGACAAAACCCACTGAGTCGATGATGGCTCCGAAAGCCTTTTGGAGTGGGTCTGTGGACTTTTCCATGTGAATATTAAAGTCACCAAAAATTAGAATATTATCTGCGATGACTACAAGGTCCGATAGGAATTCAGGGAACTCAGTGAGGAACGCTGCATATGGCCCAGGAGGCCTGTAAACAGTAGTTATAAAAAGTGATTGAGTAGGCTGCATATATTTCATGACTAGAAGCTCAAAAGACGAAAACGTCGTTGTTTTTTTTTTGTAAATTGAAATTTGCTATCGTAAATGTTAGCAACACCTCCGCCTTTGCGGGATGCGCGGGGGATATGGTCACTAGTGTAACCAGGGGGTGAGGCCTCATTTAACACAGTAAATTCATCAGGCTTAAGGCATGTTTCAGTCAGGCCAATCACATCAAGATTATGATCAGTGATTAGTTCATTGACTATAACTGCCTTGGAAGTGAGGGATCTAACATTAAGTAGCCCTATTTTGAGATGTGAGGTATCACAATCTCTTTCAATAATGGCAGGGATGGAGGAGGTCTTTATTCTAGTGAGATTGCTAAGGCGAACACCGTCATCTTTAATTTTGCCCAACCTAGGTCGAGACACAGACACGGTCTCAATGGGGATAGCTGAGCTGACTACACTGACTGTGCTAGTGGCAGACTCCACTAAGCTGGCAGGCTGGCTAACAGCCTGCTGCCTGGCCTGCACCCTATTTCATTGTGGAGCTAGGGGAGTTAGAGCCCTGTCTATGTTCATTGATAAGATGAGAGCACCCCTCCAGCTAGGATGGAGGGGAGCACCCCTCCAGGCCAGGCTTGGTCCTGTTTGTGGGTGAGTCCCAGAAAGAGGGCCAATTATCTACAAATTCTATCTTTTGGGAGGGGCAGAAAACCGTTTTCAACCAGCGATTGAGTTGTGAGACTCTACTGTAGAGCTCATCACTCCCCCTAACTGGGAGGAGGCCAGAGACAATTAATCGATGCTGACACATCTTTCTAGCTGATTTACACGCTGAAGCTATGTTGTGCTTGGTGACCTCTGACTGTTTCATCCTAACATCGTTGGTGCCGACGTTTTGGTGGGATGGAGTTGTAGCCTGTCTGGCGACATCACCAGGCGGTATAAGTTAATATACCAATAATAAAGACAGTTTCAAACCTCTGCCAATAACAGATAGGGATCTGTAACCTGAACTCCCATTAGGCTCATCCAATTAGCACCCTAACTCAGACCACTCCCAGACAGTACTAGCAAAATTGTTGCTTGAGAAATTGCTATTTGCTAAGACCATTTTGACCATTTTAATTGAACAAAATAACAGTAAGGTACTTAATTGTTATCCAGAAATCATTTGATATTGAGATATAAACGGCTGCATTGGGCCTTTAATAAGGGCTTGACTTGGGCAGGAGCTCACTTGAGCTTTTCTACTGCTTGAGCTCCTATTCCACTTATAGAATATTAGCTCAAAAGTATTGTGTAGCTCCTGCACCTAAATGTAAACAGTACCAGCACCCAAAATGAATACCGGCACGTATTTCAGTCCAAGTCAAGCACTGCCTTTAATGTTTTTCTGTTATTATACCAGCAGGTGGCACTATTACCCTACATAGACCAGTTCCAGCATTCCATAGTCGTGTTATAGTCGTGTTATAGAACTAAACTCAATAGAATTTAGACTTTTTGGAGTCACACTTCACTCAGTGATTGTTTTTACAATCCTCACAATCCTCGAGTCTGTCTAGCCCCATAGATATGATTGGCTTTATTTTCCTCTGTTCTGGTGGGCAGGGCAATCACAGACCACTGCCTGCACATTCTGTAATGATGAGATACCGTTTTGGCATAGCCTTCCACTAGAACGTCCTGATACATTCAGTTTCTCTGGGAGAGAAATATCACACTATTCAAACTGCATTTTCCTTCCAAGTTAAGTGCTATTATCCAGACCTATTATTTTGACTGATCTTTGTGTGTTGGTGTGATATGAGCTGTTAATTGTTGTTGTTGTTGGTGTTGGCTCACACGTAAGCTGATTACTATGGCTAATGTGTTTCTTATTGTCAGAGTTTGTCACAAATGTTCCCTTTGAGAGTCCGTTTGGGGAGGGGATGGAAACCTGCGACTGTCTGCTCTATTTATCTTTTTCTACATTTTCTCCTCTCTCAACACTGCTCTTTCGCTCTCTTGCTCTCTCTTGTTCTCGCTCTCTCTTGCTCTCTCGCTCTTTCTCTCATCGATTGGCCAGGGAGTGAGTTTCTTGGTAGAGATAATCTCACCGACAGGACTGGGGTCCGGGGGTGGGTCTCTCATCCAGATGTGAATCTGATGTCATCGGGGTGGAGGCAGGTCACAGAGATGACCTCATAATCTCAAGTGTGTTCCACAGAGAGCTATGAGAGGCTGCTCCACACACCCACCCAGCCGCACACCCTCTCTAATGCTTACTGTATCTCATCACTACGCCCAGAAATTATTGTAACTAAACACACACACATACACACACACGTTGTTGATATACTGTAGGACAGATCAAAATGATTTTAGTTTTTAGTTAACTTCCGTCTTTCAAGACCTCTGTCAATGTGAGCCAAAACCGAGCTTTACATCTTTTCTCTTTAATTGGTGTAGAGCACGCTCTCTGGAAATGCCAAGCCTTCACAGATCACACCTCCCCTTTCATGAGGGATACACATTGCTGTGTGTGTGCGTGCAGGTGTTTGTGTGTTGTTTTCTTTTACGACAAGTACGAGTGTAACAGCTGATCCTGTTTCTCCACAGACAGTTGAAGCAGAAAAAAACAGAACAGTGTCTTTGGGACTCAGCAGGGGTCATCTCTTCCTGAGCTCAGCTCAGTGTCCTGGATACCTCAAGCTGTAGACATGGGATCATTGACAATGCAAACGAAACCCTAGTGCCTACTCACAAGGTCCAGCTGTGCGTGCTGCTATGGTAACAGTGTCATTCCTGGGCCATAAAACCTCTATTTAAAGAGCCCTAAAGGAATTATCCCCAATTTACGCTGTCTGGTGAGGAGAGAGAGAGTGGTTTAGCCAGTATCAGTCTGCTTTTGTGTTCCCTAATATGACATGATTTCCTTCCTAATTGTTATTTTAGGCCACAGAATTCTGGGTGGATGGATGAACTCGCCCTACTATTGGGCCCAGATCATATCTGCATGCCTGCTGCATCCATCCCTATTGAGATAATTCAATCAGCCATACAGCTACGATGTATTCTACTCAGATCATCAACAAGATTATTTCTTTAACAAGGTTGACAAATAATCATGTCTGAAGCTAATGGACAGTATGCAGCTGAGCTCCTGCCTTGAAATAGAGTGTTTTTGATTTTCTCTGAAGCTATACCCAGTATCCCCGGCGGCAGGTAGCCTGGCGGTTGAGAGTGTTGGGCCGGTAACCAAATTGTCGCTGGGTCGAACCGCTGAGCTGACTAGGTGAAACATCTTTCTGTGCTCCTCCTGTAAATCGCTCTGGATAAGAGCATTTGCAAAATGACTGAAATGTACCCACCCACGTACCTGCAGTTGGCCTTTTTCCCCTCATTTTCCACTGCTCTTTCCCTATCCTACTCTGTTCTGTGTTTGGATCATATTGCTTATTGGTATGTCAAAAATAACTTATATGTATAGAACAGCAAAGCCACCACTGAAATCAAGCTAGAAGTCCCCACCTGTTCAATCAGTTTCCAGCTAGCTGATGTAGGCTAGTAGGCTGTATCAGACAGGGAGTGGCATATTGTTTTTATGTGTCACACACAGGGTTCTCTCATCCTTAAAAATCAATGAAAGTCATCACAGAAAGCACATGTGTTCCTGGGTGTGTTTTGTAGACTGGGAGAAAGTGGATGGTGTTTTAGCGCTCTGTATCAGTTGTACCATGTATGCAGCACTGTGGGACTGACCTGCTGCCTGCTATAACTAATATAGCTCTTCTCTCTCCTGAGTCGTGTGACCCAAATCAGAACAACTTCTGTGTAGGAAGAGACCTACAAACCACCACTAGGAGGGAGGGAGGGATGATTGTTCAACAGAGGGAGGGTGAGTGACAGAGGGAGAGGAAATTAGAGAAAGCGAAAGGGAGAAACTGAAAGATGGATTAAGGGAGAGAGAGGGAGGGAGATTGAGTTAATCTATATGAGATGATGAGAGATGGGGATAGAATGAGAACAAGATAGGGAGAAGCAGAGGGTGATGAGGGAGGATGATAAAGTAGTTAGATGGAGGAACAGGGCAGTGGAGGGGTGTGGCTGTAGGTGCCACTGTTTTCCCCAAGGTCTCTGTCCATGGCGGCTGAGATTGCTGGTCAGCGAGTGGCACGGCGGGGACACAGATGGTCTGGATTCTGGCCCATTTAATCCCTCTTAGCCCTGTTTTGATGGAGCCCCAACTAAAGCCTTAGTCCTCTCTAAAGCTCTCTATAGGAATGCCACTACGCCCCCTATTCACTGCAGCTATGTGTAATGCACTGCATGCAGCTGTTGGGCTGATGACTGTTTGGGGACAGGGGTTTTCAGCCTGTTATGAAGCTCAGACTGGCCCAGATGTTTCATTTTGACCTCCTCCAGCTCCAATGGTAAGATTTCCTCTGGAAGGGTTTTGGATAAAGCTGCTGTTTAGGATGCTTTATCTCTTAGTGAACAAACATCCATCAGTCAGTAAGGAATCAATGTTGGTACAATTCTAGAACTGACACTGCTCATCTCATACCCTCTTCACATTCATCACTCAGAGAACACACACTTCCCTTAGAAAACACACACACCCTACCATACCTAAGCTCTCGCATGAGGAATTCCTCTGTATATGAATTCAGAAGTTACAGAGGGGCGATATTGTGCTTGTATGAACAGTACATATGAGGTCAGAATATCCCCTCCTGCTAGAGCTCCCTCCCCCTGCGCTCTCCTCCCATAAGCTCAGGGACTTTCAAGCGTTCATACTGGGAGCATGTTGACATCAGGGATGTGGCTGTGTTCAGAGTATCAGCCACTCCCACATAATAATCCATACATATTAACATAACATAGTTTGTTTTATTTTACTGTGTCACCCTGGATCTTTTAAGCAGGAAATGTTCTAGCTGGCCTGGCACTGTTAGTTTTTAATCGCTTTGGTACTGTTTTGAATCGCTTTGGTACTCTCTTCACAAGTATGTGGTACATTTTCACAAAATTCCACCCTGGTCACACTTGTAAAGCATCCATTCTTCTCATTAAATTTCACAATACACATATATTTTGACTCAATGGTTGTGTGGTGAGAGATATTTACAATCAAAATGAATAAACAATGACCGGTTTTGAGTGAAACATTGGTTTAATCACCAAAATACAACATGACATCTTTTCAATTTAGTAATTTTAACTACCAGTTAATCCAATAGCAAACAATTCAATATGTGTTTCAAATCAGCCTTAAAAGTACTATGCTACAGTACTGTAAATTACAGTAGATTACAGTTCACATTAAGCAATACACTTACAGTGCCATCGGAAAGTATTCAGACCCTTTGACTTTTTCCACATTTTGTTAGGTTACAGTCTTATTCTAAGATTATATCATTTTCCCGCCTCATCAATCTACACACAATACCCCATAATGACAAAGCAAAAACAATTTTTTTGAAATGTTTGCTAATTTATAAAAACTACGAAACTGAAATATCCTAATTTACATAGGTACTCAGACCCTTTATGCAGTACTTTGTTGAAGCACCTTTGGCAGAGATTGCAATCGAATCTTCTTGGGTATGACGCTACAAGTTTGGCACATCTGTATTTGGGGAGTTTCTCCCATTCTTCTCTGCAGATCCTCTCAAGCTATTTCAGGTTGGATGGGGAGCTTTGCTGCACAGCTATTTTCAGGTCTCTCCAGAGATGTTCGCTCGGGTTCAAGTCCGGGCTCTGGCTGGGCCACTCAAGGACATTCAGAGACTTGTCCCGGAGCCACTTGTGTGTTGTCTTGGCTGGGTGCTTAGGGTTGTTGTAAACCTTCACCCCAGTCTGAGTTCCTGAGTGCTCTGGAGCAGGTTTTCATCAAAGAGCTCTCTGTACTTTGCTCCGTTCATCTTTGCCTCGATCCTGACTAGTCTCCCAGTCCCTGCCACCACCATGCTTCACTATAGGGATGATGCCAGGTTCCCCCCAGACATGATGCTTGGCATTCAGGCCAAAGAGTTCAATGTTGGTTTCATCAGACCAGAGAATCTTGTTTCTCATGGTTGGAGAGTCCTTTGGTGCCTTTTGGCATTCTCCAAGCGGGCTGTCATGTGCCTTTTACTGAGCTTCTGTCTGGCCACTCAACCATAAAGGCCTGATTGGTGGAGTGCTGCAGAGATGGTTATCCTTCTGGAAGGTTCTCCCATCTCCACAGAGGAACTCTGGACCTCTGTCATAGTGACCATCAGGTTCTTGGTCATCTCCCTGACCAAGGCCCTTCTCCCCCGATTGCTCAGGTTGGCCGGGCGGCCAGCTCTAGTCTTGGTGGTTACAAACTACTTCCATTTAAGAATGATGGAGGCCACTGTGTTTTTGGGGACCTTCAATGCTGCAGAAATGTTTTGGTACCCTTCCCCAGATCCGTGCCTCAACACAATCTCGGAGCTCTATGTCTCGGAGCTCTATGGACAATTCCTTCGACCTCATGGCTTGGTTTTTGCTCTGACATGCACTGTTAACTGTGGGACCTTATATAGACAGGTGTCTGCCTTTCTAGATCATGTACAATCAATTCAATTTAACACACATGGACACAAATCAAGTTGTAGAAACATCTCAAGAATGATCAATGGAAACAGGATGCACCTGAGCTCAACTTCGAGTCTTTTAGTAAAGGGTCTGAATACTTACAGTAAAGAAGGTGTTTTTAAAAACCTGTTTTTGCTTTGTCATAATGCGGTGTTGTGTGTAGATTGTTGAGGATTTTTATTCCCTGTAGCTCAGTTGGTAGAGCATGGTGTTTGCAATGCCAGGGTTGTGGGTTCGATTCCCACGGGGGCCAGCACAGAGAAAAAAAAAATGAATGAAAGGAAATGTACGCATTCACTACTGTAAGTTGCTCTGGATAAGAGCGTCTGCTAAACGACTAAAATGTAAATGTAAAATGTATTTAATACATTTTAGAATAAGGCTGTACCGTAACAAAATATGTAAAAAGTCAGGGGTCTGAATACTTTCCGAAGACACTGTATACCCAGTGAAGGCAAATAACCTTGAATGTAATGTGGATTTTAGCAAACAACAGCTAACAAAAGCTAACACAGTCAAATCAAACTCTGAAATTACAGTTAACTAGCTCCCTATAAATTTATTTGACCTATTTTGCATTGACATTCATGTCCACATTAATGATGCTGCATAATTTCAACTGGTCAGAAAAATGGCTAGCTGACATCTGACCACATTAACTATCTTTGCCAGGGGGGAGATCGACTTCGCATTTTGCAACATTGTTGCCAATGTCGGCTTGGCAAACTGCAAGGTTCATACAAAGCTGTGCTGTTGCAAACTAAATGCTAGCTAGAAGCAAAAGGAAAGGATGTGTTTAATAAAAGCATACACTCATAGATAAAAAGGGTCTCTAGATAGAACCTTTTGGTCAATTCAAATTTTAACTGCCATTCTGATTCAAAACCCAACTGCCATTCCATTATGGCGATGCAACAGGACGGTAGTTGAACTTGCAAATAGTCTACCAATAAGCATGTTATTTTTCAATTTATTAAGGTAAGCAAACTTTATTTAATTTAAATATATAAAACCAAAAGTCATATGGCAAAGTATAGCTAGGCTAGATAACAAAGTTGTATTAGAATTTGAGCACCATTTGTAAGGTAGCTTACTTTGCCCTCTAGCTGCCTAGCTAGACAGGAACAAGTTAGGCTACTTTAATTAGCCACTTTACAAGATAGCTAACAAATAAACATTTTTTATTATGGAATATGCCAAATAGAGCTAGCTACAGACCCAGCCTGACATTAGCTAATTGTTACTTTTATTTCAGTTGCAACGTATGTGTACTGTCTAATCAAATGTCCGAAATTAAATTCAACAAATTAAATTAAAATAAAACCTAACGTTTAGCACACATTCATTTGCATCAAGTCTGTCTTGAGCATTTGGCCATAAATTCTCATCCACATCAAAGTGAACGTTGTTCATACACCGTGTAAAAAAGCATTTGTCATGGCGAATCCAATCTTGACATTGGTCTGCATTGATGTCGTCATATGCCTCATCCATGGCCAGAAGGAGGGTGGCAAACTCATGGGGATGGCAATTGTATACCTTCCACCTCCAATTCCTCAAGTGGGTTAAGGAAAGGAGAGTATGGAGGCAGGTGAAGGGTCACGAATCGGGGATGGGCCCGAAACCATGCTTGAACCACCTCTGCATGGTGGAATCTGACATTGTCCCACACAATGACATCGGTGACCCCTTCAACTTGACAGGTCTGATCAATTTCATTGAGAAACTGTCACGTTCTGACCTTAGTATGAGGTCATTTTTCCATAGTAGATTGGTCAGGGCGTGACAGGGGGGTGTTTTTGTCTATGTATTTTGGGTTTTCTGTTTTCTATGTGGGTTGTCTAGATTGTCGTTCTATGTTGTATTTTCTATGTTGTGGCCGGGTATGGTTTCCAATCAGAGGCAGGTGTTTTTCGTTGTCTCTGATTGGAAGCCATACTTAGGCAGCCTGTTTTTCATGGGGTTTTGTGGGTGGTTATTTTCCGTTTCGTTGTTTGTATCGTTGTTTGTACCATGTCCACCTCTCTGAGGGGCCTCTTGTCCATGAGCTATTTGATTTCTTCCTCTCCCTTGCTGTCTATCCTGCTCCATGTTGAAAGAAAGTGCAAGTGTTTACACACACCCTTCTATATGGTGACCAATTGTGGTTGCCCCTATGTGAAATCAATTAGCAATAACAAGTGGTTATTATCTATGGTTATCATGTATCATACATGTCATTTTATTGTATTTATTTTTATTGAACCTTTATTTAACTAGGCAAGTCAGTTAAGAACAAATTCTTATTTACAATGACGGCCTACCGCGGCCAAACCCTAACCCGGGCCAGTGATGAACCATTAAGCGACGTTGGATTAAGTGATGGTCAAATGTATTTAAAGAAATGAGAAGAGAATCATATGAAATGTATTGTGAGCGTTGCATTGTGAAAGGTATTTCTAGATGAAATTACTAATTAGGTTTGGTGAAAAAGTTAGTGGGATTTTTGTGTTGTACTTAGTCAATTGAAAATATGCTTAAAGTTTTGATGATCTGTTTTGAGTTTTGTACTAAGAGTTGTTCAATTTTACCACATACTTGTGAAAATAGTACCAAAGCGATAAAAAAAATTGTAACCTTGGCAGAGTATTGGAAGTCCAACTTCATTATAAACCATAGAACAGCCATTAGCCAGCCAGGCCCAGTTAAGATTGCTCCAGATTGCTCTCCAGGAACAATGCAATGCCTTAGTTTATTCTGCAGCAGAACATTTTTTAAAAACACATTGAATTCCTTCTCATACATTGGTCTATGTTATCTCATTTCCTCAAGTGTGTGGGAAAAAGGAAATGTCCTTTCCTCTAGAGGCCTGGTCAGTCAAGCAGTCAGGCAGAGTGGATGCAGTGGGTGGTGCTCACTCAGAGACCAGGCCATTATTATCAACCCACCATCACATGGTCAACGTTAGCTCTTGTTATAGCAGCAAATACAGTCATTGCTCTCTCGTCGCTCTGTCTTTCTCTCTCTCTGAAACACACCACATTTTTTTCTTCTCATGTGCTTATTAGATCAGTTCACACAGTCATGTGCTTCTAAATTGGGATAATTCACTTATTAGGGGGTGGACTGGCGGGTAGCTTTGCTTGAGAGGTTCAACCGACGAGTCAAAAACATCAAAGTCCATCTATTACCAGGACAAGAAGAGCAAAAGCTTTGAACAAGGAAATAGCCAGACACATCATATAGTAGATAGACAACCCTCCTTATGCTCATACTCTTTTGGGTTCAATCCTCCATTTTATTTTGCAGAGTGAAGTCAGTGCAGATGAATATTTACCTGATGCAACGGGCGACTTAGAGCTAACCTCTAAGCCCTGTGATTGCTGTCAAATCAGCATTCTGTGGGCTGTGTGCGACACTAGAGCAGAGCGGAGCAGAGAATGCGGATGGAGATGTTGCCTCATCTCTCTCTCTCGCTCTCTCCCTCATCTCGCTCTCTCCCTCATCTCGCTCTCTCCCTCATCTCGCTCTCTGTCATTGAGGCAGCTGTCGGTCAGCCGGCACGCTATGGGCAGCTATTGCGTTGTGTCTCTGTGATCTGTCTCTGTGATGTGTCTCTCTGTCTCTCGCACCAGACCGTGCTTCAGGATGACCACATGTGGTGCACTGATCCTCTACAATCTCTCCACTAATCTACACAGACTAGGAAATAATGTAGCTCATATTGGCCATGCAGCGACTTGAGTGACAGGGCCTCAGTCTCCAGGGCTTGACCTACATGCTGTAGAGTAAGCTCGTTGCCTGTTGCTCCTCACTGAGGCATGTCTCATGGTCAACTGAGGTTTAGACTTAAGACAGTGCTGAGTTATACAATTCAATTTACTTGATTATGTTTGTGTTGTGCTTTTCCCAAAGTCATTTGTCATAGAGAACACTAGAGATGGTGCCAAGAAAAACTGCCTCCTATGCACTGTACCGAGGCTGGCTGGGGCTTGGACTCAGGCTATAGCTGAATCATTTGTCTTTGCTGACAGAGGTTAGGATCATGTTGCTGAACCATTTTTACCAGTCGGCTGAAACAGAGGTTGAAGTTTTAGTGAATGCCCACAGCTGTTAACAGATGACAAAAATCCCAGTTTTGCAAGGGATAGGAGGGACTATATTATAGTGGATACAGTCGTTCTAGTGTCACCCCCATGGGTTGGCTTTCTTAGAAAGCCTGCATTCCCTGTGTCCATCTGACATGTGACAAGCCTTATTTGGCCTAGGCACTGTTTGCTGAACAGAGGGGCCTCCAGAAAACCTCAGACTCCCTGCTGTCTAGAGCGTGTTCAAACTCTCAAAGTTCCTTTTAGCAATGGAATGTATGTTCCCAAGCTATAGAGAACATGGTTAGCTGTTGAGATGAGAAACATATAGTAGCTTATATTAGAGCAAATAGCCAACACAAGAACCGAGCAGAGTGATCATTCCTTATGGGAAACAGAAGCAGTGTGTTGCCTCAAAAAAATGACCATCATTGACATGAGGGTGGTGGATAACAGAACGTCTCTTTCTTTCCCTTCTCCATCTTTCTAATTGCACAGGAAGGTGTGGCTGAGTAAGGAGGGGAGTCCCAGCTGTCGCATCACCCGAGCCTCGTTCTCCAATGAGAGATCCATTGACAAGGTGGAGCTCTTTGGCTTCAAGACACGCTTCTGAGGAACTCCCTTCATCCAACGCCATACTAACCACACCCTCTCCAGTGCTTTTACCACATCAATGTTACCTACTGTCTCTGTGGGTACAGTAGTATCCTTCCCCATACCACCTTATGTTTCTAAATGTATTGTTTCATTCCCAACCTTTCTGAAAAATACATTAAAAAATGTCAAGATTTTTTGAGATGCCTAAATATATTATGCAGACAGTTTGGAATTGTGTGACAATGTTTTAAGTAGAAGCTCATCCAAAAGTTGTCTTTTTCTCATAAATGCATTCCCCGTCTGAACATTTTGAATGTTACATTCAGGCTGGCAGAGCAGCATATATTGTCAAGCAGCTTTGTGCTTTGCAGATTCTCAATGCTTTTCTTCTAAACATGTAATGCAATAAATAAAACCATTCAAGCTCGATGTTATTGGAATTCAATACAAATGCACTATTCAATAGTTAATACAAGGGACAAAATTATTTTTTTTGTCCCTTTAAGATAGAGCCTACCTGGTCTCCTCTGGTCCTGAATAATGTTGTGTAAGGTCACGTGATTGTTTACCTAATCCAATTAAACACAGAGAAATCCAGCCAGTCAGACTGCACCATCACGCTGAGTTGCCAAGACACAACTGGCCAAGTCAGGAGTATTGAATAACCCATTAGAGTTTGTGTGTGTGCGTGTCTGCTAACGTGCATGTGTATCAGTGGAGGTTGCTGAGGGGAGGACGGCTCATAATAATGGCTGGAATGGATTAAATGGAATGGGATCAAATACATGGAAACGTGTTTGATACCACTCCATTCCATTCACTCCATTCCAGCCATTATTATGAGCCGTCCTCCCCTCAGCAACCGCAACTGGTGTGTATGCTTGTGTGTGTGTATGTGCGTGAGTGCGCGTGCTTGCGTCTGCATGATTTTCGGTTCATCAGACACGTAGGCCTATGTGTGTATTTATCTCCATGGCTCTTGCACTTTCTTTCTCTCGCCCAAATCATCTCTCTCTCGCTCTCGACACTATGTTGTTGACTACCAGCTGCCCCTGCCCTGACCCCTCTCTACCTTGCCTTGTGCCAACACCATCTTGCCATCACCCAGTCAAGTCTACCTGAGTAACATCCATTCAGGTCTGCTTTTTACCCAGCATGCAGTATGGTGGTAAATCCCCCATGTGAGCAGGAGCAGGGCAAAATCCTCTTACCTGACAGAGAAACTTGATTTAACCCAAGGGCTTATGATCCAATATTGAGCCCAGAGTCTCCTACTGCTCTGCATGGGAATACAGTCTCAGAGAGAGAGAAGCATACTGTACCTGAGCCTCTCTACACAGCAGGAGGCTACAGTCCTTATAGCATGCATATTAACCTATCAGGACCCCTCCAGGGATAATGATGCTTGTTATAGATTTAGCTTTATCTAATTATGATATATGGGCAGTGCTTTATCTAATTATGATATATGGGCAGTGCTTTATCTAATTATGATATATGGGCAGTGCTTTATCTAATTATGGTGTAGGCGCAGTGCTTTATCTAATTATGGTGTAGGCGCAGTGCTTTATCTAATTATGGTGTAGGCGCAGTGCTTTATCTAATTATGATATATGGGCAGTGCTTTATCTAATTATGATATATGGGCAGTGCTTTATCTAATTATGATATATGGGCAGTGCTTTATCTAATTATGATATATAGGCAGTGCTTTATCTAATTATGATATATGGGCAGTGCTTTATCTAATTATGATATATAGGCAGTGCTGTTTAATGTCATAGACAGACAGACAGGTTTAGGGCTTCTTGGTCAATGACTAAGTGTTTAAGTGCCCTTTGAAGCCTCATGTGAAGGTTTTTTTCCTGGTCTCAGATGATTGGATAAAAGCCTTTAGTCTCCCCCACGCCCCACCCTTCAGACAGAATCTCATATAGTAAAGATCAGTGGCACACTTAAAGTGACCAGGTAGCCTAAGCAGTCCCATTTCCTCCAGTCCATTAGTACACTTGGGAACGGGGGTGTAATGGCCACCTAACAACAGGATGGGATGGAGAGACTGACCAAGGTAACTTCTTGATACAGCAGTATGATAACCCCACCAGTGCACACACATCACACCCACACAAGTCTCACTCATGCTTCAATGTTCAGTCACAATATGCTCTCCATCCACTCATAACAGTATGTTATACACTGAGTGTCCAAAACATTAGACTTTCCATGACACAGACTGACCAGGTGAATCCAGGTGAAAGCTATGATCCCTTATTGATGTCACATATTACATCCACTTCAGTCAGTGTAGATGAAGGGGAGGAGACAAGTTAAATAATACTTTTAAGCCTTGAGACAAGTGAGACGGATTGTTTATGTGTGCCATTCAGAGGGTGAATGGGCAAGACAAAATATTTAAGTGTCTTTCAACGGGGTATGGTAGTAGGTGCTAGGACAGATCCACCGATTTGTGTCAAGAACTGCACTGCTGCTGGGGTTTTCACGCTCAACAGTTTCATGTGTATATCAAGAATGGTCCACCACCCAAAGGACATCCAGTCAACTTGACACAACTGTGGGAAGCGTTGGAGTCAACATGGGCCAGCATCCCTGTGGAACGTTTTCACCACACGACGATTTCAGGCTGTTCTGATGACAAAGGTCGGTCCAACTCAATATTAGGAAGGTGTTCCTATTGTTTTGTACACTCAGTGTATAACTCCTCAGTCTAAAGAGCTGTCTGTCCATTGTTTTCTACAGTACAGTGTTTGTGCCTGATATATTGCAATGCCCAGTAAATCATTCCTAACTATGTCCAGTCCAAAACACACCACCTTTATGATGTTCTCAGTACCCTCTCTCCCAGTGTGAGTAGGCTGGGTGCGATACGGAGTGTGTTGCCATGCCACCCATTCCCAGGACCTTTCTCACTGGAGCCTCTGCAAGGACAAAGGAGGAGGCCCTGTGATTGGAGGCGGCCAAAAGCAGTGGATTTATGTCCCCGTGTGAATAGGACATGCACCACTAGAGAACCACTCATTTAGGCCCCAATCCGCTACAGTTACATAACCTATGCAATCCCCCATTCAACGCGGTCTTCAGCCTTTGTCTGTATGGTGTGGTATTTATCCCAGTCCTGGCGTTTCCATGACAATGAGTCAGCGGTGTGTCATTGATTCACAGGCTGTGGATTGTAACTGTACGTTAATAGCCACCAGTGGTGCTCCCACATGGAAACAGTACAGTGGCAACTCTCCTCTCTGGAAAAAGCTATCCATCACTAATGGGGAGAAAAGGGCACATTGCTGCTTGTGTCGTGGCTACAGTGTACACACACTTCCCATCTCCACACACACACGCACACACACACACACACACACACACACACACACACACACACACACACACACACACACACACACACACACACACACACACACACACACACACGCACACACACAATAGGACTGTGAACATACCCGCTCTCACATACAGTACATACAAAAACAAAAAAGCCCACACATCCTCCTACTCACATACTATAAAATGTGACAAAACACTATTATAAGAAAAGCTATACAAGGGACAAGGGGACAGTCTCTAGCCCATCAGGTAGGAGATCAACTTGTTGCATATGTTTATAGTAACAGCCCTATATCCCCTCACCATGGAGAAACCCTCTGTAGTTCAGTAGTGTCTGACTGTGTGCATTGTTCAGTGTTTGGCTTTCATGCTTATTAGTCTCCCACAGTCTGTGCCATCACTGACACAAAGCCATGCTGCCTGAGGGCCAGTATTTCATTACCAGTCATTCTGTCAAAGGTCCTCACTGAAAGCCCCCCATCTGATTGCATCAACATAGAACCAGCTCCAACATAGAACCAGTAATTATGTTATATTCAGCCATACATTTTAGTTATATTGTAAGTAAATGTATCGACCATCATCTTGTTTCTATTTTTGAGTAATGCAGTGATATTCCACTATCATGCCATCAAATGCCCGCTGGCTTGAAGCCAAGCGCAGGCGGATGGAGGCAGAGAGAGAAAAGAGGAGAGGAGTGATCAGAGTGGAGCAACACCGTGCACCCAGACCACCCACTCTCTTCACTCAGCGCTGCGCCACGTCTGAAATCAAGCATAGAATATCTGCCCCCTCGACCTCTTCTCTCTGCTCTTCTCTTCTCTCTTCCTCTTCTTTCTCCTCCTCCACTTCACACACAGGCCACTTCCACGGCAACCAACAGAGCCAACTCGCACCAGTGGCCATGGTAACCAAACCATGTGGAAGGGTTTCAGAGAAACTAGAAGTGCTGAGGCCTTTTCCATCCTGTCTCTCTATCTCCTAGCACTCCATACAAAATGGCTTCGCAATCAGCTGCTACATAATAAAGGAGCTAGGATCTGATGAATATCTCACAAAGAATTATATTGATCATATTGTTGTGTGGGTAAACTCAATGGCAATGCAGACTCTTAATTGGAGAACTATGCTAAATCTTTTTAAGCGGTAGAAGAAATCAAATCAAAGCAAATGTTATTTGTCACACGTGTCGTGAAATGCTTACTTACCAGCCTTAACCAACAATGCAGTTTTAAGAAAATATGAGCTAAGAAAATATTTACTCATTAAACTAAAGTTTAAAAAAAAGTAACACAACAAAAGAACAATAATGAGGCTATATCCAGGGGGAACCGGTACCGAGTCAATATGCGGAGTTACAGGTTAGTCGAAGTAATATGTACATGTAGGTAGGGGTAAAGTGACTATAGTCTGGGTAGCCAGTCTTATGGCTTGTGAGTAGAAGCTGTTAAGGAGCCTTTTGGACCTAGACTTGGCGCTCCGGCACTGCTTGCCATGCGGTAGCAGAGAGAACAGTCTATGACTTGGGTGGCTGGAGTCTTTTAGCCTTCCGCTGACACCGCTTAGTATAGAGGTCCTGCTACCCTCTGTAGTTGCCATACCAGGCGGTGATGCAACCGGTCAGGATGCTGTCGATGGTGCAGCTGTAAAACTTTGAGGTCCTGGGGACCCATGCCAAATTTTTCAGTCTCCTGAGGGTGAATAGGCGTTGTCATGCCCTCTTCATGACTGTGTTGGTGTGTGTGGACCAGGGTAATTCATTAGTAAATGTGGACACCAAGGAACTTGAAGCTCTCGACCAGCTCCACTACTGCCCCATCGATGTGAATGGGGGCGTGTTCAGCCCTCCTTTTCCTGTAGTCCATGATCAGCTCCTTTCTCTTGCTCACGTTGAGGGAGAGGTTATTGTCCTGGCACCACACGACCAGGTCTCTGACCTCCTCCCTATAGGCTGTTGGTGGTCAGGCCTACCACCGTTTTGTCATCAGAAAACTTAATGATGGTGTTGGAGTCGTGCTTGCATAACAGTATAGCTTCCGTCCCCCTTCTCGCCACGCAGTCGTGAGTGAACAGGGAGGACAGGAAGGGACAAAGCACATGAAAGCAGGGCATCACGTAGTGGTGTCAAAACATTGAGAAAGTTCCCCCTCACTCTGTACTGTTTGTACACTGCTCTGATTCATTGCTTATGGAATGAGTCCGATTTATGCCAGACTTTCCAACCAAATCCCATTATTTCACTGCTTTGGCTGACAGAAGCGCAACATGACCACAAAAACACTGTCCTTTCTCGCTCTCTATGGGTCCCTCATTACCAGTGACCGAACATTCTCAGTGCCTCCACAGTAAGCTCAAAATGACACCAATTATTATCCATCCTTACCATCTATGTTTTTACCTTTCTCTCTATATTACCATACATCGGGGGCGGACATCGTCAACACATCACTTCACCTGTCGTTAAGAGTGTGCTGAGAGGAAACGGTTGCTAGGCAACTTACAAAAGTTCCCGGCTAAGGCCAACTTTCTTCTATCAACAGTTTACAGGGATTTCATTGTGGGGGCGGTGTTAGTAAAGCTGAGAATATATATTGTCACCTTGCTTGAGCTATCATTTGAATATACAGTATTTTGCTTCATCTAAGTCTATTGTGCAAAAACAAAGCTGGGAGCAATTACTGAACGTTTTCTGTGCTGTAAACTATGTGGAAAATGGAGTAGGCCTTTGTTCTCTCTCAAGTCTGACCTAAGGAAAAGTAATTTTCTAGTAATGTGGTTCAGACTAGAGAAAGGCATAACCAGCCCTATGTTAGGTTGGTTTGATTGATTGCTTTGACATGGGTGATGTTTAATTCCTATTCACTCCTATTTGCTGTTGGACAGAAGATAGACCTCTGGCCTTCTCACAGTCTCTCGTTTCATAACAAACATGGCGGTGCCTGTTCACTATGGTGTCTGGTGTCTGAATGGAAATACTCTATGTCATCATGAACGCTGCTGCCTCCTTAAGCTGACCAGATCCAATTCAGCCAGAGAGAATTCTGGAATTCAAGGTCATCCAGAAAAGTTATCTTGAGAAGTAACTTGACATGGTTCTAACTACATACTGTAAGAAGGAACAGTGGTAATCTCTTCAAATACAATATCTATCTACAGTACATTAAAAACAGTTTAAACATTGTTCCGCTATCAGATTTTCTTCAGAAAGTATCCAGACCCCTTGACTTTTTCCACATTTGGTTACGTTACAGCCTTATCCTAAAATATTTTCCTTATCAATCTACACACAATACCACATAATGACTAAGCAAAAACTTTTTGGGGTGCAAATATATGAAACATTTAGAACTGAAATACCTTATTTGCATAAGTATTCAGACCCTTTGCTATGAGACACGAAATTGAGCTCAAGTGCATCCTGTTTCCATTGATCATTCTTGAGATGTTTCTACAACTTCATTGGAGTCCACCTGTGGTCAATTCAACTGATTGGACATGATTCTGAAAGGCACAGACCTGTCTATATAAGGTCCCACAGTTGACAGTGCATGTCAGAGCAAAAACCAAGCCATGAGATCAAAGTAATTGTCAGTAGAGCTCCGAGACAGGATTGTGTCGGGGCACCGATCTGGGAAAGAACGCAGTGGCCTCCATCATTCTTAAATGGAAGAAGTTTGGAACCACCAAGACTCTTCCTAGTGCTGGCCGCCAGACCAGACTGAGCAATCGGGGGAGAAGAGCCTTGGTCATTCAAGTGACCAAGATCCCGATGGTCACTCTGACAGAGCTCCAGAGTTCCTCTGTGGAGATGGGAGAACCTTCCAGAAGGGTAACCATCTCTGCAGCACTCCACCAATCAGGCCTTTATGGTAGAGTGGCCAGACAGATGCCACTCCTCAGTAAAAGGCACATGACCGCCCGCTTGGAGTTTGCCAAAATGCACCTAAAGGAGTCTCAGACCATGAGAAACAAGCTTCTCTGGTCTGATGAAACCTAGATTGAACTCTTTGGCCTGAATGCCAAGTGACACGTCTGGAGGAAACCTGGCACCATCCCGACGGTGAAGCATGGTGGTGGAAGCAGGGACTGGGAGACTAGTCAGGGTCGAGAGAAAGATGAACGGAGCAAAGTACAGATAGATTTGTTGATGAAAACCTGGGTGAAGGTTCACCTTCCAACAGGACAACGACCCTAAGCACACAGCCAAGACAACGCAGGAGTGGCTTCAGGACAAGTCTTTGAATGTCCTTGAGTGGCCCAGCTAGACCCCGGACTTGAACCCGATCGAACATCTCTGGAGAGACCTGAAAATAGCGGTGCAGCAATGCTCCCCATCCAACCTGAAGAGCTTGAGAGGATCTGCAGGCAAGAATGGGAGAAACTCCCCAAATACAGGTGTGCCAAGCCTTTAGCATCATACCCAAGAAGACTCTAGGCTGTAATCACTGCCAAAGGTGCTTCAACAAAGTACTGAGTAAAGAGTCGGAATACTTATGTAAATGTGATATTTCACTCATTATGAGGTATTGTGTGTAGATTGATGAGGGGAAAAAACTTTAATACATTTTAGAATAAGGCTGTACCGTAACAAAATGTTGAAAAAGTCAAGGGGTCTGAATACTTTCCGAATGCACTGTACAAAAAAAGTGTCAAAAAATAGAAAACTCAAGGAGACTCATTTCTAAACATGATCACTATCATTTTTGTATTAACCAAGTGGTAAGGTAAAGCAACAACAAAGCAGTGGTCTTCAAATGGACTTAAGCATGGACTTGTCTGGTAGCAATTACTGCATTGTTTTGTGATCCAGCTGTGAGGCCATAGGACTAGAATTACTCATACTTCCACAGTGAGCGCAACATCCACCACAGAGCAACAATGACTTGTCTGTCTGAGTGTTGCTGTCACTGACTCCACAGCAGGAGGGACGATATACTGCCTGCTGGACAGTTCCAGGACTACAGCCAAGATGGCTTTTCCTGGTAAACACATTGTCATGACAACCATACTTCTAGCACAGAGATGAGTTACAAATGTTACCTTTCCTTCTGTATTTATTGAAAGCATAGTACGCCTACTGTAAATGATGTGAAAATACTTTACATGCACAATGAGCAGGACAATGTCTGAATAAGTTACTGCAGAGAAGGGAAGGCACGTTAACAGACTACATATAATTCACTCAAAGAGGTTGTACCCTGTCCACTCAGACCCTTCAGCGTGCACATGCACAAACACGCCCCCATGTGAGGAAACGGGATGTCCTGACCCAAGCTTGTCTCACTTTCTCAACTCCAGATGTTGGAAGCAGAGCATGCTTATCAGAACCAGAGATGTGAGAAAATGGTGGTCCAGAGCTATACCTCATACGGAGCATTAACAAACACACACCTCTCCTGCGGTAATACCTCCAGCTGACACCAGGCCTATGGCCCTGTGTGTCACAGTACCACTGACTCTGCAGAAGCTGGGCTACAAACACTGGACTCCTCCAGTGGACTCATTTTGTTGACTTGTTATACTTTTGTATGACTATTTTTAACAGTTTTCTATATACAGTATTTGTGATATACAAAACACATACGGTGGGAATCTTGAAAGCTTCTTGTGACCGTGTCAGAGTTGCTTCACGTACAGTGTTTCCTGTCATCAAATCATAAAAATCGAATCCAAATCAAATGTATTGGTCATATACACGTGTTTAGCAGATGTTTTTGCAGGTGTAGCGAAATGCTTGTGCTTCTCGCTCCAATAGTGCAGGAATATCTAACAAGTAATATCTAACAGTTTCACAACATATACACAAAATACACATAAATCTAAGTAAAGAATGGATTAAGAATATATATACATATATGTCAGAGCGGCATTGAACTAAGATACAGTGGCATAGTATAGAACATAGTATATACATATGAGATGGGTAATGCAATATTTACACACAATTAAAGTGACTAAGATACCGTAGAATAGTGTATATAGTACAGTTTCTACATATGAGATGAGTAATCCAAGATACGGAGACATTATTAAAGTGGCTAGTGTTTAATTTCCTTAAACAGATTCTGAGATACAGTCCATTACTTTACAGTACCTGTACCTCATTCACATGTTTAGGATTTCAGTGTTCTCTCTATAACCATTTAATGCATTAAAATGATGGCTAAACATTCGCTAATATTTTTTATGTCTCTCTATTTTGATGGAGAATAAACAAGGAAGCTAATTCCTAGAGACATAATTGGATTTATTTTTTGGAAATCTTTCTTCTGGGCTGCTGTCATGACTCTTACCGTAGGTAGCTCCCCCTCCTGTTGGGGTGGCGCTCGGCGGTCGTCGTCGCCGGCCTACTAGCTGCCACTGATTCCCTTTTCCCCCTTTTTGTTTATTGTGTGCACCTGTTTTTGGTTTGGGCTGATTAGCCAGGCTATTTTAGCCAGGAGGCCCGCCTGCTCTGTGTGCGGGATTGTTTGATCGTTGTATAGCTTGTGAATGCACGCTCATTGTGGTTTGAGGTGCGTATTTTGCGCCGACATGTTTTGTCCCATGTGTTTGTGCACTTTGGTTTTTGTGTGCGCTCTAGTTCGCTGTTGGGGCGGCTTGTGTTTTGCCGTTGTGTGTTTAATAAATAACACCACCCTGCATTCTCTGCCTCCTGCTCCTGACTTCTGCACCCATTACGCCCAAGCATTACAGCTGCCTGTATTTCCTTTTGGGTTTTTCTATAACACGCCGTTTTAAAATCTGTCTATACAACATAATCTACATCTGAATGTATCATTAAACCATGGAATCTTCCAAGAATTTCCACAAAGTATTTCCAATGTGTAGGCCCCTTTGGGTCGACTCTGGTGACTCTTTAGTACTCACACGATTTTCTTTGGCTTGAGCTTTTACCAGTCCGGATTTAATTTAGTTTAATCATTCTCAGCTGGTATAAATGTATGTAACATGATACATTTAATTAACCCTTCCCTTTAAACATGTCAATTTCACCTGCAACTGAGTTTTAAATCACTAAAATACTACACTGCTCAAAAAAATAAAGGAAACACTTAGACCACACAATGTAACTCCAAGTCAATCACACTTCTGTGAAATCAAACTGTCCACTTAGGAAGCATCACTGATTGACAATAAATTTCACTTGCTGTTGTGCAAATGGAATAGACAACAGGTGGAAATGATAGGCAATTAGCAAGACACCCCCAATAAAGGAGTGGTTCTGCAGGTGGGGACCACAGACCACTTCTCAGTTCCTATGTCTTCCTGGCTGATGTTTTGGTCACTTTTGACTGCTGGCGGTGCTTTCACTCTAGTGGTAGCATGAGACGGAGTCTACAACCCACACAAGTGGCTCAGGTAGTGCAGCTCATCCAGGATGGCACATCAATGCGAGCTGTGGCAAGAAGGTTTGCTGTGTCTGTCAGCGTAGTATCCAGAGCATGGAGGCGCTACCAGGAGACAGGCCAGTACATCAGGAGACGTGGAGGAGGCCGTAGGAGGGCAACAACCCAGCAGCAGGACCGCTACCTCCGCCTTTGTGCAAGGTGGAACAGGAGAAGCACTGCCAGAGCCCTGCAAAATGACCTCCAGCAGGCCACAAATGTGCATGTGTCTGCTCAAACGGTCAGAAACAGACTCCATGAGGGTGGTTTGAGGGCCCGACATCCACAGGTGGGGGTTGTGCTTACAGCCCAACACCGTGCAGGACGTTGGCATTTGCCAGAGAACACCAAGATTGGCAAATTCGCCACTGGCGCCCTGTGCTCTTCACAGATGAAAGCAGGTTCACACTGAGCACGTGACAGAGTCTGGAGACGCCGTGGAGAACGTTCTGCTGCCTGCAACATCCTCCAGCATGACCGGTTTGGCGGTGGGTCAGTCATGGTGTGGGGTGGCATTAGTTTGGGGGGCCGCACAGCCCTCCATGTGCTCGCCAGAGGTAGCCTGACTGCCATTAGGTACCGAGATGAGATCCTCAGACCCCTTGTGAGACCATATGCTGGTGCGGTTGGCCCTGGGTTCCTCCTAATGCAACACAATGCTAGACCTCATGTGGCTGGAGTGTGTCAGCAGTTCCTGCAAGAGGAAGGCATTGATGCTATGGACTGGCCCGCCCGTTCCCCAGACCTGAATCCAATTGAGCACATCTGGGACATCATGTCTCGCTCCATCCACCTACGCCACGTTGCACCACAGACTGTCCAGGAGTTGGCGGATGCTTTAGTCCAGGTCTGGGAGGAGATCCCTCAGGAGACCATCCGCCACCTCATCAGGAGGATGCCCAGGCGTTGTAGGGAGGTCATACAGGCACGTGGAGGCCACACACACTACTGAGCCTCATTTTGACTTGTTTTAAGGACATTACATCAAAGTTGGATCAGCCTGTAGTGTGGTTTTCCACTTTAATTTTGAGTGTGACTCCAAATCCAGACCTCCATGGGTTGATAAATTGGATTTCCATTGATTATTTTTGGGTGATTTTGTTGTCAGCACATTCAACTATGTAAAGAAAAAAGTATTTCATAAGATTATTTCTTTCATTCAGATCTAGGATGTGTTGTTTAAGTGTTCCCTTTATTTTTTTGAGCAGTATATTTAACAAAATTTTTCCCACCATGACCCTTCATCTAGTCCTCTAGGTATGGGTAATAACCTTGTAAAACGACAAAACAACAACAAAAAAACACTACTCTGTACTTCACCTGTAGTTGACTTGTATTTGACATGCAATTTGTCCTTTGACCTTGACCTTTGTGCTAGAGATGAATGGTTTTCTGTGCAGTAAAGATCTAACCACGATGATCACAAGGATATAACAGTAGGGATGACCAGGGATGTTCTCTTGATAAGTGCATGAATTGGACCATTTTCCTCTCCTGCTCAGCATTCAAAACGTAACCAGAACTTTTGGCTGTCAGGGAAATTGTATGGAGTAAAAAGTACACTCAGAAAAAAGGGTGCTATCTAGAACCTAGGATTCTTCAGCTGTCCCCTTAGGAGAACCATTTGAATAACCCTTTTGGGTTATACGTAGAGCCCTTTCTACAGAGGGATCTACATGTAACCCAAAAGGGTTCTTCCTGGATCCAAAAAGGGAACCAACTGCCTGGAACCAAAAAGGGTTTGCCTATGGGGAGAGCCGAAGAACCCTTTTGGAACCCTTTTTTATAAGAGTGTAGTAAAGTAAAAGTTGTCAAAAATATAAATAGTAAAGTACAGATACCCCCAAAAACGACTTAAGTAGTACATTAAAGTATTGACCACTGATCAATTTGACCCATATAGTAAGTACAGTAAGTACACCAAGATCATAATATATGGTTTTAACCTCCCAAAATGTATTTTCTAGTAGCTGGGAATCACAGGAAGCTGCTGGGGGGAGGGCAGCCCATAATAATGGCTGGAAGGGAGTAAATGGAATGGCATCAAACACATGGAAGCCAAACATATTCCGCTCCAGCCATTACTATGAGCCCATCCTCCCCAATTATGTGCCACCAACCTCCTGTGCCGGGAATGTCCTCTTTCATATACTTTTTAACCCTTCGTTTTTAGACCCAACTGACCCAAAATGTTGATCAAAATGTTTGATTACCAAAGTCGTAAATCAATCAAATGATGACATTTAATGAAATGACATTTTTAGCAAAAGTTTAGCCAAACTTCAGATCTGTCCCTCGGCCTCTGAACATCACAAGGATATACTGCCTATGATTTGGCAGACAACTAAACAGACATGCTTCGTTTGTAAATTATGTCTGAGTGTTGGAGTGTGCCCCTGGCTATCTGTAGATTACAAAACAAACAATGGTGCCGTTTGGTTTGCTTAATATAAGTGTGAAATGATTTATACTTTTACTTTTGATAGTTAAGTATATTTTAGCAATTGCATTTACTTTTGATACATAAGTATATTTAAAACCAAATACTTTTAGACTTTTACTCAAGTAGTATTTTACGCGGTGACTTTTACTTGAGTAATTTTCTTTTAAGTTACAGTATCATTACTTTAACTCAAGTATGACAATTTGCTACTTTTTCCACCACTGAAATTGACCCGGAACATAACTCGTGTTGCATATAGCTTTTTCGAACATAAGGGCAGTGTTGAATTTCAGTGGCAGCATAGCGATAAAGATCGCAATAAATCCTACTTTTATTTTCAAACAGGTCAATTAAATACCCTAAATCACGCCTGTGGAGAGATGTTGACGAAGTAGCGTTGCGTAGAACCCACATGGTGTGTGAATGAGACCTTGCGGGCGAAATCTCCGCCCCTTGTTGAGATTGTGCTGCAGTTGGCAGTGCTGTTGCAGCAAAGGAGGTGGAGAGGATTCTTCCATCAGGATTCTACGTTTTTGTCCTCGAGTCTCTGGCTTCGTGCTGTTTGCAGGCTTCTCCGCGGTGAAGTTCATTGCGAATTGTTGATTGGTAAGTTTGATTATTTTATTGAGATAGGCTATTGGTTTGGTGCTCTTCTCGTTAATCTAAACTATGCGCAGATTAGGGTGCGAATAATTGTTTCATTGTGTCTAGCATCAGTTGCAAAGATATGGAAACGGGACAGAATTTATTTTATATCAACGTTGCTAGGGATGCAATCATACGTTGAAGTTGGTTCCTGTTCTTCTATTTACCCCGTAGAAGTTGTTTTTGCTTGGAACGCTATCAGATTTCTATTGTATTTGTGCAGCATAGTGTTTTTGAAAAGGCCATTCAGAGCTTGAATCAGTTAGCCACTTCGCAATCACAGAAGTGCGCCATGTTAATATGGAGGGTTAAGAGTGTATAGATAACGGTATACACACAAGAGCCTACTGCCTTTTGAAGAGACGCAGGCGTAGTCGCCCTGTATGTAGACAGATTGCAACGCTAATTTCAAACCAAACTGAAATTGTGACATTCAAAGCAAAATCATAGAATGTATTATATTAACTGTGCGTAATGATATTGAATTGGCGCCAAGATGTCATTATATCTGTATAACTTGAAACCATTATGTATAAGATATTATAGGCGATACGTATCCCTCACTGTAGGCATATGTCACATCTTAATCAATGCTCTACGCTACATGCGTCTCGAGGCTACCCTTTGATGTTGTGTCGAGTTAAAAACATTCAGCGACTTCATGTCATTGACACAATTTAAATCACACCCGAACTGCTAAAACGACCATTTGGTGGCAAAATCCCCCATTTGCCTCACGTCTTCACAGTTTGGTGCCAAACGGGGTTGTCTCTATATTGAGCTAAGTGGGCTTTGAGGCCTTTTAATTGGTTACGAACGCCTTGTGATTATGAGACATCCATGGGCTTTGCTCGCCCGAGTTGCACTGACTGTCGTGATGCAGTTCGGTCGTAAATCATTGCTCTGCTGCAGCATCACTATTGGGAGTAAGCGGGCCTCTTGCTATTGAATATTAATATTTAACACACCATTTCACAAACCCGTTATACCCATTTAGAGAATGGGATACTGCTCCATTAAGCCATCCAAGAGAAAACAGTAATGCGCATAGGCTACAAGTCAATAGGTCTCTGCTCAGTTGTTAGGACGGCTAGCATCATAGGCCATTGGCCTACTTGTGAACCCTTGGTGATGGTTTATGGTTCGCTGTGCTCTAGTATGAGTATGACTGTGATTAGAATGATCAAACAGTGTATCTCTCCATTTATCTCTCTCTGTCTTTGCCTCCGTCTTCTCTCGTTTTCTACCTATGAACCAGAGCAGTATGTGTTGCAACAGTATTTAGTGCAGACACTGGGTAGTGCAGTTTCTTTGGACTTCTGACCCCCCCTGCCAAAAAATGTAATAAAATTGAATGCATCAGCCCGACAGCCACTCAAAGTATAGACTACTGATCACTGTCCATGGTGCTGAAATTGCGACAAATCTATGCGACTGCCTATCAAATCGATGATGGGCTTTCTGTGGTGCCAGGGCATGTACCCTATAGCTTTGCTTTAGCTAATGGATAAATGTTTATTGGTAGGCCTATTGGGTGATTATTTTCTCATGTTAAGCCTAACATTTCACAAAGCTATAGTGCCTCAAGGCTGTGTTTTAGACTGCTGTCTGGTAGCAATAATCTAATAACTTGTTCATAATTAAACCTGGGAATTCAAACATTGCAGATTGTAAAATGTATTTTTGATACAAAAGCATACTAATCAGCAACCAATAGATTAAAATATATATATATACAACTGTCCTGTATAGCCTACCTAAACCTGCATTACATAAGTCGTTCTTGCACTCTCCCAGCTTGGATAGAAAGTTGTTGTGCATAAAACCAGTTTATTGCCAAATAAAACACTAGCTTACTAGGGATTGTTTCATTATGCAGTGTAACCTACTATCTATAGTGCCTTCAAAGTATTCACACCCTTTGACTTTTTCCATATTTTGTCGTGTTTTGTTGTGTTGTGCCAGAATTTAAAATGGATTACATTTAGATTTTTGTCACTGACCTGCACACAATACCCCATAATGTCAAAGTTGAAATGTTTTTTTATATATTTTACAAATGAATTAAAAATGAAAAGCTGAAATGTCTTCAGTCAATAAGTATTCAACCTCTTTGTTATGGCAAGGCTAAACAAGTTCAGGAGTAAACATTTGCTTAACAAGTCACATTATACGTCGTATTTAATACATTGTATTTAACATGATTTTTGAATGACTACCCCATCTCTGTACCCCACACATACAATTATCTGGTCCCTCAGTCGAGCAGTGCATTTCAAACACATATTCAACCACAAAGACCAGGGAGGTTTTCCAATGCCTTGCATAGAAGGGCACCTATTGGTAGATTGGTATAAAAAAAAAGCAGACATAGAATATCCCTTTGAGCATGGTGAAGTTATTAAATACACTTTGGATGGTGTATCAATACACCCAGTCACTACAACGATATATGCATCCTTCGTAACTCAGTTGCCAGAGAGGAAGGAAACCGCTCAAGGATTTCACCATGAAGCCAATGGTGACTTTAAAACAGTTACAGAGTTGAATGGCTGTGATAGGAGGAAACTGAGGATGGATCAACAACATTGTTGGTCTCATGTTTCATGAGCTGAAATTAAAGATCCCAGACATCTTCCATACACATAAAAAGCTTATTTCTCTCAAATGTTGTGCACAAATTTGTTACATCCCTGTTAGTGAGAAGTTCTCATTTGCCAAGATAATCCATCCACCTTACAGATGTGGCATTTCAAGAAGCTGATTAAACAACATAATAATTACACAGGTGCACCTTGTGCTGGGGACAAAAAAGGCCACTCTAAAATGTGCTGTTATGTCACACAACACAATGGCACTGATGTGTCAAGTTTTGAGGAAATGTACAATTGGCTTGCTGACTGCACAATTCTCCACTAGAGCTGTTGCCAGATAATTTAATGTGACATTTTCTACCATAATCCATCTCCAATGTTGTTTTAGAGAATTTAGCAGTACGTCCAACTGCCTCACAACCGCAGAGCATGTGTATGGCGTCGTGTGAGCGAGCGGTTTGCTGGTTTGCTCAGTTCAACTTTGTGAACTGAGTGCCCCATGGTGGCAGTGGGGTTATGCTATGGGCAGGCATGAGCTTCGGACAGTGAACACAAATGTATTTTATCAATGGCAATTTGAATGCACAGAGACACCATGACGAGATCTTGAGGCCCATTGTCGTTCTATTCATCCGCCGCCATGTTTCAGCATGATAATACACGGCTCCATGTCGCAAGGATCTGTACACAATTCATGGAGGCTGAAAATGTCCCAGTTTTTCCATGGCCTGTATACTCACCAGACATGTCACCCATTGAGCATGTTTTGGATGCTCTAGATCAATGTGTATGACAGCGTGTTCAAGTTCCCGCCAATATCCAGCAACTTCGCACAGCCATTGAAGAGGAGTGGATCAACACTTGAACCCGATCAAACATCTCTGGAGAGACCTGAAAATAGCTGTGCATCGACGCTCCCCATCCAACCTCAGAGCTTGAGAGGATCTGCAAAGAGGAATGGGAGAAACTTCCCATATTCAGGTGTGCCAAGCTTGAAGCGTCATACCCAAGAAGACTCTGGGCTGTAATTGCTGCCAAAGGTGCTTCAACAAAGTACTGGGTAAAGGGTCTAAATACTTATGTAATTTTTTAAATTTTTTATACATTTGCAAAAATCTCTAAACCTGTTTTTGCTTTGTTATTATGCGGTGTTGTGTGTTGATTGATGAGGAAAAATACGACTTCATCTATTTTAGAATAAGGCTGTAATGTAACAAAATGTGGAAAAAGTCAAGGGGTCTGAAAACTTTCTGAATGCACTGTACATCTCCACATATCTCCTTTAAAGTCAATCCAACACAGAATTTCAGTGTGAGTGGGTTTGGTTTCCCCATTAGTGGGTCAGGACCGACTTGTATAGCCTCACTCTAGCCTCTCCATCTATGGGACTCCTGGTCAGCTGTGCTGTGCAGCCCAGGCTGAGTGCTCTCCTCTGGGTGAGAATGGCTGTGAAGGCTGGCATGACCTTGCCTCGTGGGATCCTCTCTGGCTCTTCATCCACAATTCTGTAAGTGGGTTCGAGCCCCATCAGGGAGGGGAAAGGAGGCATGTGCTGGAAAGCTGCCAGCAGATAAGAAATGGAATAGTACGACAGAGAACTAGTGCGTTTGCCCAACAGCACAGCCCTGGCTAAATATAGACCACTCTGTTTCAGCCGGGAAGGTATTCAACATCGCCCCCACCTTTTCTCTCTCTTTTTCTGCCCTTCCTTATTGGACGTTTTAGTTAATTCGATGGAGACTCTCTCTCTCTCTCTCTCGTGGACTTGTCTGTATAAATGGAGAGATCGGAATTAATGGTTGACAGCGTTCTCAATGTTCTTTTCCTCTGTACCTTTTACCTCCCTTTCTTCTCCTGTCCTTTACATCAGGCTCTTTGGCATCCATTTAAGTAGTTTAATTCCCAGGCCGCCACCACCTTTTTTATCACACAAGAGAGGACATTTTCCTCTTTCTGTTAACACTGTGCCGGACCCAGAACCTAAGTGAGGCATGTAAAACATGTCCAGTGCTGATCTTGCTTTGCCTCAAGTTCTAATCACAGAGAGTTATGAGAGGTCCAGGGATGACCTCAGCTTGGGTCAGTCTGTGTTCTCTGACTTTACTACAGCTGTGCCCTGGGTGTCATCTAATATAAACAACCTGTTGGCAGTGGAAGATTATGCAGCATCACTGTGTGTGCGTGTGTGTGTGTGTGTGTGCGTGTGATTTATGGGTTGTTTGGAATCAGAAGGGAGTTGAATGAAGATAATGGTGTTGTAGTGGGCATTTTGGAATGTGGTGGTGTTTTAGTGGGCAGTGGTAGTGTGTAGAGAGGCCTGGGCTGTGGAATGTGTGATGTTTGACAGGATGGGGGGTGTTTATCAGTGGCTGGACAGGAGCTTGGTGCTGGGCCAAATTTGTCTCTACTGCTCAATTAAAAACAGCTACCGTTTTTCAATGGGTTTGGGTCTAAATGTAAAACATCACAGTCATGTGTATTCACTTATGGACCCAGGCAGTTTGTGTGAATACATTTTGTGTGCACACACAAGGGCCCATGTGTGCATGGCCCTAGGCCTAGGATTCAATCGGTATCGCCGACGTTCCGCGTCTTGTAGCCCGATTGACATTTAAAGGCAATGTTCCCGTGATAGCAGAGACGGCATTCACGGCAAACGCTGCATATGTCGGCTCTGTTGGAAATTACCTTTTAAATTTCAAGTGCGCTACAACACTGAACTTTGGCGATACTGATTGAATCCAGCCCTTATATTAAGAAGCAAAGTGCAATACAGCATCATTCTGTTGACTCTTACAGCAAGTAGGAGGAACTGCGCTGCTTGAGAGACAGAGGGCAAGGCTTGGTGTGTCTGGCAAGAGCCAGAGGAGAGAAGTGACAGAGGAAACTATAAAAACAAACGGCTGAGTGGCGTTTGAAAATAATGCATGCCATATCGATATTGCACATGTCAATGCTGCGATTTTTATATGAATTTGATTAAACACTCACTCTGGGATCTTAAGCACAAAAAATTAATGACATATTGCACAAATTCAATTTGTAACATACCACACGAATTGCAAAATTGGTATGATATCACACGAAATGGATGATGTAGTACACAAAAAAAATGGGTAGCTGTTTTGGCTCGTGAGCCCCACTTTCAAAACTACTGGCTGAAATTATACAAACATCTGAGAATGCGTCTTTAACTGCCCTATTTGTTGTGAATGTTTTGCGTTAACCTTCAGGCTATTGCCTTCTGCCTTTTGCTGATGGGAAACGATTTGCTTAGAGACGGAGAGAGAGAGAGATGCGACATGACCTTCACTGGGATTACTTTAATTAGATTTTCATGTGGCCAAAGGCGTGTCTGTTACATACAACATTAGCTGAAACCCTCAAATCCCAGATGTAGCAGCTCTGGGATAATGGTATAGAGTGGGAGTAAAACGCTAGCCAAGGAGACATACACTCTCTGTTAATCTGTTCTATCTCTAAAGAATCATTCCGCAAACACCCCCACATAATGTCAACATAAGGAAATGAAAATTAAGCACTAATATGCATTTGTTTCTTTTTAATTTTTGAGCTCATGAGATGTTTCGACACAGTTACATTTAAACAGAGTCCAAACCCCTCTGCTTAGAATTCAGAGGCTTTGAGAGAGGGTGACATGAAAGAGCTAATGATACAGTCAATGTGAAACCCAGTGTTTGCTCAGTACCTCTTTTACAGTGGCAAGAAAAAGTATGTGAACCCTTTGGAATTACCTGGATTTCTGCATAAATTGGTCATCACATTTGATCTGACCTTCATCTAAGTCACAACAATAGACACACACAGTGTGCTTAAACTAATAACACACACATTACTGTATTTTTCTTGTCTATATTGAATACATCATTTAAACATTCACAGTTTAGGTTGGAAAAAGTATGTGAACCCCTAGGCTAATGACTTCTCTAAAAGCTAATTAGTGTCAGGAGTCAGATAACCTGGAGTCCAATCAATGAGACGAGATTGGAGATGTTGGTTAGAGCTGCCCTGCCCTATAAAAAACACCCACAACATTTGAGTTTGCTATTCATAAGAAGCATTGCCTGATGTGAACCATGCCTCGAACAAAAGAGATCTCAGAACACCTAAGATTAAGAATTGTTGACTTGCATAAAGTTGGAAAGGATTACAAAAGTATCTCTAAAAGCCTTAGTGTGCATCAGTCCACAGTAAAACAAATTGTATATAAATGGAGAAAGTTCAGCACTATTGCTACTCTCCCTAGGAGTGGCCGTCCTGCAAAGATGACTGCAAGAGCACAGCGCAGAATGTTCAGTGAGGTTAAGAAGAATCCTAGAGTGTCAGCTAAAGACTTGCAGAAATCTCTGGAACATGCTAACATCTCTGTTGACGAGTCTACGATACATAAAACACTAAACAAGAATGGTGTTCATAGGAGGACACCTCGGAAGAAGCCACTGCTGTCCAAAAACAACATTGCTGCACGTCTGAAGTTTGCAAATTGTACCTGGATGTTCCACAGCGCTACTGGCAAAATATTCTGTGGACAGATGAAACTGCAGTTGAGTTGTTTGGAACGAACACACAACACTTTGTTTGGAGAAAAAAAGGCACAGCACACCAACATCAAAACCTCATCTCAACTGTAAAGTATGGTGGAGGGAGCGTCATGGTTTGTGGCCGCTATGCTGCATCAGGGCCTGGACAGCTTGCTATCATCAACGGAAAAATGAATTCCCAAGTTTATCAAGACTGTTATTAAATCCAAGGGTTCACATACTTTTCCCACACTGCACTGTGAATGTTTACACGGTGTGTTCAATAAAGACATCAAAACGTAGAATTGTTTGTGTGTTAGTTTAAGGAGACTGTTTTTCTATTGTTGTGACATAGATAAAGAACAGATAAAATTTTATGACCAATTTATTCAGAAATCCAGGTATTTCCAAAGGGTTCACATACTTTTCTTGCCACTGTAGATAGAGCAGCTTCAGGAGGTTGCTGTGGATATTAGCTGTACAGGCGGAGCCCCAGAATGAATCTACGGAAATGAGCGATTAGACGTCCCCCTGGGATAAGGCGAGGGTCTTAAACTCTGCTGCAGCTGGACTGGGGTTGTTCCTTTCCCTTTTTATCGCCATTTTTTCTTCTCCTTTATTTACAGTAACAGTATGTGAATGTCCCTCTCTTGCTGGATGTTTATGAAGTAATCTTGGGTCAGTTCAACCTTTCGCTACTATCTGTCCCTAGCTGTGGTGTGAAGCATTGTGAGTTAACCTTTGTCTTTCAGTGGTAAGAAACACGGTTTACTATCAAGGAGTCATGCTGAGATTTGCTCTAATGGACCTGTTCCCCTCAGAGCCTAGTCCCCCTGCAGTGTGTGTGTGTGATGTGTGTACTTGTCGTTGTGAGCTTTGAAGTTGTGCCAGTCTCACCCTTAGGATCACAGGATCAGCCAAGTACTTGTTGGGCCTCGCCATTGTCAATAATATACTGTTATAATGACAAAGCAGCTGATGGCCTCAACACACAGGCTGTCTGGATCCTGTAAAGCCCTGTCTCCTCTACATCCTTAGGGCTAGAGGTCCCTGGAATAACTGCATATGTTGACCAGCATAATGGCAGAAGCTTTTCCAAAATAATATTGTACTGTAATATCCTACTACAGTGCTGCATCCAGATACTCCTTCATATGACGTGTTTGTTTGGAGATCTGTGTGCTTGTTTTTCAATGTGCCTGTGTTTGTGGATGATTGTGTGCCTGGTGAGAGTTACATTTTTTTACGAAGGCTGGGGGCTCTGTGGGATTTGGGGGGTTGGGGGAGGAGCTATGCCGAGGGAGTGTTGAGGAGATTTTCCCCTGGAGTATTATTTTCCCAAAGATACACTTGGCATGTTGGGCAAAAAGTGGGGGGGGGGCCACTGGCAAAGCCCTCGGAGAGTGTCCTTGTACACATCATTCACATGGCTCACAGTGGCCACCCAGAATTGATTGCCCAGGAGACAGGAGTGATTGTTTGATTGGCTGACCTGCCAATAATGTCACAGCAGGAGATTGACATCAGAGCTGAGAGTAACGAGAACCGGGGATTCCCAAGGACTACCCGTTTCATGGTCTTGGTTTCCACTGTGATGCTGGATACTGACCACTGGATAGCCCAGCTGAGTTCCCATGCAGCTCTGCTCTAATAACAAAGTGATGTGAGCATGCCCAGAGACTCACGTATATAATCTAAATAGAGTAATATGACATCCCACAATGCACTGGGGGGGGGGAAGCACCTACTCAGTGCTCAGCTATGACCCTCCTAGATTTATGGAGGAGTTACAGCACATACTGTAGGGAGGGTGGAGTTCAGGGGAGTGTTCTTCCTGTTCTCTGCTCTGTACGTAGCTGCGGAAGGTGGTAATGTAATGGGAGACGTGCTGCAGAAAGCCTGTGTAAATCCATTGTGGATATATAACAGATATGGCAGGGGATTGGAGGAATTTTGGAATGCGTTGGCTCCCACTGGTGCTGCCAAAAGTGTACTTTATACCTTGAGCATACCAAACATTAGGTGCCCCCCCCCCATTTGCCCTCAGAACAGCCTCAATTAGTCATGGACTCCAATGCTTCCCACAGTTGTGTCAAGTTGGCTGGAGGTCCTTTGGGTGATGGACCATTCTTGATCCACACAGAAAACTGTTGAGTGGGAAAAACCCAATTGCAGTTCTTGGCACCTACTACCATGCCCCGTTCAAAGACGCTTAAATATTTTGTCCTGTAAATGGCACACATACACAATCCATGTCTCAATTTTCTCAAGGCTTAATAATCCTTCTATATCCTGTTTCCTCCCCTTCAACTACACTGATTGAAGTGGATTTAACAAGTGACATCAATAAGGGATCATCGCTTTCACCTGGATTCATCTGGTCAGTCTTTGTCATGGAAAGAGCAGCTGTTGTTAATGTTTTGTATATTCAGTGTATAGTCCTTATATACTAAGCACCTTCGATAATTTCAGATTTTATAAAGTGACTTATAGTATATACAACATGATTGATTTATGGGGGAAAAAAATATTTTTCTTTAGCCCATTTTCCATCTGTTTTATACAATCAATGGAATGCATTACTGTATAAACATATATGAATAAAATAATCGGTGCCCTGCAGTATTCAGATACCTGCTGACCAGTAACAGCCTAGATTTGAACACAGAAGAAATATATTACTAATAGATGGCTACAGATAGCTTGTGTAGAGTCTCAGGGATGCTAGAAATGGGTTAGGAGTATAGATTTTAGTAAAGGATAAGTGATGAGAGTTGCTGAACAGATGCTGAACTTTCTGGAAGCCACACTAAGCAGGTAATCAATCATGGGATCTTGTTCCTCCTCCCCTTTCCTTGGCTGTGCACCAATACTGTCCCACCCTGGTCTGAGATGGGAACAACCTGTGCTGTCTGCAGTGCAAATGTCTGAGATAAGCTTCAAAAGCCAAGAAAATGTAATCAAGACAGAGAGAACTGCTAGATAGATGCAGCGTGGGAGTGTTATTAAAACCTGAGGTCTAATCCAAAATATGGCCTCCCTGTGGCCGGTCAAACTAGATAAATATTTGTTTTCCCAAAAAGTAGGACTTGTGGTTTATGGAGACAGTGGGTAAGTGTTATGACTGCTCATAAGAAACCAAAAGATGAAAGGGGGGACACTCTACCTGTGATTCCATATGTGAACATTTGTCAACCTTGACTTGCAAGCCTGCATGTAGTTCATTGTTGGCTGGGTTGTCCTGCTATATATTGACTTATGTTTAGGATGTCCTGGTGCATCCATATCAGCTTGCATTGGATGAAGTTAGCCACATTACCTTTCCTCATTTAGGTGGGGAGGGAGATAAGAGATCTTGAGCCCTGAGGGGTCCTCTTGACTCTATTTGTTTCAATTGCTTCCTGCCCATCTCAGAGGAATGGCAATTTGCACCCTTCACTTCCTGACTAAGGTGGTGAGAAATTTGAAGAATCCCTTTTCCATGCAAGACAATAAGTGTTATTTCAGTCATTGTCGTTAAAGTAGCATTAGCAACTGTATTTTTAATTGTTATGGATAGAATTGCTGACAGTTTGTGGTTTACAACGAGTTTAGACCGACTTGTAGCTTCAACACAACATTGTTTCTCTCCCCAGATATATCTCCCAGGAGTCCTTTCCCTTGCTCTTGTCCCAACCGGTCTCTCAGCAAAGCTCCCGTTCAGCGTGGTGCACTGTTCCGCCTCAGTGGAGCCAGATGAAGCAGCCAAGATCCCGAACACAATTCAGATGATCATTAGGAGCTTCCTGTAAACGTGTTTTCACTTTCCACATGAACATTCAGCAGCCCATTATGCAATGCGCTGAGCCCTTCCGTGTGCTATCAGAGACCGGATTTATGTGTGAAGTGTATTTTGCTGAGGAGGGTTCACTGTTTATTTACATTGTGGATGTCCTCTTGCTGTGTGCGTGTGGCTAAGCTACAATATTAAGCTGGAAAAAGAGAGGATATTCAAAACAAGACCGCCCATCCGAAATCCTCCATTAAAACGTCCCATCACTGGCCCTTACTCCCATTAACCACAAAATGTCCGCCCCACTTTGGGAGTTGTGTATGGCGGGCTTGGCTCGTCCCCAAGGACAGCCAAAGTGCTTATGAGGGTGTCCATGGTGACATATTTGACATAAAATGCAGGGCAGGGCTCCAGTCCTCTGGGTCTGTATGGGCTGAACTGTCTGGATGCCTTATTCATTTGAGATTAGTTGATGTATGGTTTTGATTACTGCATAATTCTGCCTCTCCCTAGTATCCAACACTCTCTGTTACACTTTGGTTTGGCTTCTTGTTTGTTATTAAGGCTAGACACCAGTAGTTTAAGCTGTACAAACAGTATTTCTATGTTTTTTTACTACTTTTCATATCATTGACATCATGCTAGCGCTATTGTTGTTCATAGTTGCCATTCTGACTTCGGCGCTACGTTTCTGCCCAGTGTTTTGGCATTCCTCTGCTGGACTGAAGGACTGGACCAAAGGAGAGATGCCTTGGGTCATCAGTCTTATTTCTCTTGGGCCTTATTTTCTCCCAAATTATAGTTTTATTTAATGTACTTTTTTTCAGTCCAAGCCCATGAGCAGCAATGAATTTAATTCAGGTTATGCTGCACAACCTTGTGAAATGTGTTGTTCACAGTTGAAGCGTCTGTGCTGTGAATCGAACCATCTGTAAAGCGCAAAACTGTCAATGGTTCTATTCTCCTGTGCTGGGGAATGGGAATTATTTGGAGGACTAATTCTCTATCAGATTTGTGCAAATGTGTATATCTGGGAAATTTCAACTAGATCTGCCTGTGTTACCTGGCTGGAGGGATATGAGGGTCATCTTGGTTTCTTCATGTCGGATCTCTTTCACTAGTGATTTTGTCCAGGCCTTAATTGCTTTTAAAATTTACATTTGACCAGGGAACTGCTATAGAATATTTCCTTTCTTTGTTTGATCAGACGAAGAACTGATATAAATTTTTGTGCTGTATGTAACCTTGTTCTTCAATTAAACATATTTGGCATTGGCTTCTTTAAACAGGCCTTTTATTATTCAGGACAGGGAAGCGCTCTTCTGAAATGAAATATCCACAGTGCATTTGGCAAAGTCTCAGTTACCCGGCTCAGTGGTGTGAAAGTTACCCAGCTGTTCATCTTGCCTGATATCAGACCAGAAGCCAACTGGAAGACGTATGGTCGCTTTTAATGCCTGGTTTATTTACTGTACCACGAGGTGTGTCTGTTAGGAGAATTATCCTCTCATTTGTTAAACCTGGGTTAATGGCATACCAGGCGTAACATGAAAGTGGCCGAGATCCACAAAAATACGTAGTGGTCAAGTGTTGAGAGATGTGAGCGTTGCTGGTGGGCTGGAGGAGTGCCCGCCCCGAGCTTCCCTCTCTTTCTCCCTTCTGCTACACCACCTAAACGGACTCCTGGGTGGGAGGTTTTACTAAGGTATGCTTTGATACTGACTAGTGCTGTAGACACCTTGCCTGTCAAACAGCTAGCAGGGAGCAGAAGTATAGCATAAGGGAGATATCATATCCTTCTGTCTTTTGTTTGCTTGGCATTCTCTGTCCAACTACCCTTCCTCTATTGTCCTCTCAGCTGCGCCTGTGGACATTAACAGTTAATGACTTTGCCCTCTAAGCACAGATCCAAACTGTCTGGTTATATTATTTAGGCTCTAGGTTCAGAGACCCTCGATCCCTAAAGCCTGTGGCCCGCCGCCAGCCTCCTGCCCCCCCCCCCCCCCGACCCCCCCCCCCCCCCCCCCCCCCCCCATGCATGGAGAGGAGTGGCTGTTTTTGGGACAGAGGGAGAAGAGATTTTTGGCAACAGTGCATTGAGGGAGTTAACATTTGAGTGTTTGTACTCTGAGAGGAGAGTGGGTGGGAGAGTAATGGTATCCAGACCATTGTGTGCCTGGAATTTGCACTGTTTCTGCCTGTGCACTGGCTAGGGTTATGTAGTTTTTGGCTTTCAATAGGGGTGCATCAATATATTGGCAACCTTTCTGATTAAAGAGACTTTCCTGGAACTTTGGCAACTACACAAGTATTTTTTTAAACCTCTCGGTTTGGGCTGGATGTGTCAATGTGTACTTCATACATGCATAATCTATGAGCAGAAATACTGTCTTACCTCAATTACCCATGAAATCCCTAGATTGAAAGCGACTGTTTTCTGGAAGCTGTGTGGTGCCAATTTGAGTACTGCAAGCTTGGCCCAGATGGGCCAGCCCCCTAGCAATTCAAGAACCAGCCAATAAACTTCAGGCCCTCACCATTTTGAGTGACAGCAAAGATTGTCTATTATATTGACAATATAGTCAAGTGACTGCTCTAACTATGGAAATACTTATTCAAAGATTTGAAGGGAGGAGGCGAGATCAGGTGGGACCATTCTAGCCAATGAGAGGGCAGATACAGTGCCTTGCAAAAGTATTCATCCCCCTTGGTGTTTTTCCTATTTTGTTGCATTACAACCTGTAATTTAAATTGATTTTTATTTGGATTTCATGTAATGGACATACACAAAATAGTCCAAATTGGTGAAGTGAAATGAAAAAAATAACTTGTTTAAAAAATAAAAAATAAAAAACAAAAATGGAAAAGTGGTGCATGCATACAGTGGGGGGAAAAAGTATTTGATCCCCTGCTGATTTTGTACGTTTGCCCACTGATAAAGAAAGGATCAGTCTATAATTTTAACGGTAGGTTTATTTGAACAGTCAGAGACAGAACAACAAAAATATCCAGAAAAATGCATGTCAAAAATGTTATAAATTGATTTGCATTTTAATGAGGGAAATAAGTATTTGACCCCCTCTCAATCAGAAAGACTTCTGGCTCCCAGGTGTCTTTTATACAGGTAACGAGCTGAGATTAGGAGCACACTCTTAAAGGGTGCTCCTAACCGCAGCTTGTTACCTGTAAAAAAGACACCTGTCCACAGAAACAATCAATCAATCAGATTCCAAACTCTCCACCATGGCCAAGACCAAAGAGCTCTCCAAGGATGTCAGGGACAAGATTGTAGACCTACACAAGGCTGGAATGGGCCACAAGACCATCGCCAAGCATCTTGGTGAGAAGGTGACAACATTTGGTGCAATTATTCGCAAATGGAAGAAACACAAAAGAACTGTCAATCTCCCTCCGCCTGGGGCTCCATGCAAGATCTCACCTCGTGGGGTTGCAATGATCATGAGAACGGTGAGGAATCAGCCCAGAACTACACGGGAGGATCTTGTCAATGATCTCAAGGCAGCTGGGACCATAGTCACCAAGAAAACAATTGGTAACACACTACGCCGTGAAGGACTGAAATCCTGCAGCGCCCGCAAGGTCCCCCTGCTCAAGAAAGCACATATACATTCCCGTCTGAAGTTTGCCAATGAACATCTGAATCATTCAGAGGACAACTGGTGAAAGTGTTGTGGTCAGATGAGACCAAAATGGAGCTCTTTGGCATCAACTCAACTCGCCATGTTTGGAGGAGGAGGAATGCTGCCTTTGACCCCAAGAACACCATCTCCACCGTCAAACATGGAGGTGGAAACATTATGCTTTGGGGGTGTTTTTCTGCTAAGGGGACAGGACAACTTCACCGCATCAAAGGGACGATGGACGGGGCCATGTAACGTCAAATCTTGGGTGAGAACATCCTTCCCTCAGCCAGGGCATTGAAAATGGGTCGTGGATGGGTATTCCAGCATGACAATGACCCAAAACACACGGCCAAGGCAACAAAGGAGTGGCTCAAGAAGAAGCACATTAAGGTCCTGGAGTGGCCTAGCCAGTTTCCAGACCTTAATCCCATGACTTAAAGATTGCTGTACACCAGCGGAACCCATCCAACTTGAAGGAGCTAGAGCCTTGAAGAATGGGCAAAAATCCCAGTGGCTAGATGTGCCAAGCTTATCGAGACACCCCAAGAGACTTGCAGCTGTAATTTCTGCAAAAGGTGGCTCTACAAAGTATTGACTTTTGGGGGTGAATAGTTATGCACGCTCAAGTTTTCAGTTTTTCTGTCTTACTTCTTGTTTGTTTCACAATAAAAAATATTTTGCATCTTCAAAGTGGTAGGCATGTTGTGTAAATCAAATGATACAAACCCACAAAAAAACAATTTTAATTCCAGGTTGTAAGGCAACAAAATAGGAAAAATGCCAAGGGGGGTAAATACTTTCACAAGCCACTGTATGTGTGTGAACAAAAGGCTATAGAGATAGATAGAGGATTCATCTTTGTATCTGCACAATAATTGCATCTGTGACTGCATGGGCAGTGACATTGAGGCTCTCCATTTTAAAGTAGTCCATTTTCTTCATTAGCTGATTGCTCCCAACTCATTGGAATCCTCACCCAGTTTACATTTTTTAAATGGTGGAAGGACTCATTGGCAATGTTCATGCTAAAACAGGTTATAACCATGAGGGGCTATATCCAACAGGAAAACTGGGGTGGCAGGTAGCCTAGTGGTTAGACCGTTGGACTAATAACCGAAAGGTTGCAAGATCGAAACACTGAGCTGACAAGGTAAAAAAAAGCTGTCATTTTGCCCCTAAACAAAGCCACTGTTCCTAGGCCATCATTGAAAATAAGAATTTGTTCTTAACTGACTTGCCTAGTTAAATAAAAATACATTTAAAAAAACTCAGATATAAAGTTGTTTTCTTCAAAGTTTCCAAAATGCCACTTGTATCAGTGCATTTGTAACAACCTAACCATTAGAAAACTTCTATTCAATAAAATAAGCACCATGTAGAAAATTAGCAATACAAAATGTGTTGACCAAATTTGACAATCTCTCATTGACCTCCATACAAAAATTCCTCACTTCGTGGCCTTATTTTCGTGGACAGATTTTGTGCGGAGTAAAACCTCTCGCTTCACCTCTTCCTCCCAGGTGACAGCTAGCAAGATGCACATTGACGAGTTGCACAATGAAAGAAGAAAGTTGGCCCAGGTCTCGCCAGCATTATCCCATGAAGTAGCCCAACGGCTCAGTAACACAGCAGAGAGCGAGAGAGCAATCACTTATTACATCTGCACATATATGATGTAGTACGCAATTTTCGGGGACCCATTTTGGCTCTTGACCTCTACCGTAATTTCCGGACCATTGAGCGCACTATAAGCCGCACCCACTGAATTTAAAAAAAAATATTATTTTGAACATAAATAAGCCGCACGTCTATAAGCCGCAGGTGCCTACCGGTACATTGAAACAAATGAACTTTACACAGGCTTTAACGAAACACGGCTTGTAACAAAAATAAATAGGCTTTAACGAAACACGGCTTGTAACAAAAAAGAAAAAATTAGCAGTAAACAGTAGCCTACCAAGGAAGTCATTGCTCCAGACCAAGCTCCCGTGCAGCAGCTCTATTTCCTTTTCCAACAGCCAGATCAATCGCCTTCAACTTGAAAGCTGCATCATATGCATTTCTCCGTGTCTTTGCCATGATGAGGGTGACAAAATGACTACCGTAATCAGAATGATGGGAAGTTTGAGAGCGCTCGATTTAATCTAAACAGTAAACAAAAAAGTTGTTTGACCTTAACCCGTTCGGCAATTTCATTGGTCTAATGAAAGCTTCATGCCGCCAAAAAACTGAGCACGTCACACAATGTGTTTAAAGAAAATTAAATAATTTTTTCGAAATCGGGAAAAATCCATATCTTAGCCGCATCATTGTTTAAGCCGCGAGGTTCAAAGCCTGGGGAAAAAGTAACGGCTTATAGTCCGGAAATTACGGTACTTTGAGAACTACTGGCTAAAAAGTATGCTAATCTTCCAGAAAGTCTATTTAAATGTGGTAGACTATTGCTGCCCTCATGAACTTGCACACAAGGTACCAACATGCCCATCAGCATCGATAATGGTACTGAAAATAACTGCTATGGTTTGGAAAATACTGGTTTGATACTGCTGTACTTATAAAATCTATAGGCGGATGTATTTCTGCCTGTTAAATTCACTTGCTGTCCTTAGGTCAGTGTTGATGAAACTCATTTTATTAATGGAAAAGGAAAAGAGTTAATTTATTTCACTATTGCTGTTTATGAGAAGGTTTTTCCTCTACCATCACCCCCACTGTGAAGCCCAGTAAGCTGTGACTAAAGGCTTTGGCTGATCCAATAGTGTGACATCTCTCTTCCTCTGAATAAAGCCTACTGTGTTACTACGGATGAAGGGAGGTCAGAGAGCGGTTTTCCTCAGTGCACGCTTACTATTGATCATGAGAGACGCACACATCCCCAACCCCACATACACTCAGGCCTTTATTCATAATTCATCCACACAGCAGGAGTGTATTCACCAGGAGACTACTGTAATATTGCTAGTGCTGTTGACCAACATGAGTGCTATCTGAACTGAACATGAATGAACACGATGGAGACCGGCACAACCAAATATTTTCTGTGCATTCATCTGATTTGCACAAACACACTAACATCAACAGATGTTGTTAATGGTTACACACTTCGGGTTCATATGATTGGCTGAGCCCTCGTCAGGTGAGAATCTCCAATTAACTTAGGTCTGTAAGACCGTAGCCTTGGTTCGTTAAGAGGCCTCTCCAGGCTGACTGTCACAGTTGGGCTGGCTAGACTGAAGATATTGGAATCATCTGGGTACCATCCATTGAAGTACATATGTATATACCCAGCTATTTTAAAAAACAGACCCACTTGTCATATTTGGCATGCCAGAGAACTCCCTTGAGTAGGTTTATCACGGCTCCAACACACATCCCATATATCACTGGATCATTAGACACAGCCCTGTAGGCTCCTCAGGGCCCTCGGTCTAATGAGGTGATGACGTGTGGCCCCCTCGATTCCACTCCACTGGTCCCACTGTGGCCCTTGCTGCACTCTCTCTGTCTCACTGCCACATGTTCACATCTCTTGGAATCCTCATATGAAGAAGGGAGGAGGGAGAGAGTGTAAAATCAGTCTCCATATTTTATTAGCAGAGGGAATGTATGAATCAATGCATTCAATGAGGACTGTATTGTGCAATTTGATGTTTATATTGTCCAGAAAGACTTTATAATATATTTTGTATTATTACCACCAAAGGCAAATACTGCAGCAGAGTTTGTCTGGTCAATGATGTCATTTTCAGAGTGACAATACTGCACAATGCACTTCCAATGATTGGCGTCTGGAACTATTGAGAAGTGTGCACTTTCTTTTATTGGCTGTTGGATGTACTTTGGATTACCTCCATTTCCAAAGGCATGGGCACACCCCCTCTCCCTTCTCCCCTCTCGGCCGGGACAGTCACTGCCGGGACAGTCACACACTGTGTGTGTGTCTGACATTCTTTTACGGCACATGACATTGCAGAGGTGTCCGGAAGCCAGTGAATGACTGACTTGATTCCAGCCAGGCTCTGGTTTGACTCTGCGGGGCCACAAAGGGAGGCTGTTATCAGTCCCCTGACGCCAGCACCATGGGATCACCATGGGAGCTGTGGAGAGTGAATAATCGGCATGCAGAGGCATACTAGGTCACTGAAGGACTGCCCGCCCAGTCGCCCAGACAGAATTCCTAATCACTCTTAGTTGTTGAGATGATGCCTGTTAAGAATCATGAGTATGAGTGTCCCCTGAGGGTTCTTAGTTTGACACAATTATTGGCTCGTAAATATAAACAGTTTAAACATTGTTCCGCTATCAGATTTTCTACAGAAAGTATTCAGACCCCTTGACTTTTTCCAGATTTTGTTACATTACAGCCTTATTCTAAAATTGATTAAATAAATAAAAATCCTCAGCAATCTACACACAATACCCCAAAATGACAAAGCGTAAACAGGTTTTTAGACATTTTTGTATATGTATTAAATATAAAAAACAGACACCTTATTTACATAAGTATTCAGACCCTTTGCTATGAGTCTCGAAATTGAGCTCAGGTGCATCATGTTTCCATTGATCATCCTTGAGATGTTTCTACAACTTGATTTGAGTCCACCTGTGGTATATTCAATTGATTGGACATGATTTGGAAAGATACACCTGTCTATATAAGGTCCCACAGTTGACAGTGCATGTCAGAGCAAGAACCAAGCCATTGTCAGTAGAGCTCAGAGACTGGATTATGTCGAGGCATAGATCTGGGTACCAAAACATTTCTGCAGGCTTGAAGGTCCCCAAGAACGCAGCATAATTCTTAAATGGAAGAAGTTTAGAACCACCAAGACTCTTCCTAGAGCAGGCCGGCCGGCCAAACTGAGCAATCGGGGGAGAAGGACCTTGGTTAGGGAGGTGACCAAGAACCTGATGGTCACTCTGATAGAGCTCCAGAGTTCCTCGGTGGAGATGGGAGAACCTTCCAGAAGGACAACCATCTCTGCAGCACTCCACCAATCAGGCCTTTATGGCAGTGGCCAGACGGAAGCCTCTCCTCAGTAAAAGGCACATGACAGCCAACTGGGAGTTTGCCAAAAGGCACCTAAAGACTCTCAGACCATGAGAAACAAGATACTCTGGTCTGATGAAACCAATATTGAACTCTTTGGCCTCAATGCCAATCGTCACGTCTGGAGGAAACCTGGCACCATCCCTATGGTGAAGCATGGTGGTGGCAGGATGTTTTTCAGCGGCAGGGACTGGGAGACTAGTCAGGATCAAGGCAAAGATGAACGGAGCAAAGTACAGAAAGATCCTTGATGAAAACCTGCTCCAGAGGGCTCAGGACCTCAGACTGCGGTGAAGGTTCACCTTCTAACAGGACAACGACTCGAAGCAACCAGCCAAGACAACGCAGGAGTGGCTTCGGGACAAGTCTCTGAATGTCCTTGCCAGAGCCCGGACTTGAACCCGATTGAACATCTCTGGAGAGACCTGAAAATAGCTGCAGAGAAGAATGGGAGAAACTCCCCAAATACAGGTGTGCCAAGCTTGTAGTGTCATACCCAAGAAGACTCAAGGCTGTAATCGCTGCCAAAGGTGCTTCAACAAAGTACTGAGTAAAGGGTCTGAATACATTTTACATTTACATTTTAGTCATTTAGCAGACGCTCTTATCCAGAGCGACTTACAGTAGTGAATGCATACATTTCATACATTTTTTTTTTTTTACTGGCCCCCCGTGGGAATCGAACCCACAACCCTGGCGTTGCACACACCATGCTGGCGTTGCAAACCCCATGCTCTACCAACTGAGCCACAGGGAATGACCTGTGGCTCAGTTATGTAAATGTGATATTTGCTCAAATAAAAAAAACTGTTTTTGCTTTGTCATTATGGGGCATTGTGTATAGACTAATATAACCTAACAAAATGTGGAAAAAGTCAAGGGGTCTGTATACTTTCCGAAGGCACTGTATGACACATGAACATTCTATGTCAACGTGTTTCGATAGGAGTTAAGAAAAGGACATGTATCTCCATCTTGCTTATAGTTATCCATAAGTGACTGCTATTCCTTGGTGAATTCTGTTATTGTGCCTACATAAGCCTCAGAGTAGACATTCAGCTCTCAGACAGAAACGGACATGTATTTTAGACTTTATCATAAAAGACATAGCAACTGCTTAAGACATTAGCTGTCCATTTATTGGATAACCTAATAACCAGGCTGAAATGTTTGACATGGAAAACCCCCAAAATATCTTGTGACCGAGGTTTTGGTATTTTATTGGTGTCATTATGTTATTCTCTTCAGTGTCTGACCGTCTGGTGTAATTCTCCTTCACACCATAGCCCTATATCCCAGATGTTATTGTGGCCGTAGGGTCACCAGTTTGGACCTTATCAAAGAATGCATATTATGGTCTGGATAGATTTTTAGTAAATCGACTGGAGGCATTCCACAGTGGATCCTGGAACTTGACCAGAATAGGTCATGTCCTGAAGTTAGCCTCCCTTATCTGGGCACTGGTTTAGGGTAGGCTTCACCTTCAAAAATATTACAGGAGTGGCTTATAGCTTAGATAGAATAGCCCCACAAGCCTGAATGATGTGTCCACAACTGACTTGAGAAATTCCCTGTCTCTCAGGAGCCAAGGGTAACACAGTCTTCATTTTGTTATACTATGAAGTGAAGGGTTAGCGTGCTGCGCTAAGAATGTTGACACTCTGTTCCAGAGACTCTGTCACTTCAAAGTGCTGTTTGTGTACCTTGGCGACCTTGGACTGTCTTTCTCCAAGCGATCTCGATGAAACTCAACAGCTGTCCAACATAGCCCAGATGCTGTAGATGGAACCAGTCACGGAATCATTCTGAAAAGCTCTGGACAGTTTTCCTCTTCTGTCAGAATGAATGGGAAAGTCTCATTTGACTAGATTGTGCCAAAGCAGGTGACAAGCATGACCCACATATTTAGTCAGTGTTTTACTGTAGGGCAATTCCACGGTAACAAAATTACGCTGAGACTCACATTTTTCACTTTAAAAGTATGACAAACAAAAAGCCCTGATTGCAAAGTTAAATTTTTTTTTAATCAATTTTCAAAAACACATTTACTCGAAGAACAGTGCAGAAGTAAATTTTGGTAAGAAACGGACAGTAAAATGTTCCACAGTTTATGTGACCACGTTTTACAAAAAAACGGTTCAATATCTACTCTGAATTAAGATTTAAAGATGTCTGCAGAACGAATGGGGTGTCAGCTATGATATGAAATCTCTTTTGGTTATATAACAAGTGAAGTGGATTAACACCTGGTAACAGGACGATAGTAACAGAATGACGACATGGGTCCCTGATCTGTACTATACACAAATGCATAATTCTGAAAGTCATTCTCTTCATGGTGATGTATGCTGAATAGGTACACAAAGGTAGAAAAATGTAATATCATTCTTTGCATGTTTGGGGATTATTGTACACACTGGCTATTATTCTAATGAGCCCCAACCCTCAAACAAGACCAAATTTGGTACTAATCATAGATGTCTCTGTTTCACAAGTTTAGACATCATCAAATTATACTGTACTCTACTTTAGTGTACTGTACTAAACTCTACTCTACATTACTGTATTGTACTGACCTATACTCCACTGTTCTTTACTGTGCTAAACTCTACTGTACTGTTTTGTACTGACCTCTACTTTACTGTGCTGTCCAAACTTGTGAAACAGACGTCTTTGATTGGTTCAGATTTGGACTGACCAAATTTCAACTACTTTTGGAAGTCCGGTGCTCAGTGGGTGAGCGGGCTGGTTATGGGAGGGAGGGAGAGTAATTATGTTTTTAGAAATATTTACAAATTAATAAAAAATGTTAAGCTGAAATGTCTTGAGTCAGTAAGTATTCAACCCCTTTGCTATGGCAAGCCTAAATACACATAAGAAGTTGCAATAATAGTGTTTTAACATGATTTTTTAATGACTGCTTCATCTCTGTACCCCATACATACAATTAAGGTCCCTCGGTCGAGCAGTGAATTTCAAAGAGATTCAGCCACAAAGACCAGGGAGGTTTTCCAATGCCTCGCAAATAAGTGCACCTATTGGTAGATGGGTAAAAAAAAGACATTGAATAACCCTTTGAGCATGGTGAAGTTATTAATTACATTTTGGATGGTTTATCAATATACCCAGTCACTACAAAGATACAGGCATCCTTAACAAACTCAGTTGCCGGAGAGGAAGGAAGCCACTCAGGGATTTCACCATGAGGCCAATGGTGACTTTAAAACAGTTACAGAGTTTAATGGCTGTGATAGGAGAAAACTGAGGATGGATCAAAAACATTGTAGATTTATTATTTTTTATTTAACCTTTATTTAACTAGGCAAGTCGGTTAAGAACAAAATCTTATTTACAATGACGGCCTACTTACAATGACGGCCTAGTTACTCCACAATACAAACCTAAATGACAGAGTGAAAAGAAGGAAGCCTGTACAGAATTCAAATATTTCAAAACATGCATCCTGTTTCCAATAAGGCGCTAAAGTAAAACTGAAATAAATTTGACAAAGAAATTAACTTTATGTCCTGAATAAGAAGCGTTATGTTTGGGGCAAATCCAACACAACACATCAATGAGTTACCCCTCTTCATATTTTCAAGCATGGTGATGTCTGCATCATGTTATGGGTATGCTTGTCATTGGAAAGGACCAGGGAGTTTTTTGGAGGGGGATAAAAAGAAACGGAATAGAGCTCAGCACGAGCAAAATCCTAGACAGACACTGGGAGACAAATTTAGCTTTCAGCAGGACAATAACCTAAGGCCAAATATACACTGGAGTTGCTTACCAAGATGATATTGAATGTTCCTGAGTGGCCTAGTTACAATTTTGACTTAAATTGGCTTTACAATCTATGACAAGACTTAAAAATGGCTGTCTAGCAATGATCAACAACGAGCTTGAAGAATTTGAAAAAGAAAGAAGAAGAAAAAGAAAAGACTCATAGCTGTAATTGCTGCCAAAGGTGATTCTAACATTTATTGACTCAGGGGTGTGAATACTTATGTAAATTTGATATTTCTGTATTTCATTTAATTTGCAACATTTTCTAAACCTGTTTTCTCTTTGTCAGTATGGGTTTTGTGTGTAAATGAGTGAAAAAATGTTTTAATAAATTCAGGCTGTAACACAACAAAATTATGAATAAGTCAAGGGGTATGAATACTTTATGAAGGAACTGTATAACTATATAGCCTACAGTATATAGCTGCATTTCTCAAAAATATATACTCTTAGCTTTCATTTGACCCCAAATTTGATGTGCTCTTATGAACTTCTTCACATATTAGTGCTCATGGAGCTTTTTACATGGAAATCCCCTGTAGTAGCTATGTAGAGAGAGGAAGTGAGGTAGAATTTGTTGTATGATCTAAAGCTTGAAGGAGTGTACTGGATGTGTTTGTGTGGGCGATATGTGCTAGTGAATTTATTTGCTTAAGCTTCTAATGATGCGCTTTCAGACTTTAAGCATATACGTGTGGGTGTCTCCCCTAGGAATAGGAGTAAAAATGATAAAATAACTCAAAAGCAAAATCCTATGTGCGTGAATGTGAAAACTTTAAATGTATACGTGTGACTAAGTAGAGCTGTCATAATCTAGAAAGTAAAATCCAGTGTTCAGTGAGGATGTTTGAGTGGGCGTAGTGAATGATCCATCCAGCTGCGTCCCTCAGGGCAGGTAATAATGTATGGTATTGTTAAGGCAGATTGTGTGGGTGCAGCATACTATCCTGTGCCTGGCTTTTCTAAAGCATCAGGATACTCAAGCTTTAAGTGAGGCTGACTGTAGCTAGGTTTCCATCCAATTGGCAACAGATTTTCATGTGAATATTCTAAAATCTGCATAAAACAATTTACACATTTTTCCACCATCAAGTGTATTGCAGAAAAAAGTCTGTGCGTGATGACGTAGTGCACATACAAATAACTTTTACTGTTAAATTACCACGTACTGAATAAAAAATACAAGTTAAATGGGTTTCCATCGCATTTTCAACTCCACTGATGGTTTTGTCACAAATGTGCCCACTCTGGTCTTGGTAGGTGCGCTCTAGCCAACAGCTCGCAGATACAGTGCGGGTAGGCTACCTACATGATGAGATTATTATGGATAAGAGCGAGATTATTTTCATTTGTCAAACGGCAGCCAATCAACATGTCACCAGAATAAGACCCTCAATATTTATTGGAAAGGAGCGTCAAACTCCTTTGTGTGTGTGCACTTTCACCACCCTGTGAAGTTAATCATTTATTTCATCTGTAGCCTAATAAACTGCATGCTTTCCCGAGACATAGTGGGAGGACTACACAACATATCATCGCGTGAGTACAAATTTACTAAAAGATGATGGTTATTAGCAATATTTTCCACCGCCATTTCCACCGCCACGTAATTAATTTTAGAGACACAAAAAGATCACTCTATGTCGAACAAACAATGTCTGTCTGCATTTATAAATATGTACCAGCATTTCCTGTTTCCATCAGCCTGGTCGTGACTTTTTTGATGCGTCAGGTAATTCATCCACATGAAATGGTTGAATGCAAACCTGGTTAGTGTGGATGATGTCAGAGAGGTTGCAGTGAGAGAGCTTTCTGAGCCTGCTATTGGGTTTGACAGAGAAGGCAACTGGAGAAATTCCGGAAACTGCAACCAGTGTTTCTTCAAGGTATACAGTGCTGAATGGGGAGCGTTGCTGCACAGCTATTTTCAGGTCTCTCCAGAGTTGTTCGGTCGGATTCAAGTCTGGGCTCTGGTTGGGCCACTCAAGGAAATTCAGAGGCTTGTCTCAAAGCCACTCCTGCATTGTCTTGGCTATGTGCTTAGGGTCGTTGTCCTGTTGGAAGGTGAACCTTCCATTCTGAGGTCCTGAGCACTCTGGAGCAGGTTTTCATGAAGGATCTCTCTGTACTTTGCTCTGTTCATCTTTGCCTCGATCCTGACTAGTCTCCCAGTCCCTGCTGCTGAAAAACATCCCCACAGCATGATGCTGCCACCACCATGCTTCACCGTGGGGATGGTGCCAGGTTTCCTCCAGACGTGACGATTGACATTGAGGCCAAAGAGTTAAATCTTGGTTTCATCAGACCAGAGTATCTTGTTTCTCATGGTCTGAGAGTTTTTAGGTGCCTTTTGGCAAACTCCCAGCTGGCTGTCATGTGCCTTTTACTGAGGAGTGGCTTCCGTCTGGCCACTGCCATAAAGGCCTGATTTTGTGGAGTGCTACGGAGATGGTTGTCTTTCTGGAAGGTTCTCGCATCTCCACAGAGGAACTCTGGAGCTCTGTCAGAGTGACCATCGGGTTCTTGGTCACCTCCCTGACCAAGGCCCTTCTCCTCCGATTGCTCAGTTTGGCCAGGCGGCCAGCTCTAGGAAGAGTCTTGGTGGTTCCAAACATCTTCCATTTAAGAATGATTGAGGCCACTGTGTTCTTGGGGACCTTCAATGCTGCAGGAATGTTGTGTTACACTTCCCCTGATCTGTGCCCAACACAATCCTTTCTCGGAGCTCTACTGACATTTCCTTTGACCTCATGGCTTGGTTTTGCTCTGACATGCACTGTCAACTGTGGGACCTTATATAGACAGTTTTGTACCTTTCCAAATCATGTCCAATCAATTGAATTTACCACAGGTGGACTGCAATCAAATTGTATGAAAGGATGATCAATGGAAACACGATGCACCTGAGCTCAATTTCGAGTCTCATAGCAAAGAGGCTGAATACTTATGCAATTTCTTTTTAATTAGCGAAAATTTCTGAAAACCTGTTTTTGTTTTGTCATTATGGGGTATTGTGTGTGTGTATATAGAGTTAAAAAAAAAAAAAACATTTTAGCATAAGGGGTCTGAATTCTTTCCGAAGGCACTGTAGATCCGATCCCTGTTTTCAGAGGTTCAGGCTGTGACGATGATATATTTACAAATGAATAGCAAACTAAGTTAATATAAGTGCTCTAGTCTAGAGTATAGTATAGAACTACAAATCGTCTGCTGTTTCACAAAACCCTTTGACTGAAAATGTTAGTTTTTAACCCTTCATTGGTTTTCAATTCCTATGTGAACTATCACTGTTTTTCTTTTCCTATCTCTTGATCATGTAAATTGTAAAATAAGAACAGTCTTCCCTGTGGCTCAGTTGGTAGAGCATAGTGTTTGCAACGCCAGCATGGTGTGTGCAACGCCGGGGTTGTGGGTTCGATTCCCACGGGGGGCCAGTACAAAAAAAAAAATGCATGAAATGTATGTATTCATTACTGTAAGTTGCTCTGGATAAGAGCGTCTGCTAAATGACTCAAATGTAAATGTAAGAATGTTTTGGACTTGTCTTTGTGTTATGCTTGGCAGCCTTGTGGAGTAGGCCGAGATGGAACACTGTACCATTTTCAGTTTGCAACAAAGGCTTTTGTCTGTTTGGTTTCCATGGAGATCTTTAGTTCGATCTTGATAAAGGCCCTTTTCAATACAGTCACTGAAATGTTTCTATGTAGGAGACTGGAGAGAGAAATGGTGCAAAACAAAAATGTATATAAAGCGCTGGATCAAAAGAGAAAACATGAAAGGGTGAAGGAGAAATCAAACAAATCATTTAGAGAAAGGCAGCACAAAATTGAAAACGGAGCCGGAGTGGATCCAATAAAGCTGTAACTAAATGGCAATAAGTTATTGTAAATTATTACTGATCTGTGTTTGACCGCACATGCAGCTTTAAGAAAAATATTGAGAAAGTGGGCCCTTTTTTACCCTGTTCTTAAGTAGCATTGGGGTCAATGTAAACAATGCAAAATGCTAAGCATATTCTGATGATGCAATCATCCCTATGCCAGCGTTCTGCTTTCTAGGCTCATATTGACCCAACTGTGATTTTTTTTATTTTTTATGTATCGATGTGCCAGTCTGCAGATCAGTTTATCTGACCCCTGATGTGCTCGTGTTGAGCCTGTGCTCAGGGAAGGCACAATGTGTGTCACTCTTAGGATAGGAGAGGAGAATGATGAAATTACCCTCCTCAAGAAGAGAGGCTTTGAAAGTGAAATGAGTCAGCAGTTGGGTTAGATTAGGATTTTGGATTAGCCCTGATTTAAAGGATGGAATGTTGCTCTATTGTTTGTTTGTGAATGTTTGATTTTTGTGTATGACGTCATCTCTGCATGTCAGTGTCAGTACCATCAATGTCTGTATGTTGTGTGTCTGTGTTCAGTGCACTGTCATGGATAATGAATACATCCTCTGTAGACCTGTCAGATGGGTGATATTTGCAGTCTGTAATAGGATGATGGATGGATACAAGCCGAGGTACAATTTGTTGAAGGTCGTCCATAGATAGATATTGAGAGGAGGACCCGAATTGAATGCATTCTCATCTTCCCTTTATCCTCTCCTCCTCTCCTCCCTCTTTCTGTCTCTTGTGAGGTGCTCACCTTCCTCTACCACACAGGCTAAAAATATATCTGTTCGACCTGTTATCCATCTACTGCCTCGTGCGCGCGTGCACACACACACACACACACACACACACACACACACACACACACACACACACACACACACACACACACACACACACACACACACACACACACACACATTTCAGCATCTAGATTCCGTTTCTTATCCCGGCCCTTTATAGCCTACAGTCACAGCAGACCAACCTTCTTTCTTCTCTCTCTCCGTCTCTCTGTCTTACCCAACACACAGTGGGTGAACACTGCATCTCCCTGCGTAATCAGAGTGACAGGATGGGAGGATGTCGGTGGGAGGATGACGGTGGGAGGATGTCGGTGGGGGTGTGAGGATGATGCGTTGGTGGGGCTGAGCCTCAGGTTTAGAATTAGGGTGTCCAGACATACTACCCCTGAGCCAAACCCATTACATACTGCAGACGCTCTCATGCAATCTAGCAAATGTGGAGAACAACATTGCTCACTGTATGGAAGAATGATTTGTAAAATCCATAGCCCTTATTCCACACCAGTGATCCCGGTCATGGTTCGATAGCTCTCAACCATCGATAGTGGTTGGTTCCCCAGGTGGTCTGGTTAAGTACTGCAAGACAGGTGCTGTTGGTATTCAGCATCATTTACGGTGTGCTGTTTTCACCACTAGATACCATTCTGCTGTGCTGTCTCTGAGTCTTCATGTTAATCTCTTCCACTGCCACTGCTGGTCGCCACTATGCAGTCTCCTCCCCTCCTAAGTCCATGTCCTGACACACTTTCAGACGTGTGTGTGTGTGTGCGCACAGGCACATTGCTATATCTCTTCTATGGGTGCTCAGGCTGTGTTAACCCACGCCAGCAGTAACACTCTGTCCCAGAGGCAACGTTTTTTTAGCCTAGCAACACAAGCTCTAGTTTTAGTGGTTGGTAGCGTGGAGGCGGATGGAACGGCTCTCTCTCCATGTCGTCCCTTCTTCATAATGACCGTACACTCAGTCAACCCTCTCACGCTGTCCTGCAGCACATACACATCCGCTTTTTCCAATGTCATGTCTCTATGTAGGAAGGTGATGTGGTATTTAACTTGAGTAATAAAAAGGTAAAAACATACATAATGCAAACCTTAATGTAAATGTGTAAGTCTCTTGTGTGTGCAGCGTGCATGTTTTTGCCATGTGTGGTGTGAATGTGTGTGTTTCTCTATGATTGCGGCTCTGTTGGCCCTCAGTCTACACTAGCCAGAGCACCATTGTCCAATGTTTGCTGACTGTTGGTGTTCAGATAGACTTCTCCTCTAGACGATTTGCTGAGTTCATCAGGCGAACACTGGCCTGTCCCATTTGAAATGAGCTGAGCTGATTCACTTAGTCTGGCCAATGACTGTCTGACTGCAGCAGAACACAGGGGCTAGCAGAGGGAGAGCAGGACAGGCTAAGGCTGTAATGAGCATGTTTTTGGGTGGAACGTACTAAAGATGGTGGTGGGTACTGGGTACTAGAGGGGAGAGGCTTTTAGATATGGTGTGTGTACTATTTTCAAGATTTGTATATTTTTGTGGTGCAGCAGGACTTTTCATTGGACTGTAGCAAGGTATCCCATCAAACATGATTTCTTTTTACAGCCATACTCTGAGTTTATCTGTATGAAATGTTGCTGAGGAATATTTCAAGTTTACCAGCATAGTTTAGAAAATCCTGTGTGTGCTGTGTCCTACAATAGTGTTGTTGGCCAGATTGTGTTCTGTTAGACTCTTTTGTCTAACTTTGTTTTATAGGTGCTTTGAGAGCAACCTTGAGTTTAATGAGCCTAATATGCAAACCTTTGCGGCCACATTGCATGCACAAGCTTACAGTTGACTGGGGCAGCTCTAGCAGGGCAGAAATATTACGAACTGACTTGTTGGAAAGGTGGCATCCTATGACTATGCCACGTTGAAAGTCAGTCAGCTCTTCAGTAAGGCCATACCACTGCCAATGTTTGTCTATGGAGATTTCATGGCTGTGTACTCGATTTTTATACAGCTGTCAGCAACGGGTGTGGCTGAAACAGCCGAATCCACTAAGTGGTCTGAATGGATCACTGTTTAATTAAATGTCTCGATTTGTAGCTAACTTTAAAATAATTGACCACGGGGATCGTACTTGATCATAATAAACTAATTTTAGAGCCCAAAACAGCCATCAATAATTATTATTTTTGGCCGCTCTGGTGATCGTATTTACATAGGCTTTTTAGGACAGACCATGGCTTTTGGCACCGCTAGGTTGCTATGCAGTAGAACACCAGAGTTTGACTTCACGCTCCAGACCGGACCCTGGGGGCCTGGTGTGGATGGACAAAGTCAACATGCACGCGATGGTGCATGAGGACACGCCATGGTGCATGCGGACACTCGTGTGGCCGGTGTAGTCATCATGTAATGGAGACTCACAGTTACTGCCAACAGATGTAGAATTCAGCTGTCTTCTATGTGTTGGAGTAGTTACATTTTATCACCAGGAGGTGGTACTGTAAACAAGCTTTACAAATTCACACAAGCTGTCTGCGACATTAGGGGGAGACAACTTACTTCTAATTTGGTCAGAATCTCTACAACCAGTACAATATAATCATTGAAGATTAGGGCTTTGAGATTAAAGACTAATGTCAGGATGTAGTTGGAGAATCTATGTACATTTGCTTGATTTAACACACCCTTGGTTGATTATGTAAAATCATCATACGCCTGATCATTTCCCTAAACACATCATCTCCTCTGTGTCCACAGGGCTTCAGGAGAAGTGGCCGATGTGTGGCAGTGTGACAGTTGAAAGGTCAGGATGACATCTGTAGCCGCCGATTACGACCACATGGAGATCCAGCAGCAGCAGCAGCAGCAGCAGTACACCAGCGACATTGTCAACAACCGCTGGGATGCTGACGAGTGGGACAACGAAAACAGCTCGGCCAGGCTGTTTGAACGCTCCCGCATCAAGGCCTTGGCAGGTAGGCACCAGAACTACAACACTACTGGGTCTGAGGACCATCTTACACATGGATATACTGTATTACATTGTCCTTTCCAGCACAGTTCAAGCATCTACAGTGGATACGCAAACAACTTTGTCCCCTGCTCCAACCCGACTGTCTGGTCATAGACTAACTAAACACTAGGGGCCAACTCTGGCCCCAACTGACACAGCACAAGCTTCTTCTATTGCATAAATGGGTTACAAATGTCACAGTGATGTATACTTCATCATGGGGTCAGGCTGGATTCAGGCTATCCTTTGGCTTCCATTGAACCAATTGAACTCTCCAGCTACTCTCTTGATCTAATCAAATTAAGTTTCTGTGCTACATAGGATTAAGCTGTATTGCTTGTTAATTGGGATCATTAGGCTTTAATGTCATTGAGGTGGGTGTGTCCACTGTCTCTGGACCGCATAAGGTACTTCTGTGAAGATTAACAGGGGATTAGTGGACACAGAGTTAAAGAATAGTCGTTAACGAGGAATAATTAATTATGGAAAATGAGGATTAACTCTGGGGGCAGGTAATCTATGTTGTACAGAAAATAAATATACTAACGTACAGTAAGTGGCCAAAGCCCTGTGTTATTGTAGAAAACGTATACACACACAGGCTGTTACTGCCTCCTTTTAAGATGAAGCATTGTAGCTAGAATGTCCTAGGGTCTATGTGGCACTGTTGTTGTTCCATAATGCCCTTCTTACATCTTAATACAATGCGGTATTTGGGCTCACCCAGACAACGAAAAGAGACCACCTACTGTACCCCCCTACAGTACAGAATGTGTCCCTGCTGAGGTGTTCCCCTTTTACCCCCAGTAGTATTTGTGGTGGCACTGTGTTTGTGCTGTAATCGTAGCTGTAGGCCTGTTTTTGGGCTCCATAGTTCACTGGTTTCTAGGCTACTATGCTAGTGTTCCACTTAACTAAATAATTCACCTGCCTCTTAAATATGCAGGAGTTGTTGGGGACTACAGCACCACAACATGGCTTCTCCGGCTCTTTGACTTTCAGTTATTTGGTCTTTCATTCATGATAATGGCTGTATTCTTGTTATTGGGCCATATGTATTGTAAATCCTGCTTTTCTCTTATCCCCATAGAGTAGCTTGTGTGACTGTCTGAGTTGCTTTTTGTAGACTATGTACAGTGCCTTCGGAAAATATTAAAACCCCTTGACTTTTTACACATTTTGTTGCATTACATCTGAAGCAATCTACACGCAATACCCATAGTGACAAAGCGAAAACAGGTTTTTAGACAATTTTGCAAGTATTCAGCCCCTTTGCTATGAGACTCAAAATTGAGCTCAGGTGCATCCTGTTTCTATTGATAATCCTTGAGGTGTTTCTACAACTTGATTGGAGTCCACATGTGGTAAATTCAATTGATTGGACATGATTTGGAAAGGCGCGCACACACACCTGTCTATGTAAGGTCCCACAGATGTCAGAGCAAAAACCAAGCCATGATGTCAAAGGAATTGTCTGTAGTGCTCCGAGACGGGATTGTGTCGAGGCACAGATCTGTGGAAGGGTACCAAAACATTTATGCAGCATTGAAAGTCCCCAGGAACACAGTGGCCTCCATCATTCTTAAATGGAAGACTTTTGGAACCTCTAAGACCCTTCCTAGAGCTGACCGCCCGGCCAAACTAAGTATTGGGGGGGAGAAGGGCCTTGGTCAGGGAGGTGACCAAGAACCCGATGGTCACTCTGACAGAGTTCCTCTGTGGAGATAGGAGAACCTTCCAGAAGTACAACCATCTCTGCAACACTCCACCAATCACGCCTTTATGGTAGAGTGGCCAGACGGAAGCCACTCCTCAGTAAAAGGCACATGACCGCCCACTTGGAGTTTGCCAAAAGGCACCTAAAGACTCTCAAACCATGAGAAACAACATTTTCTGGTCTGATGAAACAAAGATTGAACGCTTTGGCCTCAATGCCAAGCATCACATCTGGAGGAAACCTGGCACCATCCCTACTATGAAGCATGGTGATGGCAGCATCATGCTGTGGGGATGTTTTTCAGCGGCAGTGACTGGGAGACTAGTCAGGATCAAGGCAAAGATTAACGGAGCAAAGTACAGAGCGATCTTTCGTGAAAGCCTGCTCCAGAGTGTTCAGGACCTCAGACTGGGACAAAGGTTCACCTTCCAACAGGACAACGACCCTAAGCACACAGCCAAGACAATGCAGGAGTGGCTTCGGGACAAGTCTCCAAATGTCCTTGAGTGGCCCAACCAGAGCCCACACTTGAACCCGATCAAACATCTCTGGAGAGACCTGAAAATAGCTGTGCAGTAATGCTCCCCATCCAACTTGACAGAGCTTGAGAGGATCTGCAGAGAACAATGAAAGAAACTCCCCAAATACAGGTGTGCCAAGCTTGTAGGGTCATACCCAAGAAGACTCAATGCTGTTATCGCAAACAATAGTAGTGAATTTCCAGTGTAACTTGATCACCTCTCTTGCGCTGCTCAACAGTGGATTGTCACATCATTAAACTTCAGTTTGCTTGCTCTGTGTGCTCTTTGTAAACAAATATGACATGTGACTGGCTCAATTACATTTTTGTGAATACGTTTTTTTGGGGTGGGTGGAAAATCATACCGTGGGTATTTCAAAATACCCCGGTTTATGGAATATACAGTATTCCGCCCAAGCCTAATCAGTTGCATTTTTTTTCATATCAATATCATATATTTAAAAATAATAATTATATCACATCGTAACGGGGTTTCAGTTCCTTATGAGCCACCATAGTTGTTGTCATGTGATGAGAGCTCGAACTGCTCCAAATTTGAACATCAAACTGACTGGCTAGCTTGCTAGACCTAAATTGGAGTAAACTAATTTAGCTATACCTCTATACCAAATCTGGAGCTACATTTCTAGCTATACATTTTGTGCCCATTCCGTCTTTGTCCGATTAGCAAAAAATTTGATCTGTAGGAGAGAGTTGAGCTGGTAGACCACTGATTTGGCCAGCTCATCCTTCTCTAGGCCGCTGGTTGGCCAGGTCGTCATCCTTAGCGAGATGACATCATGTTTTATGAGGAAATAGAACATTTTTTTTATTGTTCTGTTTGAGATACAAGTTTGAGTTGTTTTTTTTTTTATTATATTTTTCTCCAATTAATGCTTTGGCCATGTACCAGTATAGAACGAGTCAACAAATTTCTTTGGATATGAGTTAAAAGAATATGATCTTTTAAAAGTGAGATTTTTACTTGGCAGTTATATTATTTGCATTATGTGTAGTTTAAAGTATGTATGGTACAAATATCCATATGTTTTACCAAGTGCTAACTGGCTATTTTGTCGGGTGAGTTCCACCACTGATTTGTGGGCTAGTCACCTAACGTTAGCTAACGTAAATTCACCCCATTCCGTACAAATGTGTGCAACCGCGACATTCAAACGAGGCTGCAAAGAAAACTAATGGGACTGTAGCGACTGTGTTGACTTCAAAATCTGGGGTGTGAACTACGTTTCTATTCAAGCGTTGATCGACATGCTAATGGCTCTATAGTATTGGAGAAAAGTAGAAAAAAACGGACCCTCCGTTACATCGTGACGTGTCATGCTGTAACGTACAGCACGCATAAAGCAACTATTTCTGTCTTACAATCTCTCTCCACCAGGTGTAGCACTTCTCTCATCGTTTAAAAACAAGAAATGGACAGTGACGGGGTAAGGGGGATACCTAGTAATTTTTTGCGTCATCACTGTAAGTGATCATGACTCTCAAAGCCGCTGTTTACTACAGAATATGAAACATGAAATACAATGTGGACCAAAGTATTTATTGTCTTGCCTATTTTGACAACCTTTTTGTTGTATTAAAGTTAGTGAGCTGGTCTCATTGGTGAACCCATGCTATGTCTTTGCTTTGCTAGCTATCCGCCGAGTGCGGCAGCAAATGCCGATGCGATGCTTTTTTTTACAAAAGAGTGTAGAAAGCGGGTAAAATAAGTATTAAACGATATCACGACATGCCTCAGTCATATCGATATCAAACGATATTGATATCATAAAGAATTATCGATATTGGTGCCCACTACTAGTAACCAGTTTATAATACCAATAAGGAATCTCTGGGGTTTGTTGTATATGGCCATTATACCACGACTAAAGGCTGTATCCAGGCACTCCGCTCTGGGTTGTGCATAAGAACAGCCCTTAGAAATGGTATATTGGCCATTATAAACTGGGTGGTTCGAGCTCTGAAATGCTGATTGGCTGACAGCCGTGGTATACCACGGGTATGGCAAAACATTTATTTTTAATGCTCTAATTACGTTGGTAACCAGTTTATAACAGCAATAAGGCACCTCGGGTTTGTGGTATATGGCCAATATAGCACGGCTGTCGTGCATAATAACAGCACTTAGCTGTGGTATATTGGCCATATACCACACGCTCTTGGGCCTTATTGCTTAAATATACCACACCCCCTGGGGCCTTATTGCTTAAATACTGTATATAGCATCATTTGTATTGTTAGGTCTGAGGTATATTGTTCGTGTATCACCGGTTATCATGTAGCGTGGTATTATTACTTTCCCCTATTTTCGAATGAATCCGATCTGATTTCATTGATTACTGCACCATTCATGCATTCATGTAATCTATCTCTATACTGACCTGATGTTTGTGCAGTACAAACCCTTTCTCTCCGCCCTACCCTCTCTTGCTTTTTTCTCTCTTTCGTTCACTCTCTCCCTCCCTCTTAGCGTTGGCCAGATGTGAGTTTAACGCTGCAGTGGCGATGGAATTCTGCTCCTCTGGCGTCACTTAATGGAGGTGACTGCGCTTACATCACTCACACATGCATGCCCCTTTTTTCAGAGGCGTTCATCATCAGTTAGGGAGCCAAGCAGTGTGGTTATGCCTACGTCAGCAGTTTAATATGGAATATTGCCATTTTCTCACATTGTTAGTTGTGAAGAGCTCACCATTGTGGTGAAACATGTATTTATAGGCATTATTTAGGATAATTGTAACTATCCATACTGTAAAATATTCAATTCAGAATCACCTCTCAAAATGTTGCCTAACAGTTCCAGTCAAGGTTAGCTGTACAGTGTAGGGCAGGGCCCGGTTGGCCCAGCGTCGTCCAGGTTAGGGGAGGGTTTGGCCGGGGTAGGCCGTCATTGTAAAATAAGAACTTGGTCTTAACTGACCTGCCTAGTTAAATAAATAAATAAATAAATACATTACATAATGCACCCCGCCACCACACTAAACCATGCTGTTCAAGGATACAGAATGACTTAGGAGGTGCCAGGTCCTGTGTTTGATCAAACTAAAGAATCTGTGTAAACCAATCAAGTCTATGGTGTAAACTGATGCCCCTTCCTGAGGCACAGGCTAGTTTTCTCCTGAACAGTGCGTAAGGCCTGGTGTGTTTCACCTCCACAGTGTGCATATGATAGGTAGGCAACTCTAAAACCACTTGGGGCTAACTGCACTGATCTGTATCTCCTTACACTGAAGGAAGGAGCGAGGGAGTGTGTATGTATGGCTAACAGTACATATTCAGTTTGGAGCTAATCCCAAGTTAGGATATGGTATGTACAGTAGCGTACAGTATGAGAATACGCCCAACAGCCAAGAGGTTTGTGTGTGAATGTCTGTCTGCGATGGTAAATAATGTCATGAAGAACCCCCTGCATTTGCTAAGACAGTCTGCACTGCGGGATGCTGGTTTCCAGTAAGAGTGTTTGTGTGTTTTTTTTACACCCTTTCAATTTGTGTGTATTGACCTGTTTATAACCTTGGCAGTATCCCTGCTGTGTTTCTGGTAAACGTTGCTCTGCTTGACCCTGGAAGGTCCAGGAATAACCAGTGCGGAGGTCACAGGAATGGCTGTGGAGTTGAGGAGCTCTTAAAAGCAATCGCCACATTCTGAAAAGCCGGCTCAGCCGAGACGTGTAAATAAATAAAACTAGCCATGGCAGCCTCCTCTCCTCCCATCTTAAAGAGTCTTTATGCTGCGGAACATCCACCCCAAGCCCCCCTGCTCCTCACATTCTCTGCATTCCAACATTTACACATTAAAACAGGAAGCCACCGACCCAGACAGACTCCCCAGGTCTGGGGGGGAGGGGGGGGGGGGGTGTATCGTGTGTGTGGAGTGGACTCTGGCTCAGTAAAGATGTTCATCAGTCTCTCTGGCAGGAGCTGAACTCATAACAATGTAATTCTCATTCGACAGGGATGAAACGGAGTGCTCTTGTGAAATTCTCCACGATGGCTTTACAAGTTTGTGTCCTTAACGCATTACTGTGGAGCCCAGTGAAGGCTGTGCAAGCAGGGCCAGGTTTTTTAGCAACCCACTGGCTTCGTACCACCTCCACCTGTCATAGCTGTCTCATGGCTGTCCCCATGTAGCTTCTAATCTAGATTATGTAGAGTGCCTGTATTTTTGAGTCTGTGCCTTAGCAGGTCTCTGGTGTACCATCTTTAAGGCAGCATTTAGTTATCAGAAAAGCAATTGGAAGGCTCTTATCGAGTAACACATTGGTTGATTGACTTTGTGGCATCTTTAATGAAGCATAATGAGTTTCTTTTGTCGCAGCTTGTACGCCATTGTTTCCCCTTTTGTCCTTGTGGATTACAGTACAATGGCTGGAGAGGCATGTCTGTCGTGTAGCACATGCCAGAGAGAGTGGCTGTCAAGTGATATTTCACTGCTTCTCTCTCCTGGTTGGTGGGTTATGACTAAGACCACATGGTCCCCCCCCCCCACCGTGAATCTTAAACCACAGGACCTTCTTTGTGAAAAGCATTTGCAACATCCTCATGGGAAATGGTTGTAAGTAGTGAGATATTGCTTTTGCATGCGTTAATTAGATAAAATAGAAACCGTTTCAGATGAGGGTTCTGCTATTTAAGTGAGGGAGTATTTAAGTTAAACAGTGGAGAGGAGAGGGATGTTTTTTGAACTGAATGTTCCACTCAAACACACTATTCAGAAGAGGAGCTCCAGAAGGGATTCACGAGGAGGCCTTGTGATTTGTGCTCCGACCATACAGGAAATTGGGGCAGTTCATATGGAGTTTTTCATTTGGTCCATACTCTTTTCCCTTCAGACATTCAGGTTTTTTCACTTCACTATTGACTACTATAAACAGCCCCCTTTCACTGCTCATGTTTACCTTGCTCATTCAGCTATCACCGTGCATTTACCTTCCACACTCATTCTCTACAGCACAGAGATACCTCACAGAGATACCTCACAGAGATACCTCACAGAGATACCTCACTCACCCAACTTTCAAAGGGTTTGTATATAAAACCTAATCTGGAAGCGCCTCCACCGCCATGCTATGCCAGGCTGGCTCGGCCCAAACCTGGAATGGTTTTCGGTGCGTATAATCACATTAGACTGACTGCCCTGTGAAAACACACAGCAATGTTAAGATATGTTACAGTATAAATACGTTGCCAGGAGTAATGGGCCCAGCGGGGTTGAATTCACATGGGGTTTGGGAAGTAGAAACCTTTTATCCCCTAAAAGCCATGCCTTCCATTTAAAGCTAGTGAAGAAATTCCATACCATAAAATGCCTGGAATGTAAGAAAGACCAGCTTTGAAATGGTGTAAAACGGGGGCTTTCCGGCAAAGGGTTTTCAGATAATATTGTGCTGTTGGACTTGTCTAACTACTGTAAATGTTTAAGAGTGCTTTCTTGTCAGGAAAAACTGAGTAAATGGGGATTCATTGTTTTTCTGATCAATAAAAGGCTTATTTTGTGCTCTGTGAATATATAATAACCCCTTGCTTCAAGCGGTGGGTCGGGTGGACTACATGGCTAAATAATGAAGAGGAGAGGAAAGGAGAGAAGACTGGGGAGACTTGCCTGCACTTTGGGTCTGGTTCACTGTCTAGGATATTATTACACAGAGCTCACTATGAGAGCTCCTTATTCTTCTGGCTTTGTCTGGCCATTCAAAAGCCAGTGCATTTTTGTCAGGCCCACACACTAATGTGAAGCGGTGAGGGTGGGGGGGCTAGCAGTGAACTCTAACAGGACGTGCTGGTAAAACACAGTCAGGAAGTTCATTTTTTGTTTGCATGAGCATGTCTACGCATCAGTGAAATATTAGGGGATGTTTTGTCTCTTAAAATAACAAATGTACTTAGAAATGGAGAAGGTCATGGCCAAGTCTCCCCCTCCCCCTTTCCATTTCCATTTGGTACAGCCCACCACTCCCATCTGCTCCTCCCTCCCACTCCCCTTTTTGGTAATGAGGCTGTGACATCACCACTGAACACAAGGACTGTGAGTGGCTGCTGAAGGAATTCCAGGTTGCTGGCTCCTCCCCCCCTCCCCCTCCATAAGGTTTGTAAAAGGTGTGCAGTGTTTGAGCAGCCCTCCGCTCATTGCAGGAGTACAGAGTCCAGCGTGCTTTCTCTACTTCCCTCTCTCTCACTCTCTCTCTCTCTCTCTCACTCTCTCTCTCCCTGTGGCTTTTACCATATTGGAACGCAGCACATTATCGTTCTCACTGTGCGTGTTAGTGTCAGCAAGCTGCTTGTGCTGTGTGAAGATGGGGGGATGATAGAGGAGGGGAGGACAGAAGACTGAGACGAGTATGATGCTGCGGTGCTGAGCCAGCGTTTCACCTCGGGGCTAACTGCTGCACCATCACCCAGAGAGGGACTCTCCCAGCTAACCTCTTACAGGGACCACCACTGGACATTCTTTTTTAGAAGGAGGGGGACCAGCGAACCCTTCTCTCCAGCCCTTTATTTTCTACTGGACTGATGGAGCTACAGAGGGCGACCAGCATGCCTGGCCCCTTGTCCCCAGGGCCTATCTTTCCAGGGTCCCACTCCCCAGGGCCCCTGTCCCCTTCCTCTGGGCCTGGCCCCTCTCTTGCCTCCAGCCCCGGCCCTGATCCGGGCTACTCTGCTAAACAGGCTGCCTTCAACTACAACCAACTCGAGGGCCGTTTTAAGCAGCTGCAAGGTAAGATAAGTAGGGAGGAAGGCAGAGCAGAGCTCAGGGCTTTGTTTACCAGCGTTGCTATGCACGCTAAAGCTAGCGGATGATAGCTGACAATCGGGAAGTGTCTGTAGTATCCGGTTCATAAAGACATGTGATTTCATGGTGTCGGGAAGCAGTTGTGAATCTCAGGATGCCTGGGGATGTAAGTTCTTTCCCGTTTTTGTTTTGCATTGTCTGTCAGTGATAGGAGAGGGTCGCAGCATCCTCTAATTCCTACGAGGGAGAGGGCTGGGGGATTATGAGGCAATGACAGACGCCATCCATCACCTAATGAAATATTGATGAGGTAGTGCAGGGTGGGAAAAGAGGAAGACTGGATATCAGCTACACGTGTAGAGAGACACCTTTTTAGGGAGACGACGGGGTAAAAGGAAAGAGACATTTTAAAATGTACCTTTCAGACCAGACAGCATGGCTGCAGCTGACTGGCTGTTTCAAGACGACAATAGCAGGAGAAGACAAGTGGGAGGGGCGGTGTTCTCCTGTGTTGCTTTGTAAGCAGCATGGTGCTAGAGGAGGAGAGCCCTGGCATTGCTCCTTGTTAGACGGTGTGTTGTGGAGTTGTTAACCAGACAGGAGGAGTCTCACGTTGTCTTGTTTCGCAGCACATTAGAGGATGAAAGAGGGCTGTGATGGAGCACGCTCCACTGAGCATGCTCTGAACAGCGGGAAGAGCACTTGAGCCCCTCTCTGTCCCGTGCAGTCTGCCTGCATTCCACAGCCCTGCCTGCTCATTGAGATGTGTGTATGTTTGGGTCTGTCAGTGCTGCTCTCGTTCCCTTTCTCATGGGTAAAACCTAAAGAACAAACACGACTCCCCATCTTAGCTGAGACAGAAGTCACGTCTCACTCTACGTTACAAGCAAAGCCTTGTATGGCCTCCGATCATTTGTTGACATCTGTTATTTCTGTGGGCAAGATGCTGTTTGTTGACTGGGATCCTGTGGGGGTTGGTTGTTGTCTTGTGCTCAGAGCTGTGAAATACAAGGAGGTCACAACTGGAGCACGAGGGCTGGGTTGAAGCAGGGGGCACACAATCTCATGCAAACAGCATTATACAGTACGTGTACACACAGACAGGTACATCATCGCAGGCGCCAGGAATGAATGAGTGTGTTGACTTATGATATTGAGGTACTTTATTAGCTTGCATAATGAAATATCTTTGAGATGAGGTATTAGTGAATGATGATACGTCTTCCTGGCAGTCTCCTCTGTGGTTTCATTAGCAGGCTAGTGTCAGAGGCCTCTGAACCTCTTCAGACACCCTGTGGAACCCATGACTCCAGAGGAGTCTCTGTTATCGTTACTCATTGTGTGTTTATTCCTCATGTTACTATTTTTCTCTTATTTCTCTATTTTTCTCTCTGCATTGTTGGGAAGCGTCCGTAAACAGTTCACCTGTTGTTTACGAAGCATGTGACGAGTAATTTGTTACGAGCCAATGTCACTGTGAGACTGAGTCTCCCCTGATTTAATATGAATCACTGCAGCCCTGACAGCACAGCACTTCCACACAGACACATGGGACAGGGAGGGATACCGCCCAAGTATTGTGGCATCGCTGAGATAATGTAGTGTTGAAACGTGGCAGATTGGGCTGTCGCTTATTGGTCTTCTGCATTAGCTTTCTCTGTACAGAGAAGTGTGCCAGAGAAAGGTGCTGACCCAATGAACTATTGTCCCATTCAGCTACATATTTCTGTCTGGGTCCAGCATGGAGAACACTAGCTTATGATAAGCTCTCTGTGTGCACCCACTTTGGTGTTTAGTACTGGACATGAAGGCACCGATAAATTCACAGACAATTCCAATCTTTATTGTTTTGGGTCTGGTTTCTGAGGCCAGTCCATTTGGCTATGGGTCAGCTCTAGCGCCTAACTGTTGCTTGGTGCAAGACACTTATCAGCCTGGTAAGACCACTGACAGACTCTTCCTGCACTGCCCCTGTGTGCTGGAGGGGCCATGATGAATGAATAAACAACTCTTCTAAAATAGACAGGGTGAAAGAGGAAGGAAGTTGGCATCTTTATGAAAGGGCCAGTCATTGCTGCATTCCCAGTGCAATTCAATCAATGACTCAGTGGAAAACCATACCTGTTGTGCTGCGTTGATTGTACTGTGTATCGAATAGTTGCAGAGGGAAAAGGAGGCTCTTGGTTCCAAGTCTGGCTGAATGTGTTTTTGATTTGTGCCGCAATGATACTATAATGAAAAACAGAATATCTGTCAAGTGACGTGTGTTTAACTTGTGGTAGTACATCTTTCACAGGTGGTAGTATGTCTTCAGACTTCACACTACATTATATGTCCATCTGGGTAGATGTGTAGGGTTGGAATGTCTGGGAGGCCATAGTGACTCAGTTCTTTATGCTCCCTGGACTCGAGATGGTGTAACATGAGCTCGGTGGAAAGTGTAAATCTTGCGTTTCCTGGAGCTGTGCTGAAGGTTAAGGAGGGCCAGAGAAAGAGCTAGAGGGAAAGAGGGGGAGACTATACCAACCTGATGAAATGGGCAGTCCTTGTGTCTGGCCTCCCACCGGCCTTAGAATGATTGATTGGTCAGAGAATAGTAGGACTCCAGTCTTTGGCACTCTTATAACTTCATTTAAAAATGGCCACCAGCACATCCATAAATAACCTAGACCATTACAGCGATGATGGAGGCCCTGGTTAGCAAACATGAGGTAGAAGAAAATCACATGTGGTAAAAAGAAAAACACTATGCTGCTGATGTTCGCATTGAATTCTTACCTCATCTTTCTATCTATCACATGACCTCAGAAGTCTTACTGGCACTAGGGGAAATGACAGACCTTGGCAGCAGAGAAGGTTAGTGTGGATAGTGATGTCTTCTGGGAGGGAAGAAAGACATAAAATGCTCTAAAGGGCTGTATGGATATCAAACATAATCTCACCATATGGGTGTGATGGAGACATAACCACACAGTTCAGGTCATCAGGTTCAGGTTAGCGTAGCTACAGTGTGCAGGCCTACATGTTCAGGTTGCCATAGCTACACAGTACAGGCCAACATGTTTAGTTTAGGTATAGGTATCAGATAAATGTAGCCTACCTGTGTAGTTTTGGATGGCCAATGGTGCAGTTTTGGACTCCCTCCTCTTGTCCGCAGAGACAAACTTGAGCTATTTTAAAGCTAGTTTCCTGCAATTGTACACATTTTGTCTTGGGGCTGAGAAAAAAAATGCAGTTTCAAAGCTAATGTCCTGCAATTCAACACATTTTGACATGGGGGGGAGAACATTTTACAGTTTTAAAGCTAGTTTCCTACAATTATTTAAAAAAAAATGTAATGAAGTCAAGATGAGAATTGCAATTTCAAAGCTAATTTCCTGCAATTCTACACATTTTGCCATGGCTTATGCCATGTTCTTATGTTATCTGAGTGACTCAAACATTATAACAAAATCAGTGGGAGCCCCATGCCATGTCATTTTTGGACTTTTAGATTCTCAGTCTTTATTTTTGGTGACTGTTGCTCCATTATATTTTCGACATCCTTTATATCTAGTTTTAGTGGTTTAAGTTTACGCTGAAAATGTTTTACCATCCCGATTTAAAAAAAAATGTATTACATTTTTTTGCAGTGGTGGCCACAATTTAGCTAAATGCATATAGGGGAAACATTGCCTCTGTTCCGCTCTTGGCTCCAATTCACAACTATCTGATTGGAGAAAGTCCACAGGGTGACACAATGGTTGAAATGAGTGATAGGCCATGTCTGCCTTGTAGGAAACTGACTTTACACCCCTTGAGCCACGCTGCATGGAACCCCCTAAAACCCATCAGGGGCCTCCGGATCCCTCTGACAAAGGAGGTTGTATCAGCCTATCAACTCCAGGCCAATGCAGTGTGGCCCAGACTGTTATGAATGGGAGTGGAGTGACAGAGACTGGGAATGCTGAGATGACAGGCAGCCTCTTTCATCCAGCTATCAAGAGGGAAAACGACCCAGGCAGCAGAAAAGAAGCCAAGCTCATTGGATGGCCCAGATTGGGATAGTATCAGTATTGTCAAATGTAATTGGTTGTGAAAGGCCTGCTTGGCCCGGAGTGTGTTTTGGAGCGGATGTGTATGGACAGTAGGGTGTCCCGGTTCCCAGTTTAAACGTGCTGGTTTTCAGACCTGTGTAAATTCTCACACTCTCTCTGAGGTTTCAAAATGAACTCTGTGTCTTTGCTTAACTTAAGAGTTTCTTTGGTTATTTCCACCAATACTACATTCAATTTGGCATTGTGAAATGTAAATGAACTTGCAACGGTACATTGTGTGTTACATTTTCTTGTTCATTCTGCTAACAAGAAGATTTTACAGTAAAACACTGAAAGTGGTCAGCATTTGTTAAGATAAAGCATTGCCAGGAGATGAATAGCAGGTACACGCTGGGCTTGCCTGTTCTCTTACAGGGCGGTCAGAGAACAAACAGACTGTTTTATTTTCTTCCTTCAAAACAAAGGTCAGCTTCACCAATCAACTGAAATGTTGCTACATGTGCAGGGCACCTCTTTCAGATCGCAACAGTTGGCCAGTCAAGGGTAAACCTCTACTCCAGCAGAGCAGAGCGAGGCAGGCTGATCAGCTGAGTAGCCCTGGTAGGCAAAGGCAGCTTTGTTACAGCCATAGAAGAGGTTTGTCTCAACATGACCTTCTGTATCAAGAACCTTGGCGTTTAGTTTTGTGAAGAAAATAAACAAATTTAGTAGTGTTGAGTCTTGGTACATGTGTAGGCAAGGCATCCACACTATCAGTACAGGGAACGTCATGGTAAGTACTGGGGCGTGAGCCCACATTCCACCCTGGTGAAAGGCACGGAAGCATGGGATTTGGGTCCGGATGCGTTGGGAATGTGAGTTTAGATATGTTATACGATCCAGGTCAAATGTCCCAAAGCCCTGTTTGTGTTAGTCTTCATAACAGTCATGCGAGAGTGAACAGAGTTTGGCTAAAGCCAACCAGGCTGGTCTGTCTTTGTCTGTCCGCATGTCTCCCCAATACGCTACAGGGTGTGGCTGGAAGAGAGAGAGCGTCAGTTGCATGTGTGTCTGACATAAGAGGGTCTCAGAAAGCTTCTTGTTTTCGAAGCATATCACCAACCTTCCCCCCTCTATCTACCCCACCCTTTCCCCCTCTCTCTCTCTCCCTCTCTCTCTCCCCCATCTCTCTCTCCCCCATCTCTCTCTCTCCCCATCTCTTCTTCCCCTTGTCTTATTAAAGACAGATGTTTGATATAATGAGCTTTTCTATCTCCAGGCTTGTGAGCACTACCCCTCCTACAATAGCACCTACACACCAACCCTTATATCACAGCCTTGGCCTCTGTATAAAGGGGAAACATGGTTTCTTGTAAGACTTCATTTCATACCTGGGTTATGTTTATTATCAATAATACTGCCAAGAAATGGAGTGGCCCTTTTTAGTGGAAGTCCATTAGGTTGTAAGTCAGAATGAGCTCCAGTTCCAATATGTGAAACCTATCGTCCTAATGTAATATCCAAAGCAGCAGACTGAACTATATATATATATATATATATATATATATATATATATATATATATATATATACACTGTTTTTGTTCACTGTAAAAGGTGATATAGATCAGGTCTTAAAAGCCTCTTGGTCCTTCCTAAAGAGGTTGAGATGAGGACTGAAAGCTTCTCTTTAACGCTCAGTGAATTTGTTTGCTTTGGAGTTTCTTCTCTATGCCTAAAGCAACAGAGAGAATGACTAGCATGTGCCTTGCACCTCTCCTCTCCCTCCTACTCTCCGTATGACTTCATGACTCCGCTGTGGTTGACTCTGCCTGCCATTTCCTCACTACACCAAGGCTGATTCGTTAAACAGAATAACAGCTCCAATATCTCCTGAACAGCTCATGTTCCACATGATTGCAGGATTTCAGAGCTTCTTAAAACACAAGAATGGAAAAAGTTGACATGTCTGAGCTATTATGTAGCAGTTTAAATATTTTGAAGTTTGATTAATTCATTGCGCATAGTATTTATTATCACACTGAGGATTGCGCCGGATTCCCTGTGAACAGCATCATGTTTAATTTTATTTTACGACATCAGAAGGCTTGTCTTACTCTTAGCGACTACCTAGTATACAGTCTTCTGTGTGACTGTTTGATCAAACACATACAGGTCACTGCCAAAATAATGGAAACCCCAATATAAAGTGTCTTAATAGGGCGTTGGGCCACCAGAACAGCTTCAATGCGCCTTGGCATAGATTCTACAAGGGTCTGGAACTCTATTGGTGAGATGCGACACCATTCTTCCACGAGAAATTACATAATTTGGTATTTTGTTGATTGTGGTAGAAAACACTGTCTCATGCGACGGTCTAGAATCTCCTATAAGTGTTCAATTGGGTTGAGATCTGGTGACTGAGACAAACACACACACACACACACACCCTTTAAACTCCCTATGCTCCTTTGAGACCCCTCTTTCAAAGTCACTGAGATCTCTTCTAGCCATGGTAGCCACAATAATGGGCAACTGAGCATTTTTATTCATGACCTCACCTCTTATGGGATGTTAATTACTTAATTGTCTCAAGAACCACACCTGTGTGGAGGCACCTGCTTTCAATATACGTTGTATTCCTCATTTACTCAAGTGTTTAATTTATTTTGGCAGTTACTTGTAGCTTTAGATACAAAAATGGACAGTAATGTATGCACTTAAGCAAATCGTATACTCTTTGTGCTCTCAGATAATCATATCTGTAACTGTAGGTTCTTCTCTGAATGAGTGAGTGAATAGTCATCTCTGTAAAAAGGCTGCAAAAATTATGAACAAAGTTCACATTCACAGATGTGGTTATGGAAGATTATACAGGAAACACATCATACAGTTTCATTTTTCAACTGGGTTTCCGAGTGTATGACTTGAGTAATAAACTAACATGAAAGATATCTCCCTTGTGAGGCCACACAGCTGTAGCTCTCTCTCTGTAACTCTCCCCTTGGCTCTGTACTAATACAATGAAGGGAAACATACTGCTCGACCAGCCTTGACATAACCCGATAGGAAAATGTTTTCTGCCTTTTTATTTTTTTGGTGGGTGTTTTTATGTCCCTGTTCAGTAAATTAGGGTACTGTTGAGGTGCCTGTCTGTTCGACACAGTGTGCCAGCTATTATGTGTGGGCCCATAAGAAAGGGCACTGACACTGTGGCAGCCATTTTCCTCCTTGTTCGTCCTTCAACCGCTCTCTCCCTCTCTCGCAGGTATTGGGTGTGCACCTTGCACTGAGCAGGAAGTTGAGAAATTACAGATTTATAAGTGAAACAACGTGGCCTACATTTAGAGGGAGGCAGGGTGGAAACATTTGGGAGGACAACCCCAGGGGTGAGTGGTTGTATACTTGGTCTGGATGCAGGGGCACACAGCTGTGTCCTGTGAAGCGATGTGTAAATCACACACAGTGAAGCAATGTGTAAATCTGTGCTCCCTGGACAAGCAGGGTTGTGTATACATACAGATCATCTGTCTGTGTATGCTTTAGCTGGAGTCATCTGAAGCCTTTCATCCATCTTGTCATTTGCACAGCTATCTTCAACAGGACAGTGCCACACACAATTCCCAATTGTACATGCCGTTTTTCCACACACACATACTGTACAGTACATGTAGACTGTGTTTTTTTTTTTTTTTTTTTCTTTTTTTAGTCATTTAGCAGACGCTCTTATCCAGAACGACTTACAGTAGTGAATGCACACATTTCATACATTTGTTTTCCGTACTGGTCCCCCGTGGGAATCGAACCCACAACCCTGGCGTTGCAAACACCATGCTCTACCAACTGAGCCACACGTTGGTAGCTGAACAGTTGTATGACCTGCAGTCCACATCTCTTTCAATTACCGCCCCAGCCATCATAGGGTGAGGCAACTGTGAATGACATCAGCCACCAAAGGCCTCAGCCAGAATTTCATTTTGTTGAATGTCTCACCGTATCGTAATGTTTATTTTGGTGCATGGTATTTGTGTGTTTTTGATGAATTGTCTCCAGGAAAAGTCCAAATTCCTCCCAACCAGATGTAGACATAATTAAACTGCAGTTTGCTAACAACAATCTGGGACATGTGGCATTGGGGTGCTGCGCCACAACCAGCGTGAAGTTGTTAGGCTGCTGCTAGCCTTATTTACCGTCACTGCCACCTCTTTATTCCTCTGTTCATCCTTTCACACTTCCCTCTCTCCATCATCCCTCTCTCACTCTGGAGCTCAGCTGAATGGGACACAAATAGGCTATAGTTCTCTTTGCCTCAGGATTAAGGTGTTAACACACCTAGAGAAAGAGTTAATTATAGGATACAGATGCTGATTTTGCCAGCTCATTGGAATCATTTTTCAGAAAAGGTCATAAAGGGACATTACATTGGGCTGTAGTAGCCTACAGACTGTTGTTATACAGTGAGGAAAAAAAATATTTGATCCCCTGCTGATTTTGTACGTTTGCCCACTGACAAAGAAATGATCAGTCTATAATTTTAATGGTAGGTTTATTTGAACAGTGAGAGACAGAATAACAACAAAAAAATCCCGAAAAACGCATGTCAAAAATGTTATAAAATGATTTGCATTTTAATGAGGGGAATAAGTATTTGACCCCTCTGCAAAACATGACTTAGTACTTGGTGGCAAAACCCTTGTTGGCAATCACAGAGGTCAGACGTTTCTTGTAGCTGGCCACCAGGTTTGCACACATCTCAGGAGGGATTTTGTCCCACTCCTCTTTGCAGATCTTCTCCAAGTCATTAAGGTTTCAAGGCTGACGTTTGGCAACTCGAACCTTCAGCTCCCTCCACAGATTTTCTATGGGATTAAGGTCTGGAGACTGGCTAGGTCACTCCAGGACCTTAATGTGCTTCTTCTTGAGCCACTCCTTTGTTGCCTTGGCCGTGTGTTTTGGGTCATTGTCATGCTGGAATACCCATCCACGACCCATTTTCAATGCCCTGGCTGAGGGAAGGAGGTTCTCACCCAAGATTTGACGGTACATGGCCCTGTCTATCGTCCCTTTGATGCGGTGAAGTTGTCCTGTCCCCTTAGCAGAAAAACACCCCCAAAGCATAATGTTTCCACCTCCATGTTTGACGGTGGAGATGGTGTTCTTGGGGTCATTGGCAGCATTCCTCCTCCTCCAAACATGATGAGTTGAGTTGATGCCAAAGAGCTCCATTTTGGTCTCATCTGACCACAACACTTTCACCCAGTTGTCCTCTGAATCATTCAGATGTTCATTGGCAAACTTCAGACGGGCATGTATATGTGCTTTCTTGAGCAGGGGGACCTTGCGGGCGCTGCAGGATTTCAGTCCTTCACGGCGTAGTGTGTTACCAATTGTTTTCTTGGTGACTATGGTCCCAGCTGCCTTGCGATCATTGACAAGACCCTCCCGTGTAGTTCTGGGCTGATTCCTCACCGTTCTCATGATCATTGCAACTCCACGAGGTGAGATCTTGCATGGAGCCCCAGGCTGAGGGAGATTGACAGTTATTTTGTGTTTCTTCCATTTGCGAATAATCGCACCATCTGTTGTCACCTTCTCACCAAGCTGCTTGGCGATGGTCTTGTGGCCCATTCCAGCCTTGTGTAGGTCTACAATCTTGTCCCTGACATCCTTGGAGCGCTCTTTGGTCTTGGCCATGGTGGAGAGTTTGGAATCTGATTGATTGATTGCTTCTGTGGACGGGTGTCTTTTATACAGCTAACAAGCTGAGATTAGGAGCACTCCCTTTAAGAGTGTGCTCCTAAATCTCAGCTCGTTACCTGTATAAAAGACACCTGGGAACCAGAAATCTTTCTGATTGAGAGGGGGTCAAATACTTATTTCCCTCATTAAAATGCATATCAATTTATAACATTTTTGACATGCGTTTTTCAGGATTTTATTGTTGTTATTCTGTCTCTCACTGTTCAAATAAACCTACCATTAAAATTATAGACTGATCATTTCATTGTCAGTGGGCAAACGTACAAAATCAGCAGGGGATCAAATACTTTCCCCCCTCACTGTATGAAACAATGCAGTGTTGATTAGCTCTGTATTCTGGTGAGTAAGACACAATGTGACAGTGTTTTCCTGTGACTAGGTTAGCCGCCGGTCACCGATGGCCTGGCTGTCCCCAAACACAGCTGCAGAGAGCTGCCCTGGGCGTCAGTATCATTGGACGGTTTTTCTTTATTTCTACTATTTTCGACATTGTAGAATAATAGTGAAGACATCAAAACTATGAAATAGCACATATGGAATCATGTAGTAGACAAAAAGTTTATTCAAAGTAGCCACCCTTTGCCTTGATGACAGCTTTGCACACTCTTGGCATTCTCCAATTTTCTAATTTTTGCTACAATTTAGTTAGCTACAACGCTGCATTGCAAAAAGTTAACTACTGAAAAGCTACTGCAAAATGTAGTTAAATTACTAGTTGAACTACATGTAGTTCAGTACTCCCAAAACTGATCAAATGTTTTTGGTCACATAATAACATCTAAATATGTGTATCAAAATGCTTGTGTTCCTAGCTCCAACAGTGCTGTAGTATCTAACAATGCACAACAATACACAAATCTAAAATTTAAATAATGAAGTTAAGAAATATATAAATATTGGACGAGCAATGTCCCAGTGGCATTGACTAAAGTAAAATAGAATACAGTATAAACACATGAAATGAGTAAAGCAGTATGTAAACTTTATTAAAGTGTCTAGTGTTCCATGTCTACAGTATGTATAGAGGACTTTAAGGTGCAGGGTTGAGTAACCGGGTGGTAGCCGGCTAGTGATGGATATTTAACAGACTGATGGCCTTGAGATAGAAACTGTTTTTCAGTCTCTCGGCCCCAGCTTTGGAGGGCAGGCAGTGTGCCCCCGGTGATGCGTTGGGCAGACCGCACCACCCTCTGGGTAGTCCTGTGGTTGCAGGCGGTGCAGTCGCAGTACCAGGCGGTGATACAGCCCGACAAGATGCTCACAATTGTGCATCTGTAAAAGTTTGTGAGGGTCTTACGGGCCAAGCCACATTTCTTCAGCCTCCTGAGGTTGAAGAGGTTGGCTTTAAAGTTTACATCAAGTCACATGTAGAGTATATAGTACAGTATAGAGTTACTGTGTGGGCAGAACAGTCAGAGAGGGGAGGAGGTTAGCTACTAGCTAGATATCCTGGCCAAGTCTCTGTTTCAGCCATGTGGCCACACCCCAGCCCAGCCAGTATAGCCGGAGGCAACCTTTGTTCCCCACACCGGGGTCAAGGTCGACCTCTAATATGCATGACTGTGTCTGTGAGCTTTAGTATTGACCCAAAGAGGACCCCGTATATCAATGTGCTGCTTTAAATGGGGCTGCCCCTACACACACACACACACACACACACACACACACACACACACACACACACACACACACACAGTGTGTTACAGCCACTCTGGAAATAGCCCCGCTGTTGGTTCAGCATTATTGATAAGCCACTGAGTAATTTAAGACTCCTCTCTTGACATTGAGACGTGAGGGTTTTGACTACCTAGCAGAATGAAAGTATTTGTAGCCAATCAGCAGAGTGGGCTAGCCTGTTCTATCACTGCCTCTACAAACAGGCTTATACACAAAGCGTGCCATTTATTTTAGAATGCATTGTTTTGAATTATAATGACCCAATCGAAGCCGGGCGGGCTGATTATCCGCTTTGACGCCTCGCTCAATTTGAACTTTTCCCTATGTTGGTGTTTTATTGCAGGCGCTGTACTCACACAAAACAATAAAAATGTTGTCGTAATTATTTTTTTTTGGAGCTCATTTCAATTGGAAGAGGTAGCTAAGGGTTGAGGCTTTACCATAAATTAGACCAATTCATCCACTTATGGAAACACAACATCTCTATCAACAAAGATGATTGTAGATATGGACTATCCTCCTAGCATACAGTCACTGCTCTGCCTGTTCCATCCTTTCCACCCGCCTTGCTCTGCATGCTCCGCCCGCCCGCTTCTGTAGTGTTTCACTTTCATCTCATTCCCAGAGGTCTGTGCTCTTTAATTTGTCACTTACAGCTTTTTATCTTTAGCTTCCAAAAAACATTTATATTTTCTCCCACTGCGGTGTCTTTATCTCTTCTTCGCTCACTGACTTTACATTGAATCTGTTCAGACTCCTCTTCACTAATGTATGAGCTCCATCTTAGCTGTGTAACATCCTCCCTCCTCTAAAATCACCTTAGTTTTGCTCCACTGAGCTCTGAGAGCAGGGAGTAAGTCTTGTCCTCGTATGACCGGGTGCAGTCTGCTAAATGTCACTGGAATTAACTCTATGGCTCTGCCTTTGGCTCAGATGACTGGTTATTTGAGCCATGACCATCCAAGCCATCGCCCCTCCCAAACATATCCAAACTCATCCAGTGTCTCAGAAGTACGTGTCATCAAACGGTCCTGTTCTGTCTGCCTTGTCTCTCTTTATTTGACACCGGTTTGGAAATGGGGACCTTGGACTTAAACGTCCTTTCCTTGTCCAACTCACAACTATTATGTTAATTACCTCAGTCCATTTTGGAGCCGTTTCACAGAAATGCTCAACATTCACACTTAAGGTCCTGCAGACGCCTGTGAAAACTAGTGTGCCTCCTTTACATTTGGTGTCTGTGTGAGTGCACTGGCTGCCTCACACTAATTCCAGAATCATCTACTGAGGAGCCAGAGAGAGGATGTGACAACATCCATCTCTGTCATTTTTATTTTTGTCTTTTATCTTACCGTCAAACTTTATCTCTCTTTCCTAGTTCCTTCTTAACCTTGGCTCTGTTACCTGAGAGGCCAAGTCATGTACTACCAGGCCTGATTTATAGTTTGACGTTGCATTGTATTGGTATTACATAATATTCTTAACACTTTTATACAGTGTACATTACTACTGTATTACTGCTTTTGACTTTTTAACTTAACACTGCCTTTCAACAGTCACACATAGTAAAACAACTCTGGTCTTGGCAGACTAATAGGATGCTTAGCATTTAACTTTTAGGTATTTTTGATGTAAGGAGTTGACATTGATTGCACACAGTTCAGTGATCAGGACACCATGCATAGCATAGCGGCTGTCCACAGATTGTGGTCTGGTCAGTGGTCTGATCATTTGGTAGACTTGTGGTTTGTGGGTCTTGATCAGTGGTCTGTGATTGTGGTCTGTGACTGCTTGTCGGGATTGTGGTCCGAGGGGGTTACTGTTTGTACTCTGCAGAGCCAGAGAGCTGCAGGTTGAGATAAGTAGTTCGTGTGTGTGTGTGTGTGTGTGTGTGTGTGTGCGAGCGTGCGTGTGTGTGTGTGTGTGTGTGTGTGTGTGTGTGTGTGTGTGTGTGTGTGTGTGTGTGTGTGTGTGTGCGAGCGTGTGTATATCTGTTGACCGAGGGTTTCCCTTTCCTGGGCTCTGCTGTGAGGGCCAGATGCTCTCCCCTACAGGAAACCTTGTTTACAGACACTCAGGACATGTCCAGCTCCACCCATATCCTCCATCCATCTCTATCTCGGCTTTAGAACGCACATTTATTTTAGACATTTGATGCCCTTTTGAACTGCAGCTGATTGTGTCAACAAGTAATTGGAACCTTGAACAGCACACCGGGTCATGTGTCACAAAGCAAAATGTATATTGTGAATGGACTATTTCACTTTACTGTTTTGTTATTGAAGCTACCTTTTGATTCTGTTCCTTTTTTTTGGTATCTTATGTGCTGCTAAGCATATCCAGCCCCATCCTGATTTCCAAAGCCTTTTTCCTGATTCCCAGTCATGACTAAGCTAGCGCCCCTGAGGCCACACAGGCATGATCAAACCATGCAGCCCGTGTCACAGTGAAGGAGCTGAATGTTACTTAGTCTAGTCAGTGATAAGGCCTGATGCTGTCTGATGCTGCTTTGCGTGGTATGATGGAGAGCAGAGAACACTGGCCTCATTGTCTCTGTGCTGCTCTGACTGGGCCCGCACAGAGGGGCACACAGCTCCCTCTGTCTCGCCGCCTCCATCTGCCTCTGCCCTGGGCACTGGGACTCATAAAGGCTACTATCTACTATCTCTGGGACCCGGCTGTCAGGCTGTTGGACAGTGTGCTATTTGGTACCTACATGATATCACACAGTCATGCTGCTGCTTTATTAGCAGTCTGGTCACGCTGTGATGTCGCAACGTCCTCTGAGCTAACGGCTGGGCTGGAGCTGGAAGGGAAAGTGCATCGGTGCACTTTGTTAACGGGTGTCATCTCTCACAGTCTGCGAGACAGAGAGAGACCCACCCTGATGGAGGGAGGTTGTGAAACTTCCTCTCAAAGCCAGATTTCCATGGCAACAGGCTTTGAGTTCATATGAGGAATACCTTGTGAAGCGGAGACGTTAGTTGGCACACTTTTTGTGTGTGTGTGTGTGGACATGATTAACTATACCAGAAGTCCCCACAAAAATAGTTAAAACTAAAAAATGAGACCAACTGGGGCCCCCACAAGGAAAAATGATATTTCTAGGGGGTTTAGGGTTCGAGGTTAGGGATTAGGGAAAATAGGATTTTGAATGGGAATCAATTGTGTGTCCCCACAAGGTTAGTAAAACAAGACTGTGTGTGTGTGTCAAGATGACGCAGAATGCAGCAGATACAGTATGGGCTGACCGGAGCAGCTGGTTCTCTTGGACCTGGCTCCTGTACTACGTTGTGGCTGATGTTTATTGGGTCTGCAGTAGGATGAGAAGCCTGGGCCAGACCACCTGCCTTGCCCTTACGAAAAAAGATTGCAGTCAGAGTGCAGTATAACTGCAGTATGCTGAAAATACTGCGTCCAAAATGCCACACTCGACTGCAGTAATTTGTCAGTGTAACTAAAATTAGAGTGCGGTATAACTTCAGTTCAACTACAGTACACTGCAATTACTGCGTCCAAAATACCACACTCGACTGCAGTTACTGCACTTTTACTGCAGTTTCAAAACGCCAATCTTTTTTTGTTAGGGTGCTTTGGAACACTACATTAGAACAACCCTGTGAGAACATGACCAGCTAACAACACTAGCAGCAGCTAGCTTGCATGAATAGCATGTACAGTAGACGGGTGGCCAGCGCAAATATTACTTGGCCTACAGTATGTGCCGAAGACTATCTGGCAGCAAGACCAATATGTTAGGAATATAGTCGTTCTGTGAGAATAACTCCAGCTATGCTAACAACTTTTAGCTTGTGCAAACAAGACTGGCTATTTAAAGATGGTGTATACGAATAAGACTGTTTCAGACAACAATTGTAATAAACATATTGGGCATTCAAGTATGTTTACTAAGAACCCACCTGGCCTGTGAAATGTTGATATTTACAGTACTCTGTTGCTGTGAAAGAGAAGTCCGCTAGCTAGCTAGCTACGGTGGCTACATTGTACTTCTTAGACAGAGGAAGCTACACCCTACACAGTTCTTCCAAGAACAATGACGGCCTTGGTGTATGTTTTCAACAGAAGACGAACAGTAACAAAGGCCAACAACCCTCCGCCCAGGAAAGCGAGGGACACCTGGCATAAACAGGAAGGATGAGTGGAATGTGCTGTTTCTGATGAGGCCTGCAAACCCTCACGTTCTACTCTGTTAGCTGCACAGCTGGAGTGTTAGCTTTGTAGCCTATATTGTGCCGCTGTTCTTCTAAGTGCCCAGAACTTAATCATAGCAGGATGTTGGGTGTGTGTGTGTGTCAGTCTCTGAAGAAGAGCACATGTTAGTTGAACTGTAAAATACGTTACACACCTTCTACCCCCAGATGATAACCCGGTGAATATGTTACCATTATAGAATGCAGAAGTAAAACTTAACCCCTGATCTCTCTCTCTCTCTCTCTCTCTCTGCTCCTACCTGTAGATGAGCGTGAAGCGGTGCAGAAGAAGACCTTCACCAAGTGGGTCAACTCCCACCTAGCCAGAGTGTCCTGCAGGATCACTGACCTCTATATGGACCTGAGAGATGGACGCATGCTCATCAAACTACTGGAGGTTCTCTCTGGGGAGAAACTGGTACGTAGACAGACCGTCAGACTGGTTTACATGACACGTGCTGTAAATGTTTCACTTGGATTTCCAGGTCACAAATAGAGTAATAATTCACCTTAAACAAACTTCAAATGTTAAAATGCTGTTCCCCCTGGTTCTAAACCTACAGTATATGTAATTATGTATCCATTTATACATTAAGCCCATGCATAGCTCATTTTCGTCACTGATTTTCCAGGGCACACATACAGGCCAAATAAAGGAAACACCAACATAAAGTGTCTTAATAAGAGGTTAATAGGGCGTTGGGACACTACGAACCAGAACAGCTTCAATGCACCTTGGCATAGATTCTACAAGTGTTTGGAACTCTATCGGAGGGATGCGACACCATTCTTCCACGAGAAATTCCATATTTTGGTGTTTTATTGGTGGTGGAAAACTCTGTCTCAGGCGTCGCTCCAGAATCTCCCAAAAGTGTTCAATTGGGTTGAGATCTGGTGACTGAGACTGCCATGGCATATGGTTTACATTGTTTTCATGTTCATCAAACCGTTGTGATCACTCGTGCCCTATGGATGGGAGCATTGTCATCCTATGTTGGCATAGCCATGGTCGCCAAAATAATGACAAAAATAATGGCCTGCCCAGCATTTTTGTACATGACTCTAAGCATGATAGGATGTTAATTGCCTAATTAACTCAGGAACCACACCTGTGTGGAAGCACCTGCTTTCAATATACTTTGTGTCCCTCATTTTCTCAAGTGTTTCCATTGTTTCCATTACCTGTATTTTTCAACTTGAAAGAGTATTTATTTGTAGCCATAGTTGTTTCTCTTACTACAATTTTATTTGTGCTTTACATGATAAATCAGCAGTGTTGGGGAAGATATCCTGAAATCATAGTTTACCAAACTATCAACTACATAACAACGAAATAAGTTAAGCTACCCTTAAGAAAAATATAGTTTACTTAACTAAAGATGAAAAAATATATAATTCTTGCCTACTTCACCCATATTTTGTTTTATATTAGCGGACAAAAGTAGGGTGTAGTTCTAGGAGTTAGCTAAATGCTACATGGCAAAAAAGTAATTAACTACTGAAAACACTACCTAGATTTTTATTTAGTTCAACTACCACAAAGCTTCTGCAAAATTTAGTTTAACTACTAGTTGAACTTGGACTGTAAATCTTCCTCTCACAAACAAGAATGTTGAGTATAATTTAATTTCAATTTACTCTACCAGTTAGTTGTCTGTTCGGTTTGTCCTTTTGTGAGTAGGAATTTGAGAAAAAGTATCCACAGGAGTACTTATAAGCCATCTGTTTCTCCGACCAACTGTGTGTAACAGAAGAAGAACGCCAGTGTTGTAACTGAAAGATACTGTCGGCTGCAACTGTGTTAAAACAGATACAGTAATTGTACACTGCTCAAAAAAATAAAGGGAACACTTAAACAACACAATGTAACTCCAAGTCAATCACACTTCTGTGAAATTAAACTGTCTACTTAGGAAGCAACACTGATTGACAATAAATTTCACATGCTGTTGTGCAAATGGAATAGACAACAGGTGGAAATTATAGGCAATTAGCAAGACACCCCCAATAAAGGAGTGGTTCTGCAGGTGGGGACCACAGACCACTTCTCAGTTCCTATGCTTCCTGGCTGATGTTTTGGTCACTTTTGAATGCTGGCGGTGCTTTCACTCTAGTGGTAGCATGAGACGGAGTCTACAACCTACACAAGTGGCTCAGGTAGTGCAGCTCATCCAGGATGGCACATCAATGCGAGCTGTGGCAAGAAGGTTTGCTGTGTCTGTCAGCGTAGTGTCCAGAGCATGGAGGCGCTACCAGGAGACAGGCCAGTACATCAGGAGACGTGGAGGAGGCCGTAGAAGGGCAACAACCCAGCAGCAGGACCGCTACCTCCGCCTTTGTGCAAGGACGAGCAGGAGAAGCACTGCCAGAGCCCTGCAAAATGACCTCCAGCAGGCAACAAATGTGCATGTGTCTGCTCAAACGGTCAGAAACAGACTCCATGAGGGCCCGACGTCCACAGGTGGGGGTTGTGCTTACAGCCCAACACCGTGCAGCGCGTTTGGCATTTGCCAGAGAACACCAAGATTGGCAAATTCGCCACTGGCGCCCTGTGCTCTTCACAGATGAAAGCAGGTTCACACTGAGCACGTGACAGACGTGACAGAGTCTGGAGACGCCGTGGAGAACGTTCTGCTGCCTGCAACATCGTCCAGCATGACCGGTTTAGCGGTGGGTCAGTCATGGTCTAGCATGACTGACCCAGCATGACCGGTTTGGCGGTGGGTCAGCCCTCCATGTGCTCGCCAGAGGTAGCCTGACTGCCATTAGGTACCGAGATGAGATCCTCAGACCCCTTGTGAGACCATATGCTGGTGCGGTTGGCCATGGGTTCCTCCTAATGCAAGACAATGCTAGACCTCATGTGGCTGGAGTGTGTCAGCAGTTCCTGCAAGAGGAAGGCATTGATGCTATGGACTGGCCCGCCCGTTCCCCAGACCTGAATCCAATTGAGCACATCTGGGACATCATGTCTCGCTCCATCCACCAACGCCACGTTGCACCACAGACTGTCCAGGAGTTGGCGGATGCTTTAGTCTAGGTCTGGGAGGAGATCCCTCAGGAGACTATCTGCCACCTCATCAGGAGCATGCCCAGGCATTGTAAGGAGGTCATACAGGCACGTGGAGTCCACACACACTACTGAGCCTCATTTTCACTTGTTTAAGGACATTAAATCAAAGTTGGATCAGCCTGTAGTGTGGTTTTCCACTTTAATTTTGAGTGTGACTCCAAATACAGACCTCCCTGGGTTGATAAATTGGATTTCCATTGATTATTTTTGTGTGATTTTGTTGTCAGCACATTCAACCTTGTAAAGAAAAAAGTATTTAATAAGTTTATTTCTTTCATTCAGATCTAGGATGTGTTGTTTAAGTTTTCCCTTTATTTTTTTGAGCAGTATATATTTAGCATTTGTGAAATTATTTTGATGTGATATGAAAGTAGAGGGCTTTGTTTCTAGAACAGTACGGCAACTGAGAATCCATTCCCGTTTATCTGTATTTAGCTGTTTTGGCTGCCAGAGCCAATTCGCTTCTGAACATAACATGTAAGGTCCTCGGACTAAAAAGTACGTTCTTGGGCTAAAAACCGCTGAGATTTTTATCACCTGGCACATGCGCAAAACCATGTAAACACCTGCAAGACTTCGGCTGCAAGACTTCGCCTGCATGTACTTCCGTCTTGTGCGCGTGCTTCAGGTGATGAGCGAATAAAGTGTGAAAGCCAAACAGAGACCTGTGTTTTGAAGTCTGTTTAATTACTAGTTTTATAGGTTTTCGTCAATACAAATTAACGTGGCTATGTCGTCTAAGGGACAGCATAGGAATGTCGGGGCTAATCTGTGCTATGTTTGTGGTTCAGCAGTATAGACTGACAACTTCATGAAAATGATGCGTGCGCATCAATGTGTCTGGAAGGTGTGCATTGTTATGATTCTGAAAGGTCAAATAGCTAGTGACAAGAAGCTGCCTTGTGGGGAATCAGAAGTAGCTCTTTTCAGCTTGTTTTATCTTGTTGTTGATACCATGTCTTGTTTTGAGTTGTTTTGACTGATGTCATGTCTATGCTAATATGGCCAAAATTCTCTAGCTAGTTAACTGTAACAATGTATTTTAGAGACAACAAGTGCTCATTGTGCAAATGTATTTGTTTTCATTAAGCATTTGAAGATGAGATATAGCTTACATGTTATCAACAGTCTAAGCCAACCCAGTCTGTTTTGCCTCATAGTTGCCCACGCGTCGGTTTTGTTGCTAACCACAAACCCATCTATCTCACTCAACTCTCACCCACTCTGATGTATGTAGCTATGTTACACGCTATATACAGATAACTCCCTTGTCATATCTTACAGAGTCAACATTTATAAAACCAGACACACCTTAACTACTCTCTCCACCTCTGGGACAGAATGTATTCAAAGCAGCCCTGGTAAAGTCATGGTCTTTATCTGTATACTATGGAGAGGTTATGAGCAGTTCAGGTGAGGACAGAGCAGAGAAAGATATAAGGGTGAAGTGGATAGTAGTAGTGTGTCCTATTGGTTTAAGCTCTGCTAGAGTTTCAGACTGGGTCACATATATTGGGTTACAGGGATCCTGTTGTCTCTCATGGAAACATCATGGAAATATACACTACCAGACACAATCACAAATGTACACTGAGCCAGGCATCTAACAAACACAGAAATACACATTTTAAAACCTACATGTACATCAAACACACTAATGCAGATCCAATTATACAGTCAATGCACCGAGCAAGTTGCAGTAAAGCATGTGGTTACACTGACAGGCCGAGTGCTTACAGAATGCTAGAGGCTAAGCTAGGTTAGGAGACCTTATGCCCAGACTGGCGTCAAAGAGATTAAGGCAAAACCAAAACATAATTACTGACTATAGTAGTAGTAGTAGTAGTAGTAGTAGTAGTAGTAGTAGTAGTAGTAGTAGTAGTAGTAGTAGTAGTAGTAGTAGTACAACGCATGTGACGTCAGAGAGCAAACTTCATACTGAACTTTTCCATCTTAGCAGCTGTGCTGAAGGAGGGGAGAGAAGTAATTATCATGGCAGGATTGCCGCAAAAAGAGAGATTTAGCAAAGTTAGTTAATCAAACCCATCAGCACTATGTCTCAATTTAGCTCATGCACCCCTCCTCACCCCTTCCTTCATCATCAGTGGCTTTTGAAAGGCAGCTCTCTGATGGACTCGTCCAGACAGCTCTGGAATCAAAACTCAATTAAGGCCGATTACAGCCCCTACCACTTTAATCCCCCCATCACCCCCGCCTTGTGACTTCCAGTGGAACGTGCCAAGATCTCCATTGAGGGAGCTCACAGGGCTTCGCTGTGAGAAAGATCTGACCACGGCTTCAACTCACTCCCAGTGAATGCAGTCTACTGTGGTCCCTTCAAAATATGAGTCCTTTGTCCTTCCCTCTCTTTTGGCTGTTTCGAGGAAGTAAGGCAAAAAAACTACAACAAAACGGAAAAATGTCATTTGATTTTCTATGATGGAGGAAAGGAAGGCAGAAATGTTCAATGAGATCTTTGAGAGCGAAACAGTGGGGAAGTGACCAACATCCTGCTAAATGATCTCAAGTCAGACGATTGAATTCAACCCAGCCGCCATTTCTCAACTGTTTCATGAAGCGTAGGAATTCCATGTTAGAGTTCACTCCACAGAACACTACATTAAAGTGCCAGATGGGTATCTCTCTGGTTTGGTGTTATTTGTGTTTGGCAGAGGAGATATCCACTGGTATTCTCCAGCTGTCCCAACAAGTTCAGGCCCTGGGTACTTCCTAGGTCATGACCCATGGAGAATGGGCTCTAACCCTGGGAAAGCTTTAGATGACCTGTCTCTGGACATACAGTGCCTTCAGAAAGTATTCATACCCCTTGACTTATTCTACATTTTGTTGTGTTACAGCCTGAATTCGAAATTGATTAAAACACATTTTTCTCACCCATCTACACACAATAACCCATAATGACAAAGTGAAAATATGTTTTTAGAAAACATTGCACAATTATTGAAAATTAAATACAGAAATATCTAATTTACATAAGTATTCACACCCCTGAGTCAATACATGTTAGAATCACCTTTGGCAGTGACTACAGCTGTGAGTTTTTCTGGGTAAGTCTCTAAGAGCTTTGCACACCTGGATTGTACAATATTTGCCCATTCATTCTTTTCAAAAGACTTAAACCTCTGTCAAATTGGTTGTTGATCTTCACTTGACAACCATTTTCAAGTCTTGCCATTTTCAAGCAGATTTACTGTAAGTCAAAACTGTAACTCGGCCACTCAGGTACATTCACTGTCTTCATGGTGAGCAACTCCAGTGTAGATTTGGCCTTGTGTTTTAGTTTGTCCTGCTGAAAGGTGAATTTATCTCCCAGTTTCTGGTGGAAAGCAGACTGAACCAGGTTTTTTCTCTGGGATTTTGCCTGTGCTTAGCTCCATTACATTTCTTTCTCATCCTGAAAAGCTCCCCAGTCCTTTAAGATTACACGCATACCCATAACATGAAGCAGCTACCGCTATGCTTGAAAATATGGAGAGTGGTGCTCATTAATGCAGGGGTCTCCAACAGATTGATCGCAAGCTACCAGTAGCTCGCAGCCCACCTATGAGTAGCTCGCCAAACAATTCTGAAAGTACAAACAATTTTCAGATGTTCCATCGCAAACTGTCATAAACACATCTCACAACTATCAGACAGTGCAAGCTCTCAGCTACTATCTAATCAACGCCACATTGACATTATCCCACCCCTGGTTAGCCATTATTGGCTTAAAAAGCCAAAGCTAACACAATATCTGCCAATTAATATCCAGCAATATTGCCCATCTGTCTGTCTGTCTGTGGTGGGTGCGGTTGTCAATCACCCCATGTGTAGCAAGTTGATGTGAATACTGTCTTGTGGCTTGACAGAAATACTTTCCCCAAATCCTTCTCAATTAAATGTTACCTGCAAAGTAGGCTTACCTGGCAGATTAGCGTATATCATGAGTAAGTATATCATTTGTATCTATTGTTTGTTATTTGCAAACTTTGCCATGAAATGAGCAGCAACAGTACAGAACCATTGCTAGACCGGCACGTTAGCACATTCCTCACTTGCTAGATGTGCAATTAAAGGGCCAGATGCACAATTAAAGGTGAATTACATTAAATATAAAATGTTTAGTTTTCTTCCAGACCCCAAAAAATGAACAATTTTAATTTTGAGAGTGAAAACAAAAAAAATATAAAAGCAGGAAAGATGAACATAGTTTGGGAAAATACAAAACATAATTTTGGCGGGGAAAATCACAGATTTTATAGGACCCCCTTAGAGTTGTTTATTAACCATTATTTTACCGGGTATATTGATGGAAAACAAAGTAGTGCACTATATCTTGTACACCAAGACCCAGGAAAGAGTTGCGGGGGAGAGAAGAGAAAAATGTGCCTATTTGAAAGCAAGAAAAAAATGAGTAGCCCTGTATCTTTGTTGAGACTGGGTGTATTGATACATCATCCAAAGTGTAATGGATATCTTCACCATGCTCAAAAGGATATTCAATGTCCGGTTTAAAAAAAGAAGAAAAAAAAGAATCTATCAACAGGTTCCTTCCTTTGCAAGGCATTGGAAAACCTCCCTGGACTTTGTGGTTAAATCTATGTTTGAAATTCACTGCTTGACTGGGGGACCTTTACGATAATTGTATATGTGGGGTACAGAGATGAGGTAGTCATTAAAAAATTATGTTAAATACAATTATTGCACACAGAGTCCATGCAACTTATTATGTGACTTAAAAGCACATTTTTACTCCTGAACTTATTTAGGCTTGCCATAACAAAGGTGGTGACTTGATGTATTAGGATCCCCATTAACAGATACCAATGACGACAGCCAGTCTTACTGGGGTCTGACACATAACGAAAAATACATTAGATGAAATACTTTACAATTTACATACATTTAAAAACATTTACATGTAGTGTGCGTGTGTACATCGATCAGTTCCACATATATCAGTACATACACACAACAAGTAGATCACATGGGGAGAGGCATTGTGCTTATTTGTTTTTTCAAACCAGGTTTGCTGTTCACTTGCCCTATATGATATGGAAGGGTGTTCCACGCACTCATGGCTTTGTATAATACTGTACGTTTCCTTTAATTTCATGGCCCTGGGGACTGTGAAAAGACCCCTGGTGGCATGGCTGGTGGGGGAAGTGTTTGTGTAAGTTGACTATCCAAACAATTTGGGATTTTCCAACACGTTGTTTCTTATAAAAACAAGAAGTGATTCCGTCAGTCTTTCCTCAACTCTTAGCCAAGAGAGACTGGCATGCATAGTTTTCATGTTGGCCCTCTGATTACAATGAAGAGTAAGACGTGCCACTCTGTTTTGGGCCAGCTGCAGCTTAACTAGGTCTTTCTTTGGATAATAATCAAGATAAGATCAAACTAGAGCCTGCAGGACTTGCTTTGTGGAGTGTGTTGTCAAAAAAGCAGAGCTTCTCTTTACTATGGACAGACTTCTCCCCATCTTTACAATCATAGAATCTAAATGTTTACACCATGACAGTTTACAATCTAAGGTAACACCAAGTAATTTAGTCTCCTCAACAGCCACACCATTTACTGATGTCCCATAGATATGTCCATGTATATAATGTACATTATTATATTGTTGTTGAGTAATAGACACAGGAAAATCCTAAATCTGCCTACCTCAAAGAGTAAAGAAGTCTGCTAAGTAGGTCATCAGCCCAGGGAGTCCTGCCTCAAGTTACAATACACAAAACCAAACAGTTTAGATTGTTGGCAGTAGAATATCAGTTACATGAAGAGTTTGAGTGACACTAATGTAATTTGTCTGTGTTAATACCATCTATCCCACTCTTTCTTTCCCCTCTGCAGCCCAAGCCCACTAAGGGACGCATGCGTATCCACTGCCTGGAGAACGTGGACAAGGCCCTGCAGTTCCTCAAGGAGCAGAGGGTCCACCTAGAAAACATGGGCTCCCATGACATCGTCGACGGCAACCACCGCCTCACCCTTGGCCTCATCTGGACCATCATCCTCCGCTTCCAGGTCAGCTGACCACCCAGTACTCATTTTTTTTCCTCTCTCTTTTCTCGCACGCACGCTTTCACACTCTCTCTTTCAATAAAGTATTTTGCATGTGCTAGTCAGATCTGGGCTTAAATACATGTGTATTTGGGTATCTGGTATTTAAAATACTTTTTTCAACAAGTATTTTATTTGAGCGTTTGAATGGTTATTTGTAAAAAAATGTATAATGTGAGAGTGCACAGTTGGTAAAGGGATTTCATTTTATAAACTGTGTGGATTAAACACCTTTTTTTGTCTACTTAAATCCACAGATGTGGTTGAGTAGTTGGCTTTAGTTGTTTATTTGTGTAGCTCTCTCTTCTGAGGGACCGGAGTTCATATCAGTTTGGACCGAGTATCTAGGTGTGTGGCAATAATAAACTATATGGTCTGTAAGTAGACAGCATGTGAAAAGGAGTGTGGACTGGGCGGGCCTAACCATTAATAAAATAGTGCAGTGCCTCCACCTAATAGGTGTTATTAACTGGGTGGTTCAAGCCCTGAATGCCGATTGGCTGACAGCTGTGGTATCAGACCGTATACCATGGGTATGACAAAACATTTATTTTTACAGCTCTAATTACATTGGTAGCCAGTTTATAATAGCAATAAGGCACCTCAGGGGTTTGTAGTACAGTATATGGCCAAAATATACCACGGCTAAGGGTTATGTCCAGGCACTCCATGGTGCGTTGTGCGTAAGAACAGCCCTTAGCCGTGATATATTGGCCAAATACCATGCAAACAGGAAAACACCTACCCAGAGGCAGCACTGCTAGTGGCCGGGGACTTTAATGCAGGAAAACTGAAATCAGTCTTACCTAATTTCTATCAGCATGTTAACTGTGCAACCAGAGGAAAACAACTCTAGACCACCTTTACACCACACACAGAAACGCATACAAAGCTCTCCCTTGCCCCCTCCCCCCCAATTTGTCAAATCTGACCATAATTCCATCCTCCTGATTCCTGCCTACAAGCAAGAACTAAAGCAGGAAGCACCAGTGACTCGGTTAATAAAGAAGTGGTCAGTTGACGCAGATGCTAAGCTACAGGACTGCTTTGCTAGCACAGACTGGAATATGTTCCGGGATTCCTCTGATGGCATTGAGAAGTACACCACATCAGTCACTGGCTTCTACAATAAGTGCATCGACGATGTCGTCCCCACAGTGACTGTACGTACATACCCCAACCAGAAACCATGGATTACAGGCAACATCCGCACTGAGCTAAAGGGTAGAACTGCCCCATTCAAGGAGTGGGACTCTTACACGGACGCTTATAAGAAATCCCACTACGCCCTCAGACGAACCATCAAACAGGCAAAGCACCAATACAGGACTAAGATTGAATCGTACTCCGACGCTCGTCAGATGTGGCAGGGCCTGCAAACTATTACAGACTACAAAGGGAAGCACAGCCGCGCGCTGCCCAGTGACACGAGCCTACCAGATGTGCTAAATCACTTCTATGCTCGCTTCGAGATAAGTAACACTGAAGCAACATCTACGTGAGAATGCTATTCATTGACTGCAGCTCAGCATTCAACACCATAGTGCCCTCAAAGCTCATCATTAAGCTAAGGATTGTGGGACTAAACAACTCCCTCTGCAACTGGATCCTGGACTTCCTGACTGGCCGCCCCCAGGTGGTAAGGGTAGGTGACAACACACCTGCCATGGTGATCCTCAACACTGGAGCCCCTTAGGGGTGAGTGCTCAGTCCCCTGTTCTCCCTGTTCACCCACAACTGCATGACCAGGCACGACTCCAACACCATCATTAAGTTTGTAGACGACACAACAGTGGTAGGCCTGATCACTGACAATGATGAGACAGTCTATAGGGAGGAGGTCAGAGACCTGGCCGGGTGGTGCCAGAATAACAACCTATCCCTCAACGTAATCAAGACAAAGGAGATGATTGTGGACTACAGGAAAAGGAGGACCGAGCACACCCCCATTCTCATCGACGGGGCTGTAGCGGAGCAGGTTGAGAGCTTCAAGTTCGTTGGTGTCCACATCACCATCAAACTAACATGGTCCAAACACACCAAGACAGTCATGAAGAAGGCATGACAAAGCCTATTGCCTCTCAGGAAACTAAAAAGATTTGGCATGGATCCTCAGATCCTCAAAAGTTTCTACAGCTGCAGCATCGAGAGCATCCTAACTGGTTGCATCACTGCCTGGTACGGCAACTTCTCAACCTCCGACCGCAAGGCACTACAAGGCTCAGTATATCACTGGGGCTAAGCTGCCTGCCATCCAGGACCTCTATACCAGGCAGTGTCAGAGGAAGGCCCTAAAAATTGTCGAAGACTCCAGCCACCCCAGTCATAGACTGTTCTCTCTGCTACCGCATGGCAAGCAGTACCGGAGTGCCAAGTCTAGGAATAAAAGGATTCTCACCAGCTTTTACCCCCAAGCCATAAGACTCCTGAACAGCTAATCAAACGGCTACCCGGACTTCGCAGCGTGCAAATGGAAACCACTAGTCAATGGACCTATGGCTGTCCCAATGAAACACACTGATACGGCTCGACACAATTCCTTTTTATGAAAACCACAAAAAACAAAACAGTCCTCTTCAGTTAAAATGGGACAGCTCAAATAAAAAATAGTCAATAAAAAATTGTCAAACATCTCTTTCCATAATCACAACTGCATAAATATGGAATTGGTCCACCCTTTGCTGCTATAACAGCCTCCACTCTTCTGGGAAGGTTTTCCACTAGATGTTGGAACATTGTCACAGGGACTTGCTTCCATTCAGCCACGAGTATTAGTGAGGTCGGGGACTAATGTTGGGCGATTAGGCCTGGCTCACAGTTGGCGTTCCAATTCATCCCAAAAGTGTTTGATGGGGTTGAGGTCAGGGCTCTGTACAGACCAGTCAAGTTCTTCCACACCGATCTCAATAAACCATTTCTGTGTGGACCTCGCTTGAGGGCATGGTCATGTTGAAACAGGAAAGGGCCTTCCCCAAACTGTTGCAACAAATTTGGAAACACAGAATTGTCTACAATGTCATTGTATGCTGTAGAGTTAAGATTTCCCTTCACTGGAACTAAGGAGCCTGAACCATGAAAAACAGCCCAGATCATTATTCTTCCTCCACCAAACTTTACAGATGGTATGATGCATTAGGGCATGTAGCGTTCTTCTGGCATCTGCCAAACCCAGATTTGTCTGTATGACTGCCAGATGGTGAAGCGTGATTCATCACTCCAGAGAACACGTTTCCACTGCTCCAGAGTCCAATGCAGGCGAGCTTTACACCACTTCAGCCGACGCTTGGCGTTGCACATGGTGATCTTAGGCTTGTGTGCGGCTGCTCGGATATGGAAACCCATTTCATGAAGTTTCTGATGAACAGTTCTTGTGCTGACGTTGCTTCCAGAGGCAGTTTGGAAGTTTGTTGCAACCGAGGACAGACACTTTACGGGCTTCAGCACTCGACGATCCCATTCTTTGAGCTTGTGTGACCTACCACTTCGCGGCTGAGCCGTTGTTGCTCCTAGCCATTTCAACTTCACAATAACAGCGCTTACAGTTGACCAGGGCAGCTCTAGCAGGGCAGAAGTTTTACAAACTGACTTGTTGGAAAGGTGGCATCCTATGACCGTGCCACATTAAAAGTTACTGAGCACTTAAGTACAAACCATTCTACTGCCAATGTTTGTCTATGGAGATTGCAGGGCTGTATGCTCGATTTTTATACACCTGTTAGCAACGGGTGTGGCTAAATTGCAGAATCCACTAATTTGAATGGGTGTCCACATACTGGTGTACTTTTATATACTACATGTATTTGCACTGGTGAGCGAGTTACACAACTGTAACTCCTTGAAGGAACTAGTTAGCAAATGTTGATTGTTTGTAGGACCCAGAGTGCCAAGCATGTTAAGCAGCATAGGGTTGAAGTGTTCCACCTTTGCGTTCCGTTGAGGATGATAGGGAGAGGTTATTGACTTCTTTACCCCCACAAGGGTTAGCATTTGGTGGATCAGTCGGCTCTCGAAGTATCTTCCTTGATAGTAGTGGACCCCTGTTGGTAGTTTATAGTGTACAAAGAACTTCTCCCACAAGTCTTTGGCCACTGTGCTTACAAGCTGGTCCTTGGTAGGGTATGCCTGGGCATAGTGGGTGAAGTGGTCTGTAATGATGAGGATGTTGCTGATGTTTCTGCTGTCATTCTCCACTGTCAGGAAGTCGATGCAGACCAGCTCCATGGGTGATGTTGACTAGCTCAGCGGCCCATGGGTGTAGGGTCATCCGATGGATACACCTTGCACAGTTCATGCAGTGTTGCTCAATGTCGCGAGACATGCGAGGCCAGTAAAATCTTGCCTGGGCCAGTCCCATATCATCATGCAGTGACTTCATGACAGCATGGTGGTACTCTTGGGGCAGGACCAGCTATCTCTGTCAAACTGAATGGGAGTTCTTGGGGTTCCTGTACAGCACTCCATCTCTGTGTGAGCATGTTCCATGACCCCAGGAGAATGGCTCCTTTCTTAACCCCAGGGCCTGGCTGACGTTGGATATCACTGGGCATTTTATCGCGGGGCTGTACTCACACAAAACAATAAAAATGTTGTCATGTTGTCATTCACTTTCAAGCTCATTTGAATTGGAAAAGGTAGCTAATGGTTGAGGCTTTACCATAAATTAGACCAATTCATCCACTTATGGAAGATGTTTGGAGATATGGACTATCCTGCTAGCATACAGTCACTGCTCTGCCTGTCCTTTCCACCCGCCTCGCTCTGCATGCTCCGCCCGCCCGCTTCTGTAGAGTTTTTCGCTCTCATCTCATTCCCAGAGGTCTGTGCTCCTTAATTTGTCACTTACAGCTTTTTATCTTTAGCTTCCAAAAAACATTTATATTTTCTCCCACTGCGGTGTCTTTATCTCTTCTTCGCTCACTGACTTTACATTGAATCTGTTCAGACTCCTCTTCTTCACTAATGTATGAGCTCCATCTTAGCTGTGTAACATCCTCCCTCCTCTAAAATCACCTTAGTTTTGCTCCACTGAGCTCTGAGAGCAGGGAGTAAGTCTTGTCCTTGTATGACCGGGTGCAGTCTGCTAAATGTCACTGGGATTAACTCTATGGCTCTGCCATTGGCTCAGATGACTGATTATTCGAGCCATCGCCATCCAAGCCATCACCCCTCCAAAACATATCCAAACTCATCCAGTTTCTCAGAAGTACGTGTCATCAAACGTTCCTGTTCTGTCTGCCTTGTCTCCCTTTATTTGGCACCTGTTTGTAATTGGGGACCATGGACTTAAACATCCTTTCCTTGTACAGCATGTTCCATGACCTCAGGAGAAAGGCTTCTTCTGGGTTTGTGTTTCTGCTTAGGAAGTGTTCCTTTCTTAACCCCAGGGCCTGGCTGACGGTGGATATCACTGGGTCCCAGAGCTGTGCGCATCGCAGATCCTCAGGACTCAGGCAGGATAGTCCATCCATCTTCAGAGCAGTGAATTTCACGAAGGGTTCAGGGACAGCCTCGGGCAGGGCTCCTATGTTCACAGTTGCCCTCTCAGAGATACTGTCTGAAGAGACGTTGGCAGTCATTACTCGGCAAATGCCTCTGACTCCCTTGATGAGGGGATTTCAACCCAGTCTCCATCCTCTTCAGCACTGACGTGTGAGCATCCTGATAGGGCGTCGGCATCAATGTTCACTCGCCCTGGCCTGTACTGCAACTTGAACTCGTAGTTGGTGAGAGTGGCCATCCACCTCTGGCCTGTGGCATTCAGCTTGGCGGTGGTTTGCACGTTGGTGAGGTGGTTATTGTCCATGCGCGGAGGTTCATGTAGCCGACAGCCTTCTCCATTAATAGTTGGAAAGATGCTGGAGCTCCAGTGACTCCTTGAGGCATCCTCTGTAATTGGTAGAAACCAAGAGGGCAGATCAACACTGTCTTCTCCTTGTCGGCCTTGCGCATGGGGATCTGGTAATAGCCACTGCGATGGTTGAGGATGGAGAACTACTTGATTCCTGACAGACAGACAGTCCGTCAACTCTCTCAAGTGTTTCTGAACATCTTCTACATCCGTGGGCGCCATACTTCTGAACCTCTCGCTCAATGGTCGTTCATTGGTGAGTCTGAGCATGTGTTCCACTCCACTTGCACAGCCCACCTCCTATTCATTTAAAGAAAACACTATGGCCCATTCCTTCAGTCTCCTTTTCAACCGTTCTTTCCATTGTGGGGGAACGGGAGAGTTGCCGAAGTCAAGGAGGTCAGGGTTGAGGGTTTCTTCTTTACTTCTGGGTGACTTCTGTGTGGGTTATGTGAGCTACTGGATGCAGTTCGGCCATCTTGAGATCGGGTTGGAGTGTGACTGCCTGCGTGCTTTCATTCTTCACCCATAGAGTTATGCTACTGCCATCTTCAGCAGGAACAGTAACCACACTGCTGGTTATCAGGACAGAAGCTGGCAGCTCACTCCTCTCAGCTGGTTCCACTAGCACAGTGCAGGGCCTCTCAGCAGAGTTGAACTTAAACCTCGATGTTGCCTTCAGCCAGGGTCACCTTCATTGCTGCTATGGCAGACTTCAGTTCTTTCACCTGTCTGCAGAGAGCTTTGATTTCGGCCCCAGCCAAAATGTTGTTGGCTCTTTCTGAGGTTGGACTTGGGATACTGGGATTCAATGAGAGTGCTTCTCTTCTTCCCTCAGCTTTTGCAGTCGAACTGGAAATGTGGGCGGCCTCTCTCTTCTCTCTCTGTTGAAGATGCACCAGGATTTCAGTGTTGTACATCACTCCCTTGATAATCTTGTTAACTTGTGCGACGTCGACCCTGGACTCATGCCTCTTTTCACTCTGACGTTCTGTGACGACTTCTCTAGTCAAAGCAGGAAATCAGAGATCTTCTCTCCAGGTTTCTGTTGCAGGCCCTCAAACTTGTAGTAGAGGTCCTCCCCTGAGTCTGGTGTGCCGTATGTGTGCTCCAGTATGTTCAATTAGTCCTCTACCAATGCATCTTTGTGGTTAGCTCTTAGCGCTGTAGCCACACTCAGGGCAGGGGCCTTGAAACTCTTGATGAGTCTCTTTCTCTTCTCCTGGTTCGAGTATTGCCACTCAGGCAACATCTGGTTTACTTGTTCCATCCAGGAGTCTATGTCCTCTTCCCCAAGGGGCATTTACACCGTGCCATTGAAAATCTGCAGTCTTCTGTACGGACTGGTCTTATAGTGAGATGTCATAGCTTCCTTCAGAACCTTCCTCATGGCTTCAATTATGTATTCAGGTCTTGAGGCTGTGGCTTGACAAGGTTCTTCAGCTTGCTAGCTGAGATCCACTCTCTCATCATGAAGGCCTGTAGTTTGTTTTTACTACGGGGCGCTGACATGGGGAGAATTTGGTGGTGGGTATTTTCTCAGGAGAGGGAGGAGCTACTTTTCCTAGACAGATAAACTGCCAGTTAATGCCCTTTTCTTCATCTTCAACCAGAGTTGGCACACACTATGCTGTGAGATCCACAAAAGTTTTAACTAAAACACTGGCCCACTTGGTTTGAGGATGTTGCATACATTTGTTCACTTTAAGCAGTCCAGACAACTCGAAGGCATCCAAAGCCCCTTCAATATCTGATGCTCCTTCTCCACTCCCATAACCATTAATGCCCTGATAGGATCAGTGTCCTCCCACTGGCTCAACTGTGTCAGCTTCTCCATATTCATCTCCATACTCTTTCCCTCTGAGCTATTGGAACTCGCTGTTAAAATGAGAGGGTTCCCAAATGGCTTGATATCACCACTAATAGTTGGCCTTATGATAGGGGGATAGTCTTTTCACTGTTTAATGTTCACTGCACTGCCTTCATGTACAGTCCTGTTGTTTAATCATTGCTCATCCATTATCTCAGGATCTCCTGTTAACCATCTCAGCAGTGCCTCCATTTGTAGCCCTCTCTTCTGAGGGACTGGAGTTCATGTCAGTTTGGACCTACAGTAGTATCTAGGTGTGTGGCAATAATATATTATGTGGTCTGTAAGCAGGCAGCATGTGAAAATGAGTGTGTGGCCTGGGTGGGCCTAACCATAAATAAAATGGTCCAATGCTTCCACCTAGTAGGTAATATACCCCTGAAGAATATATAGTTTACCCAGTAGGAAATATAATACAGTGCCTTCAGAAAGTATCCACACCCCTTGACTTTTTCCACATTTTGTTGTGCTACAGCCTGAATGTAAAATGTATTACATTTAGATGTTGTGACACTGGCCAACACACAATACCCCATAATGTCAAAGTGGAATTATGTTTTTAGATTTCTTTACAAATTAATAAAAAAGGAACATTTTAAATGTCTTGAGTCAATAAGTATTCAAACCCTTTGTTATGGCATGCCTAAACAAGTTGTGTGCAATAATAGTGTTTAACAGGATTTTTGAATGACTACCTCATCTCTGTACCACAGACATACAATTATGTGTATGGTCCCACAGTAAAGCAGTGAATTTCAAAAACAGATTTGACCACAAAGACCAGGGAGGTTTTCCAATGCCTCACAAAGAAGGGCACCTATTGGTAGATGGGTAAAACAAAAACAGACATTGATTATCCATTTGAGCATGGTGAAGTTATTCATTAAACTTTGGATGGTGTATCAATACACCCAGTTTCTACAAAGATACAGGCGTCCTTCCTAACTCAGTTACTGAAGAGGAAGGATGGTGACAATGGTGACTTTTTAAAACAGTTTACAGTTTAATGGCTGTGATAGAAGAAAGCTGAAGATGGATCAACAACATTGTAATTACTCCAAAGTACTAACCTAAATGACATAGTGCAAAGAAGGAAGCCTGTACAGAATAAAAATATCCCAAAACATGCATCCTGTTTGCAATAAGGCACTAAAGTAAAACTGCAAAATAAATTAACTTTATGTTCTGAATACAAAGCATTATGTTTGGGGCAAATCCAGCACAACACATCACAGAGTTATTACTCTTCATATTTTCAAGCATGGTGGTTGCTGCATCATGTTATGGGTATGCTTGTCATCGGCAAGGACTAGGGAGTTTTTTTGGGGGGGATAAAAAACGGAATAGAGCTAAGCACAGGCAAAATTCTAGAGGGAAACCTGGTTCCGTCTGCTTTCAAACAGACACTGGGAGACAAATTCACCTTTCAGCAGGACAATAACCTAAAACACAAGGCCAAATATACACTGGAGTTGCTTAAACAACATTGAATGTTCCTGAGTGGTCTAGTTACAGTTCTGACTTAAATCGTCTTCAAGACATGAAAATCACTGTCTAGCAATGATCAACAACCAACTTGACAGTACTTGAATAATTTTTGTAATAATGTGTAAATGATGCACAATCCAGGTGTGCAAAGATCTTAGAGACTTACTAAAAAAGACTCACAGCTGTATTTGCTGCAACATGTGATTCTAACATATCAGGGGTGTGAATACTTATGTAAATGAGGTATTTAATTTTCAATATTTGCAAAAATGTCTAAAAACACGTGAGTGGTGTGGTCAGCATTTTAGCATAAGGTCGAGAGGCAGAAAGAGCAGCCTGTTGATTACAGTTGATCCTCTCAGTCAGAGAAAGTTTATATTTTGTATTTATTTTATTTAACCTTTATTTTGTCAGGGAGTCTTACTGAGAACAACGTCTCTTACAGCCCTGGATGACAGATTACCCAGATTACCCAGCCCTGAATGACAGATTACAGAAAATATACATCAAAATGCAAGCAAAAAGAAAACACAGTCATCAAAATCAAACACATTCCTCAGTAATAAGGTCCTCAATCAGCTTTCTGAATTACACTAGAGGCACCAGAATATCAAATGTAAGATAAGGTTTAAGATTGTTCCACAAATAAGGTGCAAGAAAACTAAAAGCTGATTTACCTTACTCAGTAGAGATCAAAGGAGTTTCCAGAGTTAGCCATCCCTGAGACCAGCTGTTGGAACTCGTATGTCTAAAGTTTAGTAATGATGTTAGGTACAGTGGGACTTTTTGTAAAAGAGCTTTTTAAATGAAAACACAGCAATGTATAAACCTGCGTGACATCAGAGGGCCAAACAACTTTCTGGTAGAGAATGCAGTGACGAGTACAAAAATTGTCACCCGTAATGAAGAGTAGTGCGCTTTGATAAACTGCATCTAACGGCTTTAATGAAGTGGCAGCTGTTCCTATAGATGATGTAGCTGTAGTCTAGGACCGATAGTAACGTCGACTGAATAATCTGCTTTCTACTATTTCGCGAGAGGCTTTCCACAAGTACAAGCAATAAATCCCTCGCTATCCTCACTGTGATCAGGGATGCTCAACTAAATGTTCATCATATACAGTTGAAGTCGGAAGTTTACATACACTTACGTTCGAATCATTAAAACTCGTTTTTCAACCACTCCACAAATTTCTTGTGAACAAACTATAGTTTTGGCAAGTCGGTTAGGACATCTACTTTGTGCGTGACACAAGTAATGTTTCCAACAATTGTTTACAGACAGATTATTTCACGTATAATTCATTGTATCACAATTCCAGTGGTTCAGAAGTTTACATACACTAAGTTGACTGTGCCTTTAAATAGCTCGGAAAATTCCAGAAAATGATGTCATGGCTTTAGAAGCTTCTGATAGGCTAATTGACATAATTTGAGTCAAATGGAGGTGTACCTGTGGATGTATTTCAAGGCCTACCTTCAAACTCAGTGCCTCTTTGCTTGACATCATGGAAAAATCTAAATAAATCAGCCAAGACCTCAGAAAAAAATTGTAGACCTCCACAACTCTGGTTCATCCATGTGAGCAATTTCCAAACTCCTGAAGGTACCACGTTCATCTGTACAAACAATAGTACGCAAGTATAAACACCATGGGACCACACAGCCATCATACCGCTCAGGAAGGAGACACCTTCTGTCTCCTAGAGATGAAGGTACTTTGGTGCGAAAAGTGCAAATCAATCCCAGAACAACTGCAAAGGACCTTGTGAAGATGCTGGAGGAAACAGGTACAAAAGTATCTATATCCACAGTAAAACGAGTCCTATATCAACATAACCTGAAAGGCCGCTCAGCAAGGAAGAAGCCACTGCTCCAAAACCTACAGTTTGCTACAGTTTGCAACTGCACATGGGGACAAAGATAGTACTTTTTGGAGAAATGTCCTCTGGTCTGATGAAACAAAAATAGAACTGTTTGGCCATAATGACCATCCTTATGTTTGGAGGAAAAAGGGTGAGGTTTGCAAGCAGAAGAACACCATCCCAACCGTGAAGCACGGGGGTGGGAGCATCATATTGTGGGGGCGCTTTGCTGTAGGAGGGACTGGTGCATTTCACAAAATAGATGGCTCCATGAGGTAGGAAAATTATGTGAATATATTGAAGCAACATCTCAAGATATCAGTCAGGAAGTTAAATCTTGGTCGCAAATGGGTCTTCCAAATGGACAATGACCCCAAGCATACTCCCAAAGTTTTGGCAAAATGGCTTAAGGACAACGAAGTCAAGGTATTGGAGTGGCCATCACAAAGCCCTGACCTCAATCCTATAGAAAATTTGTGGGCAGAACTGAAAAAGCGTGTGCGAGCAAGGAGGCCTACAAACCTGACTCAGTTACACCAGCTCTGTCAGGAGGAATGGGCCAAAATTCACCCAACTTATTGTGGGAAGCTTGTGGAAGGCTACCCAAAAGGTTTGACCCAAGTAAAACAATTTAAAGGCAATGCTACCAAATACTAATTGAGTGTATGTCAACTTCTGACCCACTGGGAATGTGATGAAAGAAATAAAAGCTGAAAGAAATATTTCTCTACTATTATTGACATTTCACATTCTTAAAATAAAGTGGTGATCCTAACTGACCTAAGACAAGGAATTTTTACTTAGATTAAATGTCAGGAATGTGAAAAACTGACTTTAAATGTATTTGGTTAAGGTGTATGTAAACTTCCGACTTCAACTGTATACTACATTCATTTGCACTGGTGAGCGAGTTACACAACTATAAACTGCTTGAAACAACTAGTTAGCAAACGTTGATAGCTTGTAGTTTTCATGAGTCTTCTCTCACACTTTTTACATTGTTGCCTAGCAACTGGTCAGTCTCCCAAATATGACCAACATGCAACAACGTCAGCACACAGTAAATAATACAGTCCCTTTTAAAAAATAAAGAAGTAACCAGAGGGTTACATTTGTACATCAAGAAAGTGCTAAGTGGTGTTTATGTCTATGTTACTCAATGCAGGTGGGTGCATTCCTGTGTGTGTGTGTGTGTGTGTGTGTGTGTGTGTGTGTGTGTGTGTGTGTGTGTGTGTGTGTGTGTGTGTGTGTGTGTGCGCACTTATTTGTTCTGTGTGTGTGTGTGTGCACATATTTGTTGTGTGTGTGTGAATAGTGGTTGTATCAGTCTTTTGGGTCCTGCTGATGGATGGCGTTTTGACCATATTCTTTGGTATGTGCTTGACAGATCCAGGACATCAGAGTGGAGACGGAGGATAACAAGGAGAAGAAGTCGGCTAAAGATGCTCTGCTGCTCTGGTGCCAGATGAAGACTGCAGGGTGAGTGTCTACACCACCACCAGCCTGAGGCCTACTGTATTCTACTATAGCGCAAAGTTTGCAGAAACATCCTGGTGGGTTTTCCAGAAAGATGGTTTAACAAATTCAGGATTCCCTGAACATATCCAGCTTCTCTTAACCAGATAAGTGAGTCTGGGATTTCTTCCAGTTGCAAAAAATAATAAACAAAGCAATACACAGCATTGGTATAGCGGTCAAAGGGAAACTGTGTTGGGTTACATTGCTACAGGTTAAGTTGACCAGATACATGATTGATTGTACATTTTTTTTAAAAAAGATAACGTTCCAGAATAAGATCTTCAGAATGATCTAAAAGATCTATTCGAGGTCCAGTAATTCATTCCATTTGTAATGCACAGCAAACAATGCAGGCTCCTATGTCAATTGGATTTTCCGTAAAGGGACCAGTCATGGTGTTGGACAAGAATCTGATTGGCAGAGAATCCCTGTCTTTATCCACCAGGACAGGCTAAAATCAAGTTAACCTAGGAGGTAACAAGTTTGCTTCAGAGCATTCATTGCCATAGTGTCTGATCAGGCTAAACATCAAGCTCTCTTTCTGAACTGTAAATTCTGTGTTAGCCAGATCTGTCAAATCAGAATTTGAGCAAACTCAATAATGCGTTTTTCTGGAACATCCGTCTGGTCAACAGATTATGGTCTACAGTTTGTGATAGAAAATGTCAACATCATCAAGGGTATACGTATGTGAGAAACATACTTTTGTATATATAGTGTATGTGGATTCGGCTTTTTCAGCCACACCCGTTGAGGTCAGGTGTATAATATCCAGCGCACAGCCATGCAATCTCCATTGACAAACATTGCCAGTAGAATGGCTTTACTGACGAGCTCAGTGACTTTCAACATGTCACCGTCATAGGATGCCACCTTTCCAACAAGTCAGTTCATCGGATTTCTGCCCTGCTAGAGCTGCCCTGGTCCAATGTAAGTGCTGTTATTGTGAAGTGTGAATGTCTAGGAGCAACAACGGCCCAGCCGCGAAGTGGTAAGCCATGCAACCTCACAGAACAGGACCACTGAGTGCTGAAGCGCTTTAAAATCGTCTGTCCTCGGTTGCCACACCCACTACTGAGTTCCAAACTGCCTCTGGAAGCAACATCAGCACACAAACTGTTCTTCGAGGAGCTTCATGAAATGGGTTTCCATGGCCGAGTAGCCACCAAGCTTCGACTGGAGTAGTGTAAAACTCGCCGCCATTGGAGCAGTGGAAGCGCGTTCTCTGGAGTGATGAATCATGCCTCACCATCTGGCAGTTCAACGGACAAATGTGGGTTTGACAGATGCCAGGAGAACGCTACCTGCCCCAATGCATAGTGTCAACTGTAAAGTTTGGTGGACGAGGAATAATGGTCTGGTGATGGTTCAGAAAAAAATTGCAATTGTAGTCGCTTGCATTATTTAGCATAAAATAGTGTGAAAGTACCAGGTTTTGACTACTAGATGCTGCTGTTCTTGCTACTTTCACACTGTTTTATCCATTCTGCTGGTCTCTTGTGTTTATTAAATAGATAGATTTGGCTCATTAGATTTGCCTCTTTATGAAAATAAATAGTGTGGTCATCAAGTCAGTCATCCATGAAAGCAATTCAGTTTGTCCGTCTCTTAGCAACCTAATGCTTCAACCCAACTCTCCTTGAATAGTCCAACAAGTGGCCGCTTTCTAAAAGGGCTATCTCTAGGGACTATCACTAGGGATTAAAATTTTGTGACATCTCTGATAAAATAATTGCATGGCAGTCTTATTTTTTAAAATAAAATTTCAGGAAACTGCTCTATATGTATTGTGGTTAGTGACATTTGCCATTAAACCCAACACAACTCAATATCAATTGTAAAATACTATGCAGTGGGTGTTATTTACCACGTATGGGACAAAGTATTAAAAAAAAACCTAAGCAAGTCTCAAGTCTTAACTTTCGAGTCTCGAGTCAAGTCACAAGTAATAATGGGCAATTATCAAGTAAAGTCCCATGTTCCACAAGTGTTTTATGACAATTTCGTAGCAATTTCAATACAGCAGTGATTTTGGACCCACATGTTTTACAAACTGCATCCCCCCCCACAAAGTGTTTGAAAAAGGAATGCAACGATTTTTAGGACCGATGATGCAACTGATGCAGTGGTGGCACCACAGGTCCCAAAGTGGTGTGGCAAATTTGTTTTCCCTGGTGCCCGGAGCCTCTCCTAATCTGAAAACCTAACCAAGTATACAACAGGACCCTATATGGTCTGACAGTGATTCATTAGTAGTTGTAAAAAGGTATTTATAAGGGCAATGATGGGAGTGGGACCAGATTGACATTTGAGTCATTTAGCAGATGCTCTTATCCAGAGCAATTCAGGTTAAGTGCCTTGCTCAAGGGCACATGGCCCAACGCTCTTAACTACTAGGCTACCTGCTGCCTAGGTATACAGATATGTTCTAAACAGGTTACGTGGTTTTAAAGAAATTTTGGAAAAACTCCTGGCCCAAGGGAGGATGAAAACCCTGTCAAACTGCAGCAACCTTGTACTTGTTAATATGAATTATATTTTAGAACGACACTTTCCTTTACACAGACACAACCACTGCAACTGGACAATAGAACTCACAGGGCGGAGCTTGCTTTATGCAGGTTTGCATCATATATGCCTATGCAACTGCAATTCAAAAGTAACTCAGTGTGTTTATATAATCAGTATTGTGTTTGATTACTTTCAGTTAATAATTTTGGATTATAAAGGTCAGCCTAGCCAGCCAGCCCTAGTTTGAGTATAGCCTAAACCAAATTTGATCACATTTTCTCCTAACACAAATAAACGGCTATAAATTGGCTAGATAACATTACCATTTTGTTTACCCTGGCCAGAGGGCAAGACGTTACAGGGCGCATTGGCTGTAGCCTATGCAGCTGCAGTAGTTATCAGTAGCCTAGTTGATCAGACTGAGAAATCGACTTGTTTTCTTTGCATACAGTTTAGGTGTAGGGCAGCTGCAACATTTCTGTGAAGAGTTCTTGCTTGTGTATGGCGGGAGTGATGTGTTATCACCTTTGCTAAATAAATACCTGAGGTCAGTGGAGCGGCACACACTTTGCTAGACCTGTGATTTCCGTGAATCTGATTGGTCAAGACATAGAACAGAACGCACAGAACCTACAACACTCGTATATAAAGGACAGAAATGCTTACATAGTGCACAAGACGACAAATCAAGTCTCGAGTTATGCAGTTCAAGTCCAAGATAAGTCATGAGTCATAGATGCTGAAGTCAAAGTCAAGTGGCAAGTGTTTTTTCTTTTAGCCAAGTCGTGTCTCAGGTCACAAAATTTGTCACGTGACTCGAGTTAACACCTCTGGTTTTTACCATTGAAGACCATTAGAGACCATAATATTGGAACCATTAGAACTGATGTAGCCTTGTAGTTTTCTTGTTCGCCATGAATGGTCCAATATAAACTAATACAGACCTTTTTTGAAGGGAATAAACCACACGCAAAGGGGCCATTTCCTTGACACAGATTAAGCGTGAAAGAAGGACAAACTGATTTGCTTTCATGGAGGACTGGACAATGACCTGAATTGTTATGATGACCACACAAGGTCTTTTCATCATGACACGAATCTATTGGTTTTCTACCAAAAATTGCAAAGGAAATGTTGTGACACAAGAAAGCAGGAACATGTATAAAAGAGTGTGGCGGTATATCAAGAACAGCAGCATCTAGTGGTCAAAACCTGGTACTTTCACAATATTTGATGGTAAACAATGCAAGTGACTTCAATAACTAATTTCTCTGAAAAGGGGGAAAAAAACATCACCAGATTCACAGGTAATACATTATATAGTATGGAGAAGCAATACTCCAAGCTGAAGCTTCATACTACTTGTCAAACATATAGAACCTATACAGTATATTGGTTGCTGGGGTGGGATTGGCATGGGGTGTCTGTGGTCCGTAGGTAGCTTTGACAATTTCTGGGGATTCCTCACGTCTTATAGACTGACAACTCACACTAACTTCTTCCACTGCTCTGTCGTTTGCTGCATACTTTAGTCTGAGACTGCCATCATTGAAGTTGTTTGTGGTAATGAGGGGTGTTATACAAAACAAAGTTTGTCTTCTCTAACCAACCAGAGTATCAAAGCCGATGGCACATTTTCAAACTGCCGCTTTACCCACGTGTTCTGGCCCAACCCATCGGTTTCTGGACCAATCAGACAGCCCCGAATGTGTTCGCATTCGGTGAAGTGTCAGGGAGGTACTCGAATCCAGACCCATTGCGGAGAACAAACTAACGTCCGTGGGTGTGGCGTAGCGTTTGGCCGGAGCAAGTAGTCTGGCAGCCAGGCAACATGTCTTACTCATTGGTAGGAAGAAGTTTGGTCCAAATCGGATGTTGGGTACTATAACTATTGAATATTATCTGAATCCTATAAATTAAAATTGCCTATTTGGGTGCAATAAATTAGCTTAATTTCTCAGAGAACAAAATAATGTTTCAGGAATGCCAGTCTTAACTGTTTCTAACTATAGAAACCATTTCAGAACAATCTGAGATGGTGGGTGTCATGGCTTGGTGAAATGACATGGAACGACTCTGAAATCACAGCGAGGGTGTCACATCAGACATCACGGCCTAAATGTCAGGCTGTTTAAAACATCAGCAGCAGTAACAGCCCCTGGGCTCCATGCTGAATAAGTCAATTCACTCATTAACAAAACCAACACTGCTAATGCCCAGCTTCAAATAGAACATGACACATCAGGGTAAAATCACTTTAGTTAAACAGATGCTTAATAAAGAGAGGCATTGTGTTTGGTGTCAGTTGGAACATATTTGGAACATACGGTAGGTGGAACTCATTTTCAAAAGCCATCTGTTTCATTGATGAGGGAGTTGGATGCAGAAGATTTGATTAGATTATTATTAGATGTTTGAAGAACAACAAAGTTTTCTCCAAATTTCCATTTTAGACTTCTGTTGATGGACAATGTGAGTTTGTCGTTTAGTCAACAGTAGGCTCATACACAAGCAACATAGAGAGCAATAGTAATGGAGTATTTTTGTTGGCATTAACTCCATCATGGTTCGTTGCCCAAAGTCTATGGGCAAATGCATGGAGTTTCTGTAGGGTTTTTGATAAACACACACTTATGAGATCTTATACTGAACAAAAATATAAATGCAACATGCAACAATTTCATAGAATTTACTGAGTTAGTTCATTTAAGGAAATTAGTTAATTTAAATAAATAAATTAAGCCCTAATCTATAGATTTCACATGACTGGGCAGAGGCGCAGCCACGAGTGAGCCTGGGAGGGCATAGGCCACCCACTGGGGAGCCAGGCCCAGCCAATCAGAATGAGTTTTTGCCCACAAAAGGGCTTTATTACAGACAGAAATACGCCTCAGCACCCCATCAGACGATCCCACAGGCGAAGAAGCCTGATGTGGAGGTCCTGGGCTGGCGTGGTTACACGTTGTCTGTGGTTGTGAAGCCAGTGGAACACACTGCCAAATTCTTTAAAATGACGTTGGAGGCGGCTTATTGTAGAGAAACAAACATTCAATTCTCTGGCAACAGCTTTGGTGGACATTCCTGCAGTCAGCATGCCAATTGCATGCTCCCACAACTTGAGACATCTGTGGTATTGTGTTGTGTGACAAAACTGCACATTTTAGAGTGGCCTTTTATTGCCTCCACCACAAGGTGCACCTGTGTAATGATCATGCTGTTTAATTAACTTCTTGATACCTGTCAGGTGGATGGATTATCTTGGCAAAGGAGAAGTGCTCACTAACAGGGATGTAAACAAATTTGTGCTCAATTTTACACAAATTAATATTTTTGTTAGTATGGACAATTTCTGGGATCTTTTATTTCAGCTCATAAAGCATGGGACCGACACTTTACATGTTGCGTTTATGTTTTTGTTCAGTGTATATGTTTTCTTCTATGAGATCGGCTAACGTAACTTTTTGTGAATTTTGAAGCATTTATTTAATTTAAAAAAATCACAGTGCACATAAGTCTTCATAATTCATAAAGGTCATGTTAACTGGCTGATATTATCTCATAGAACAAAACGTATAAGATCTCCTAAACCTGTGTTAACCTCAGACCTTATTTTTCGGCGTTTATCCCAAAACTCTATTCTATTCCCCCCATAGGAATGGCTGAACGAACCAGAGGTAACTCATTTAGGTTTTTTAGGACTTCAAGCTGGCGAGCTCTATTTCCCTAACCTAGGTTTTCTGTCTGTTTTCCAGATATCCCAACGTAAACATTCACAACTTCAGCACCAGCTGGAGGGATGGCATGGCTTTCAACGCCATCCTCCACAAACACAGACCTGACCTGATAGACTTTGACAAGCTGAAAAAGTCAAATGCCCACCACAACCTGCAGAATGCCTTCAACCTGGCAGAGCAACACCTGGGCCTCCACAAGCTACTGGACGTGGAGGGTTAGTACAGAGTACACGCATGGAAACATGAACACACACATACTTCATTTGCATTACACACTCTGAATATACTCATCGGCGCATGACTCTGTACCGTTTTACATAGTCATGGAATTCCATAGTCTGGTGAAAACATCACATACAGTGTACACAACAGCAGGAGGGTGGAGGAGCTGCTTACACTGCTGAAGCATACTGTACTCTAGCCCTGCCTCTCGTGCATCTGCCAGTGTTTTATGCCATTATGACAGTACATTTATACCCAGACATTTTCACCCTTAAAGAATGCCATATTATCCCAGTATGAATACATGGAAACCTGACAACTGTTACTACTGTACAACACTTACAGAATCCATATCGTGTAGTTTGACAGGCCGCTACTTCTGGGTCGCATCTTTAATGTAGTTCAACGGGTGGCTGACAGACCCATTATAGGAGGGTGACAGGTACAAACAGAAAGGCAATGTTCACCGCTGGAGCTCTTTCTTTTTAAGCGTGGCAGAGTAATGGCTGTGTTAAATATTTAGTAAGCGGTGGTTCTGAGATCTCAGCATGCTTTCTCAGAGGTCTGCAGTATGGGGAACAAAGAGACGCAGGCATGAGAACGCTTCCGAGCATAGCAGCCCCTCTACCCCGACCGCCTCTGTCTAAACATAGCTACTAAATCAATTTTCCCTCAAATGAATTCAATTTTTCTCAGCAGAGCAGCGCGGAAAACAAGCCCTCTGTTGATGTCTGTAGATTAGGGAAACATGGGGCAGTCGAAGCCATTTATGTCCGACTCTTATTGTGCGTGTGTGTGTGTGTGTGCGTGTGTGCGCGCGTGTGTTTGTTACCTCTACAGATATCAGCGTGGACCACCCTGATGAGAAGTCCATCATCACCTATGTTGTGACCTACTACCACTACTTCTCCAAGATGAAGGCCCTGAAGGTGGAGGGCAAACGGATTGGGAAGGTGAGGGGTCAGAGTTCGCATCTTCCACAACCTGGATCACAAGAGAACAAAGTATCTTGTCCCTGTACTTCTTCAAGCACAATCATTCCCTTTACTTTATGACAAGGCCTTATATTTTAACTTTCCCACCGATGTAGCTATAATCAGTATATAATGTATGTACTGTTATACTGATTCACCACCTTCATCTCCCAGGTGCTGGACAATGCCATTGAGACTGATAACATGATTCAGAAATATGAGAGTTTGGCCTCTGACCTCCTGGAATGGATTGAACAGACCATCATCATCCTCAACAACCGCAGGTTTGCCAACTCCCTAGTGGGGGTGCAGCAACAGCTTCAGGCCTTCAACACCTACCGTACCGTGGAAAAGCCGCCCAAGTGAGTCACACACACACACACACACACACACACACACACACACACTTACATAGCGAAATTAAAAAGTCTTACACCATATCCTCCACCTATTTTCCACACAGCAGCTTGTAATTTACTGTAAGATTACAGTATGAATTGGCAGAATTGACTCACCAAGGACTAAACTGAAACAGGGATTCTAGATGTGTACCCTTACTGATACACAGTTGTATCAGATTCATGGTGAACTAACTCCTCTTGGCACACTGCTCTTGCTAGTATCACTTTTTTTATTCAAGCTTCGTGTCGGCATTCGTCAGAGCTTTTTTCAGAATTACATTTTTTTATTCTGAGAACTGGCTAAAAGTAAAGCTTGCTTAGACAGATGTTTCAGCCTGTTGAAATGGACTCTGACACCGTTTCCACAGAGGCAACAATGTCACCCCTACTGCTGACAAAATACCTCTCCCTCTGTGGACTACTGGCCTTGGACTACGGGCAGAAAAAATAATGCTGATCTTTATGTTGACAGATGGAGCTGGTTGGCTCAACGCAAAAGTCAAAAAGCCACCAGCCATTAGGGAGATTAGCCAAATTCCACTCAGTTTCTCCTCGGTAAGGTTTACGCTCAACATTAAAATTGTTGCTGTTTCTGTCAGGTTCACTGAGAAAGGCAACCTGGAAGTTCTCCTCTTCACCATCCAGAGCAAGATGAGGGCCAACAATCAGAAGGTCTACATCCCGCGGGACGGCAAACTCATCTCAGACATCAACAAGGTGAGACCTATTGCTCTTTAAAGAACAGGCTTATTTATCTCTTATCTTATCTCGAAACATACACTCAGAAACCCATTATGTGGTGTCCTCGATTAGAATGGATTAAGGGGATTGACAGACAGTTTAAGGGCGGTAAGCTGATCGACAGTGGGTTGAAATAGATTTAATAGATAGACATGGTTTCTGTAAGTTTGGTATAGTTGATGACAGGAAGATTTACTTTGCTTTGTGCTAGGTGGATTTAGTTGCTAGGTGGCTTTAGTTGCTAGGTGGCTTTAGTTGGTGCAGTTGCTAGGTGGGTTTAGTTGTTTGATGGTGTGGTAAGACCATAAGACAAGTTAAAACAGGTTTAGTATAGTGGATATATTAGGTCCATATATTGTACGCCGCACCTGTGTGACCGTTACTCGATCGTGTGTGTGTGTGTGTGTGTGTCAGGCCTGGGAGAGGCTGGAGAAGTCAGAGCATGAGAGGGAGCTGGCGCTAAGGACGGAGCTGATTCGTCAGGAGAAACTGGAGCAGCTGGCCCGCCGCTTTGACCGCAAAGCCGCCATGAGAGAAACCTGGCTGAGTGAGAACCAACGGCTCGTCTCACAGGTAACACACACACATACACTCATGAAAACACTAATGCCACACGCTCATTGATACACACACACTATTGGTACACACTAACAATGACGCCACTCCTACTGTATTGTCTACATTAACTCTATTGGTTCATAGCATACCCTTGTGGTGATACAGAGTAATGTACAATGAAGTCATTTACTCCCCTGATTCATCCTCATGATCTTGACCCATTTAATATCCCTGCTAGTTTTAAAAACATAAACTATTGGATGGAGATTATGCCACTGCTTAGCAGTTAGATACAAACCTGTAACTGTCCTCACTCCTTCTTCCTCTCCCCCTCTTCCGCCCTCCCTCAGGACAACTTTGGCTTCGACCTGCAGGCGGTGGAGGCCGCCACCAAGAAGCACGAGGCCATCGAGACGGACATCGGCGCCTACGAGGAGCGTGTGCAGGCAGTGCTCTCCGTGGCCAAGGAGCTGGAGGCAGAGAACTACCATGACATCAAGCGCGTGACAGCGAGGAAGGACAACGTGCTGCGTCTGTGGGAGTACCTGCTGGAGCTGCTGAAGGCCCGGCGCATCCGGCTGGAGATGAACCTGGGCCTGCAGAGGGTCTTCCAGGAGATGCTTTACATCATGGACTGGATGGATGAGATGAAGGTGAGGAAGATGATGATGGTGATGATGATGGAGGGATAGATTGGGGACTTTGGTTGGATGGTGGGGTAAGAATTGTCTTGATACAGTAGCTTACTCAGTGACATATTTGTGATGTAAGAGCGATTGCCTATTTCTTAGTTACATTACCCACTATTGACCCCAGTGACCTGTGGCCTTCCTGACCCTGGAGATGTGTCCTGTATCTTCAGATGCTGCTGCTGTCTCAGGACTATGGGAAACACCTGCTGGGAGTGGAGGACCTGCTGCAGAAGCACACTCTGGTGGAGGCTGATATTGCCATCCAGGCCGACCGCGTCAAAGCCGTCAACAACAACGCTCAGAAGTTCGCCATTGATGCAGAGGGTGAGTAACATGTTCTGGGATTACAGTCGTTTGTGGGTGGTAGGTGATTATGCTCTCTCTGTGGGTGATACCTGTAGGCTATAAAAGAGATGTGAGATGAATTGTATCCTGAAAGGGTAAAGCTATACAGCCTGTTGTAAAGTCCAAGCCAATGCTGCCACTTGTCAGCAAAATAAGTCATTGATCTTTGTCCGGTAAAGCCTGTATTCTCAGTTTAAATGATAAAAGTGTGCTAATTGTGATGTGTTCCTGTCCCCTCTTTAGGCTATAAGCCCTGTGACCCCCAGGTGATCCGGGACCGAGTGGCCCACATGGACTTCTGTTACGCAGAGCTGAGCCAGCTGGCCGCCGAGCGCTGCGCCCGCCTGGAGGAGTCCCGCCGCCTCTGGAAGTTCTTCTGGGAGATGGCCGAGGAGGAGGGCTGGATCCGGGAGAAAGAGCAGATCCTGTCCTCGGAGGACTGCGGTAAGGATCTGACGGGCACCGTGCGTCTGCTGAGCCAGCACCGCGCCTTCGAGGATGAGATGATCGGCCGCGCCGGCCACCTGCAACAGACCATCAAACAGGGAGAGGAGCTGGTGGCCGCCGACCACTTCGGAGCCGACAAGATCCGTGAGCGCATCCAAGACATCCAGGAGCAGTGGGCGGCCTTGGAGAGGCTATCTGCCGTTAGGAAGGCCCGGCTGGAGGAGGCCTGCAACCTGCACCAGTTCCAGGCCGACGCCGACGACATCGACACCTGGATGCTGGATGTTCTCCGCATTGTGTCCAGTGCCGACGTGGGCCACGACGAGTTCTCCACCCAGGCCCTGGTCAAGAAGCACAAGGATGTGGCCGAGGAGATCGCCGGCTACCGACCTGTCATCGACGCCCTGCACGAGCAGTCCAAAACCCTGCCCGGGGAACAGACTGGCTCAGAGGAGGTGCAGGGGCGCCTGTCAGGCATCGAGGAGCGCTATAAGGAGGTGGCTGAGCTGACCCGGCTGAGGAAGCAGGCCCTACAGGATGCCCTGGCCCTCTACAAGATGTTCAGCGAGGCGGACGCCTGTGAGGTGTGGATCGATGAGAAGGAGCAGTGGCTCAACAGTATGGAGATACCAGAGAAACTGGAGGATCTGGAGGTGGTTCAGCACAGGTAAAGACACCCAGCCTAACCATGCTTATTCAGTCCAGATGCATTATGTCAGTTGATATATTTGGAGATTTGCTGTTATCATTTCAGGACAACCCATTCTCTTGAGGCAGACTGTGTAGACGTATAACTCCCTCAGTGAAACCACTTTGCAAAGGAAATGAGTTGTAAGAATATTTCCCATCATGTTTGCAGTAACTTTGTATGTTTTTCACAGCTAGAATGAAATGAATGTTCTCCCAGCGGTTTGATTGGCCATTGGAATGTAGCACAGTGAAAGGGATCTGTGAAACTAACACTTTTTATGCAAGCACGGGTGGGCCGCTAGTGTAATGTGTGGGAGCTAGACTCCCATAATTCACTTTCCACTTAACAACAGAGCCCACAATGTTTTAAAGCCAATCATTCTAAAGTCTTCCCACACTGAGAAGAAACAGGCACTTGTCCTCAGTTCGCTAAGTGTTTTGGACAGCGGTTCAATGGCTTGTTTACTCCAACGTGTGTCTTTGGTCTGAAATGATCTCTCCCCCTCCACACTGTTTACTCACAGTGCACCGCATGGAATCATTCCCAGACTCCTGTTTCATTGGCTTTGCTTCTGTGTGATATACTGGCAACTGGAACATGACATTATAGTTCAGCTGGAAACAAAGCATGTTAACAGGATTCACATTAAGATAACATTGTTTCCATATGTTTATGTACAGTACACTCATTCCCTCTGCCACCTCTACCGTTTCTACCTCTACTCCTCTACCTCTCCCTCTCTAACTCCCCCTCTCTACACCATCATCCACCCTCTCCCTCTATTCCTTCCCCTCTTCTTCCTTCCCCTCCTCTTCCTTCCCCTTTTCGAACCCCTCTTCCCCCGCAGGTTTGAGAGTCTGGAGCCAGAGATGAACAACCAAGCTTCCCGCGTTGCCGTAGTGAACCAGATTGCTAGGCAACTCATCCACAGTGGTCACCCCAGTGAAAAGGAGATCAAAGCCCAACAGGACAAACTCAACACCAGGTATAGTAACACCCTACATCAACCTCAACACCAACTACAGTTAACCTCAATTAATAACCATTAGTGGAAAAGTACTGTTCCCTGACTGTGTGTGTGTTTCTACATCTCTCTAGATGGAGCCAGTTCCGTGACCTAGTTGACCTGAAGAAAGACTCCCTCAACTCAGCTCTGGGTGTACAGAACTACCACCTGGAGTGTAACGAGACCAAGTCGTGGATCCGCGAGAAGACCAAGGTGATCGAGTCCACCCAGGAGCTGGGCAACGACCTGGCCGGCGTCATGGCCCTGCAGCGCAAACTCACCGGCATGGAGCGCGACCTGACCGCTATCGAGGACAAGCTAGGAGAACTGGGGAAGGAGGGGGAGCGCCTTGCAGCCGAGCACCCCGACCAAGCCCAGGGCATCATGGGTCGTCTGGGGGAGATCACAGGAGTGTGGGACGAGATGAAGGGCACCCTGAAGAACCGCGAGGAGTCCCTGGGCGAAGCCAGCAAGCTGCAGCAGTTCCTCCGGGAGCTGGATGACTTCCAGTCATGGCTGTCCAAGACCCAGACGGCCATCGCTTCAGAAGACATGCCCAACACACTGACGGAGGCCGAAAAGCTGCTGGCGCAGCACGAGGGCATCAAGAACGAGATCTGCAACTATGAAGTGGACTACCAGAAGATGAGGGACATGGGGGAAATGGTGACCCAGGGCCAGACGGACGCCCAGTACATGTTCCTGAGGCAGAGGCTGCAGGCCCTGGACACAGGCTGGAACGAGCTGCATAAGATGTGGGAGAACCGTCAGAACCTGCTGTCCCAGTCCCATGCCCACCAGCTGTTCCTCAGGGATACCAAGCAGGCTGAAGCCTTCCTCAACAACCAGGTAACATCACATTATATTACAGAGTACAGTCTCCATTTGGCTCACACAAATGTTAGTGAGAACTAAACAAAATAATATGTTGGATAGACTGGGTGGCACAGTGTCCAAGGCGACTTCTGAAAGCGCGAACCACCGCATTTAACCATGGCAAGGTGACTGGGAATATTGTTGAATACAAACAGTGTAGTTATTCCCTCCGTAAGGCAATCAAACAGACAAAATGGCAGTATAGAGACAAAGTGAAGTTGCAATTCAATGGCTCAGATATGAGACTTATATGGCAGGATCTACAGACAATCATGGATTAAAAGGGAAAACCAGCCACGTCACGGACACCAACTTCTTGCTCCCAGACAAGCTAAACACCTTCGCCCGTTTTGAGGATAGCATAGTGCCACCGACGCGGCCCGCTCCCAAGGACTGTGGGCTCTCGTTCTCCATGGCCTGCGTGAGTAAGACATTTAAGCGTGTTAACCCTTGCAAAGCTGCCGGCCCAGACGGCATCCCTAGCCGCGTCCGCAGAGCATGCACAGACCAGCTGGCTGGAGTGTTTACAGGCATATTCAATCTCTCCCTATCCCAGTCTGCTGTCCCCACTTGCTTCACAATGTCCACCATTGTACCTGTACGCAAGAAAGCAAAGGTAACTGAACTAAATGACTATCGCCCCCTAGGCACTCACTTCTGTCATCATGAAGTGCTTTGAGAGGCTAGTTAAGGATCATATCATCTCCACCTTACCTGAGACCCTAGACCCACTGCAATTTGCTTACCGCCCCAATAGAGCCACCGATGATGCAATCACCATCGCACACTGCCGTATCCCATCTGGACAAGAGGAATACCTACGTCAGAATGCTGTTCATTGACTATAGCTCAGCCTTCAAAACCATAGTACCCTCCAAGCTTATCATTAAGCTCAGGGCCCTGGGTCTGAAACCGCCCTGTGCAACTGGGTCCTGGACTTCCTGATGGGCTGCCTAAAGGTGGTGAAGGTAGGAAACTACACCTCCATCCTCAACACAGGGGCCCCACAAGGGTGCAGGCTCAGCCCCATCCTGTACTCCCTGTTCAGCCATGACTGCGTGGCCACGCACGCCTCCAACTCAATCATCAAGTTTGCAGACACAACAGTAGTAGGCCTGATTACCAACAATGACGAGACAGCCTAAAGGGAGGAGGTGAGGGCCCTGGCGGAGTGGTGCCAGGAAAATAACCTCTCCCTCAACGTCAACAAAATGCCCCTGTCCACGTTGACGGGACCGCAGTAGAGAAGGTAGAAAGCTTCAAGATCCTCGGCGTACACATCAATGACGATGTGAAATGGCCCACCCACACAGAGAGTGTGCTGAAGAAGGCACAACAGCGCCTTTTCAAACTCAGGAGGCTGAAGAAATTTGGCTTAGCCCCTAAGACCCTCAAACTTTTACAGATGTACAATTGAGAGCATCCTGTCGGGCTGTATTACCCACCGCCAGGTACGACAACTGCACCGCACTCAACCGCAGGGCTCTCCAGAGGGTGGTAGGGTCTGCCTAACTCATCACCGGGGGCAAACTACCTGCCCTCCAGGACACCTACACCACCCGATGTCACAGGAAGGCCAAAAAGATCATCAAGGCCATCAACCACCCAAGCCACAGCCTGTTCACCCCGCTCTCAGCCAGAAGGCGAGGTCAGTACAGGTGCGTCAAAGCTGGGATGAGAGACTGAAAAACAGCTTCTATCTCAAGGCCATCAGACTGTTAAATAGCCATCACTAGCTGGCTACCACCCGGCTACTCAACCCTGAACCTTAGAGGCTGCTGCCCTATGTACATAGACATGGAATCACTGGTCACTTTAATAATGTTCACATAATGCTTTACTCATCTCATATACAGTTGAAGTCGGAAGTTTACATACACTTAGGTTGGAGTCATTAAAACTTGTTTTTCAACCACTCCACAAATTTCTTGTTAACAAACTATAGTTTTGGCAAGTCGGTTAGGACATCTACTTTGTGCATGACACAAGTAATTTTTCCAACAATTGTTTACAGACAGATTATTTCACTTATAATTCACTGTATCACAATTCCAGTGGGTCAGAAGATTACATACACTAAATTGACTGTGCCTTTAAACAGCTCGGAAAATTCCAGAAAATGATGTAATGGCTTTAGAAGCTTCGGATAAGCTAATTGACATCATTTGAGTCAATTGAAGGTGTACCTGTGGATGTATTTCAAGGCCTACCTTCAAACTCAGTGCCTCTTTGCTTGACATCTTGGGAAAGTCAATAGACCTCCACAAGTTTGGTTCATCCTTGAGAGCAATTTCCAAACGCCTGAAGGTACCACGTTCATCTGTACAAACTATAGTACGCAAGTATAAACACCATGGGACCACGCAGCCGTCATACCGCTCAGGAAGGAGACACGTTCTGTCTCCTAGAGATGAACGTACTTTGGTGCGAAAAGTGCAAATCAATCCCAGAACAATAGCAAAGGACCTTGTGAAGATACTGGAGGAAACAGGTACAAAGGTATCTATATCCACAGTAAAACGAGTCCTATATCAACATAACCTGAAAGGCCACTCAGCAAGGAAGAAGCCACTGCTCCAAAACCGCCATAAAAAAGCCATACCACGGTTTGCAACTGCACATGGGGACAAAGATAGTACTTTTTGGAGAAATGTCCTCTGGTCTGATGAAACAAAAATGGCCATAATGACCATCGTTATGTTTGGAGGAAAAAGGGTGAGGCTTGCAAGCCGAAGAACACCATCCCAACCGTGAAGCATGGGGGGGGCAGCATCATGTTGTGGGGGTGCTTTGCTGCAGGAGGGACTGGTGCACTTCACAAAATAGATGGCATCATGAGGTAGGAAAATTATGTGGATATATTGAAGCAACATCTCAAGACATCAGTCAGGAAGTTAAATCTTGGTCGAAATGGGTCTTCCAAATGGACAATGACCCCAATCATACTTCCAAAGTTGTGGCAAAATGGCTTAAGGACAACAAAGTCAAGGTATTGGAGTGGCCAACTCAAAGCCCTGTCCTCAAACCTATAGAAAATTTGTGGGCAGAACTGAAAAAGCGTGTGTGAGCAAGGCCTACAAACCTGACAGTTACAGCAGCTCTGTCAGGAGGAATGGGCCAAAATTCACCCAACTTATTGTGGAAGGCTACCCAAAACGTTTGACCCTTGTTCAACAATTTAAAGGCAATGCTACCAAATAGTAATTGAGTGTATGTAAACTTCTGACCCACTGGGAATGTGATGAAAGAAATAAAAGCTGAAATAAATCGTTCTCTCTACTATTCTCTCTACCTGACATTTCACATTCTTAAAATAAAGTGGCGATCCTAACTGACCTAAGACAGGGAATTTTTACTAGGATTAAATGTCAGGAATTGTGAAACTGAGTTTAAATGTATTTGGCTAAGGTATGTAAACTTCCGACTTCAACTGTATGTATATACTGTATTTTAGTCAATGTCACTCTGACATTGCTTGTCCTAATATTTATATATTTCTTTATTCCATTCTTTTACTTTTTACTTTGTGTATTGTTGTGAATTGTTAGATATTACTGCACTGTTGGAGCTAGGAATACAAGCATTTCGCTACACCCGCAATAACATTTGCTAAATATGTGTTTGTGACCAATAACATTTGATTTGATTTATACTGCGACTAGCAACTGCATCACATGCATCACACTGTTGGAGTTTACTCAACTTTGGTGAAATAATGTCCTCCTTCTCATGCAACTGGTTAAAGAAAGTAGGTGTGTGTGTGCGCATGTGTCAGGGTGTGTGTGCGTTCCTGTGTGGTCTAGCCGAGGGATTGAACCCCGCTCTCATTATTAGTGTGATGCTAACAGATGCAGACGGCTGTATTAGTCTGATCAGTGTCTGACTCGACATCACTGCCCTGTTCAGCACCGCCGCTCACATCAGAGCCAATCAGACGCACACACCCTCTGTGGGCTCAGTCCTCTGGAAGGATTTCTGAGAGAAACGCCATGTCAGCTGTTACTATGCTACAAGTAGGCTACAGTATACGAGAGTCACCTGCTTGTTCTTGATCAAGTGCCGAATGGCACACTCACTAACACCTCTACTACCCTCTCCTTCTCTCCCTCCCCCTCTCCCTCCTCTCTCTCCCTCCTCTCACTCTCTCAGGAGTACGTGCTGGCCCACACTGAGATGCCCACGACTCTGGAGGGGGCAGAGGGCGCCATTAAGAAGCAGGAGGACTTCATGACCACCATGGACGCCAACGAGGAGAAGATCAATGCCGTGGTGGACACCGGACGCAGACTGGTCAGTGACAAAAACATCAACGCTGACCGCATCCAGGAGAAAGTGGACTCTATCGATGAGAGGTATTGAATGCTTTGTAAAAAGCGCTATACAATTTGATTTATTCTGTATTTGGAGAACTGGGGCCGATTTTTGTGGTAGCCATCTTGTGAATGTGTTTTACTCCAGTGATAACTATGGCAGCGATGTTACGTGCATAGATTAAACTGAATTACATGCATAAAATGAAGATTTACATGCATATAATAAATTGTATGTATAGCACTTGTCAGGTTTGCTTAACATTATCTAGGTGTTAATATTACCAATACACTTACCAATACACAAAACATATGTTTCTGAGCCATTACTCTCTGTGCTAAATCCATCACGTGTTAACCCCTGGCCTTCTGTTTGTGTAGACATAAGAAGAACCGCTTGGCGGCCAGTGAGCTTCTCTGTAAGCTGAAGGATAACAGAGACCTACAGAAGTTCCTTCAGGACTGCCAAGAGGTGAGCTGCCCCCTACCAAACCCTTACAACACACCCCTCACTTACCCAGCCCCCCACTGCACAACACCCATATCGGCCAGCTAGGGCTACCCCCGCACTTCATTCACACACAAGGAAACCCGAACACCCACTGATTCCTCCTACCACCTCTATAGAGTACAGTACTGTAGGTGGAATTTATAAGTAATTGTGGATGGTGCCAAGCTGTGGTTGTGTGGATGAGTCTGTGTGTGTCCGTCTGTCTAACTGATTGGCTCTCTGGTGTGTGCAGCTGTCCCTGTGGATCAATGAGAAGATGCTCACGGCTCAGGACATGTCGTACGATGAAGCCAGGAACCTCCACAGCAAATGGCTCAAACACCAGGCCTTCATGGCCGAGCTGCAGTCCAACAAGGAGTGGCTGGACAAGATCGAGAAGGTCAGTGACTAAATGATGGGTGTCTGATCTTTTTGCCAATTTCGTTGCATGTCTTCTCCCTGTTTATGTTTCGTAAGTGTGCGTGGCCCTTAAGCTCTGTGTGTGGGTGTGTTTTTACCCTGTGTAAGATGCATATGCCCCCCAAAACACTCCAGTCTGATAAGCACAGCCCTCTCCTGTGGATATTTTAGTCCTAAATGCAGAGAGATTAAGTCATAACAACCACGTTGGCTATTATTATATTCGTATTCAGTGGAATTAATTGCAAAACAAGCTTTCAGCAGAATCAGCACAATAGCTCTGCAGACTAGAACTAGTAGTTTGAAAGTTTAGTATTGATGCTTGTTTACATGAGTGATTGTGGGCAGAGTCACATTGCTCAGGTCAGATTGAAAGAATGTCCAGTGTCTTCCTTTCTGAATGATATTAGTGTAGATCTATTTATCTCCATAATGTCCTAACATGGTTTTCTCCCACCAAATCCCAGGACGGGATGCAGCTGATAGCTGAGAAGCCGGAGACCGAGGCCATGGTGAAGGAAAAGCTGGCAGCACTCCATAAGATGTGGGATGACCTTGAGTCCACCACCCAGACTAAGGCCAAGTGTCTGTTTGACGCCAACAAGGCCGAGCTGTTCACCCAGAGCTGTGCCGACCTGGACAAGTGGCTGGTGGGAGTGGATGGACAGATCCAATCAGACGACTACGGCAAAGATCTGACCAGCGTCAACATCCTGCTCAAGAAACAACAGGTATTGTACTTTTATTTTTTATGTAACCTTTATTTAACTAGGCAAGTCAGTTAAGAACAAATTATTATTTACAATGATGGCCTACCAAAAGGCAAAAGGCCTCCTGCGGGGACGGGGGTATTTTTTAAAAATACAATATAAATATAGGACAAAACACACATCACAACAAGAGAGACACAACACTACATAAAGAGAGACCTAAGACGACAACATAACAAGGCAGGAAAACATGACAACACAGCATGGGAGCAACACAACATGACAACTACATGGTAGCAACACAACATGGTAGCAGCACAAAAACATGGTACAAACATTATTGGGCAAAGTCAACAGCACAAAGGTCAAAAAGGTAGAGACAACAATACATCACGCAAAGCAGCCACAACTGTCAGTAAGAGTGTCCGTGATTGAGTCTTTGAATGAAGAGATTGAGATAAAGCTGTCCAGTTTGAGTGTTTGTTGCAGCTCGTTCCAGTCGCTAGCCGCAGCGAACTGAAAAGAGGAGCGATCCAGGGATGTGGGTGCTTTGGGGACCTTTAACAGAATGTGACTGGCAGAATGGGTGTTGTATGTGGAGGATGATGGCTCTGGTAGATATCTCAGATGGGGGGAGGGAGGCCTAAGAGGGTTTTATAAATAAGCATCAACCAGTGGATCTTGTGACGGGTTACAGAGATGACCAGTTTACAGAGGAGTATAGAGTGCAGTGATGTGTCCTATAGGGAGCATTGGTGGCAGATCTGATGGCCGAATGGTAAAGAACATCTAGCCTCTCGAGAGCACCCTTACCTGCCGATCTATGAATTATGTCTCCGTAATCTAGCATGGGTTGGATAGTCATCTGACCCAGATGATTTTTTGGGACCTGGGACTCAGTGACTGCCTGCAGGGAGAAACTTTGTAGCGGGGCAGGGAAAAAGAGGAAGAAGCATCAGGGATAGTCGCATTAGAAGGGGTGGGATATGAAGAAATGTTGGACGGGCAAGGAGGCATGGCTGAGTCAAATAGGAATCCTGATTTAATGAAGTGGTGATTAAAGAGCTCAGCCATGTGCTTCTTGTCAGTAACAACCACATCATCAACATTAAGGGACATGGGCAGCTGTGAGGAGGAGGGTTTATTTTCCAGGTCTTTAACTGTTTTCCAGAACTTCTTGGGGTTAGACCCACAGAGAGAGAACTGCTCCTTAAAGTAATTAACTTTGGCCTTCCGGATAGCCTGAGTGCACTTATTTCTCATTTGCCTGAACGATAGCCAGTCAGCCTGAGTATGCGTGTGCCGAGCCTTTCACCAAATGCAGTTCTTGAGGCGGAGTAACTCTGCAAGATCACGGTCGAACCAGGGGCTAAACCTGTTTTTAATTCTCATTTTCTTTATGGGGGCTTGTTTGTTAACAATACCACTGAAAATATAAAAAGAAGGTCCAAGCGTCTTCGACAGAGGGGATCAAGCTGATTCTATACCATTTTACAGAGGCCAGTTCATGAAGGAAGGCTTGCTCGTTAAAGTTTTTAGCAAGTGCGTAAGACAAATCAGGACAGGTCGTATCACTGAGCAGCCATTACGAACACAGGCTGTAAAACAGTGATCACTAAGGTCATTACAGAAAACACCAGACTGATACCTATCAGGATTATTTGTGAGGATAACATCGAGGAGAGTAGCCTTTTCTGGGTGTTTGGAGTCATACCTTGTGGGATTGGTGATAATCTGAGAAGGATTTAGGGAGTCCCATTGCTTTAGGACTTGGTCAGGTGGTTTAAGCATGTCCCAGTTTAGGTCACCTAGCAGGACAAATTCAGACTTCGTGTAAGGGGCCAGGAGAGAGTTTAGGGCAGGTAGGGTACAGGCCGGTGCTGATGGAGGACGATAGCACCCAGCAATAGTCAACAAAGAGCTATTTGAAAGTTTAATGCTTAACCCAGCGAATCAAATTGTTTGGGGACAGACTTGGTGGAGACAACCGACCACTGAAGCTGATCCTTGGTAAAGACTGCCACTCCCCCACCTTTGGAAGATCTGTCTTGCCGAAAAAGGTTATAACCAGAAAGGTTAACATCAGTATTAAAAACACTCTTCCTTAACCACATCTCAGTAATGACCAACACATCTGGAATGGAGCTGTGAACCCACACTTTCAATTGATCCATTTTAGATAATAAGCTTCTAGTGTTAATGTGCAGAAAACCCAGGCTTTTATGACAGCAGAAATCAGTTAATCAGATATCAGAGCACACGTCAGAAATGGGGCTAGCAACTGTAGATGGGCCAGGGTGTACATGCACATTACCAGATATCATCAATAGTAATACAATCAAGGCACGGCATAGTACAGGGAAAGCTCATAGGACAGAGAGCTCTGCAGAGCTGATTTATGACATCTGAATGTGCATCAGATGGCAACAAGATCATATTGTTCAGCAATTTCATCAGGTAACATGAATACAAAGACGGTGAGAGGTGGTCTGAATAGGATGGGAGGCCAAAAGACTGTGTAACCAATAGAGAGTCAGAGTCCCGAGTGTGGGAACATAGTCTGTGGTTGGGTAAAGAAAGTTTGTAGTCAACAAAGTATGCAGGAGTCATGAGGAAAACAGCAAAATGCACAAGAAAATGTTTTAATATATAACGACTTGGGGTTAGCCATTTTAAGTTCAGAGTCACTCGCCCCAACAGTGCGTGTGTGCTGGAGGCGAGCGAAAGCTCGGGAGAGAGGGGGGAGTGTGGTGGAGGTACCTGTACCAGACAGGGGAGACAACCAGGGCAGACGGTGAACAGAGAGGGGTGAGTGTGGTGGAGGTACCTGTACCAGACAGGGGAGACAGGCCAGGGCAGACGGTGAACAGAGAGGGGTGAGTGTGGTGGAGGTACCTGTACCAGACAGGGGGAGACAACCAGGGCAGACGGTGAACAGATCTCCAGGTGGAATCCAAGCAGCAGTGCAGCAGGCAATGGGAGTAGGTGTCACACCCACTTGGGAGAAGCTTTTATTTCTGGAGGCAGATTTCTTGTAGAAAATGCCAGTGAATGGTCTTTGAACAGCAGGAGGGGGCTTCAGAGGACACTTGTTGGGCCAAAAGCCCTTTTACTTCACACATTAGTGCTAATTGAATTTGTATCTGGTCTGTCCTTTCAAGCCTGGGAGCTCAGTTCCAGGTTGGAATGGTGTCCTCAGGTCTCTGCTGTTTGTTTGCTAGAGCAGCCTCTGTATAGCTTGGTACTGCTGGAGCTTGACATTTTGTATGTCTCCCACGGTTATGTTATGTCACCATATAGGACTGCGCTCTTTTCCTCTCCCTTTGATTGGTGTGTAGGTAAATGGTACATTTCTATACAATTTTACATCATGGTTTCATATTAGGTGAAAGTATAATGTCAGTAATTGACCTGAGGATAAATTCACTTGCATAGCCAAACTATGAGCGAAATGTTAAGCCTGATATTAGGTTTTCTCTTTTCCTATAATTAGGAAAATTGCAGCATAAGCTACACCGCACACATATGCCGTGTTGGCTCATAGTTTATTATGCAGATAGTTTATTCATACTAGCGAGTGGCGCTGTAGTGAGTAGACAAACCACGTTATGTAACAGCCCATGCTTCTCACATACACCCCCCCACCCAATTATGTTATCTCTCCCTCGCCATGATGTGTGGAGGAGCCAGCTCGGTGTCTTATTGGTTAACTGTGTAATTAAAGATTGTGTACCCATGGTATCCTTTGTGTAACCCAGACCTAAAATGTGTGCATGTGAGAGAGGGAGTGCATTTCCACTGTTTGTTCGATCGGAAACTCCTAGACCACAAGCGAGACGGAGAACTCTGGAACGCATGCTAGGGGGCTGACCAGAGAGGGAGCTAGAGAGGGCATGCTATGACTGTCTCTCTCCTCTCCACTCCTCCTGGTGTGGCATCCTTAGATGCTGGAGAGCCAGGTGGAGGTGCGTCAGAAGGAGGTGGAGGAGCTGCAGAGCCAGGCCCAGGTCCTCAGCCAGGAGGGGAAGGACACGGACGAGGTGGACGGCCAGCGCCGCATCGTGGAGAAGAAGTTCCAGCAGCTGCTGGACCCTCTGAAGAAGAGGAAGGGAAACCTCATGGCCTCCCGCGAGATCCACCAGTTCAACAGAGACGTGGAGGACGAGATCGTAAGTACATTAAACCTTTCATCTAGCCTCATCGTGTGTCTGTCTGATTCTGTCTGTCTGATTCTGTGATCCATTTCTGTCTGTGTGTGCGTGTCTGCCTGTCTGTGTGGCTGTCTGTCTGCCTTTTGTCTGTCTGTTTGTGTGTCTGCCTGTCTGTCTGTGTGTGGGTGTGTGCATGTGTGTTTCAGAGAACGAGTAAAAGAGATGATGTACTGTATGCCTACTTGTGCAAATGTTAATTGTATTTTTATGCAAATGTGTATAGGCTACAGTATGTTGGTTTGTGCTTGTGTGAAATCCCTGCCCTATGGTAGTGTGGAATAGCAGCAGAAGCTGAACAGCAGAGCAGTTCTCTTGTGTCTGAAGTGATTTAAGTGATAAAAATCACTATTTTAAGTCTTTTTTTCTCCTCTTTTGAGGGAAGGCACCCACTAAGAGTAGCAGCAGGTGCATGCTTTCATAGCTGTGCGGGTCTCTTCATTATTGTAATGACTGTATTGACTCCTTTCATACAGGCAAGAAGGAGCAGGCCACGTGTTTTGAAATGAATGGGTTAGGTCTCTGAATGGAACTGATGTCTCATCTGTGTATGTCATCAACTGCATTTAAAATGCTTACAAAAACAACCGCTTTGCCCAAATCATGCTTTTCAAGTGGTTAGTTGTTGTTAAGTTTAATTTCTGTCATTGCATTTGCTACATCAATGTATCAGTCTTCCGAAAATGATTCCTACCTATTTCTGTGTTTTCCTCTTAGCTCTGGGTTGAAGAGAGAATGCCACTGGCAACATCTACAGACCACGGAAACAACCTGCAAACAGTCCAGTTACTCATCAAGAAAAACCAGGTAAGAAACAAACTCCATCAGTTTGAACCTTGAACAGTATTTCCATCCATAGAATATGAGCTCTTAGCATTTACAGTACTACCATTAGAATCCAGTGACAGATCTATTTCTGTACCAGATAACCACTGTACTTTTAAAGCAGCTGACATCATTCTGACCTGCTGCCCTTTGACCTCTCCCCCACCAGACCCTGCAAAAGGAGATCCAGGGCCACCAGCCGCGCTGTGACGACATCTTTGAGCGGAGTCAGCAGGTGCTGAAGGATGACGACAACAGCCCCAGTGGCGAGGGGATCCGCCAGCGGCTGGCCGACCTGCGGCGCCTGTGGGCCCAGATCCTGGAGGAGACGGGCAAACGCCATGGACGCCTGGAGGAGGCCCACAAGGCCCAGCAGTACTACTTTGATGCTGCCGAGGCTGAGGCCTGGATGAGCGAGCAGGAGCTCTACATGATGTCAGAGGAGAAAGCCAAGGTGAGGGGCGCAGTGGGTCAGAAAGCTAAAATTGCTATTCATAAGCAATCAGAATGGGGTTTGAATGTGAATTAGGATGGTGATTGGACCTGATAGGATGAGTAGCAAGACGTTAGAGATACAAAGTGGCTTTTGGTTAGGACTGGTGGGTTGCACTCCAGTATTTTGTTGGGATGGATCATTAGTAGGGGCAAAGTTGAATAGGAAATTGTGTTTGGTTACAGGGCAAGCTGCTTTTTTATAACAGGGCAAAGCTGCTGGATAGGAGGGCTGGTTGAAACTGTACCAGGGGTATTGCTGCACTTGGTAGAGTTAGGTCTATGACCATTACCCAGTAAGTTGTTGGTTTACCAGGCAGAAGTGGGTCATTGTCACGAGGAGAAATGAAGAAGTCAGTGGAGGGTGAAAGACAAGGGCAGTGACTTGGGCAAACAGGCTAAATCCCAATTCTTCCCCTTTTCCTTGATGCTCTGCCCTCCTGTCCCAAAACTGAAGGAGTGAAAAATATTGAGGGTATAGGAGCTAATTAAGACCTCTGATAGCCTCTTCGACCAAGCCAGCAAGGTTGCAGGCTCCAGAGCTGTCCCATCAAAATACAAAATAGTTGAGAGGCATGCCTAATTATATGACACATGCGTTTGTTTGTGTCTGATTACAAGACTTGACACAAAAGAAACAAAATACCTCCCAAATGAAATGTTCAACTGTTAGAGGGATTTGTTCATTTGAATTTCATGCTTGTTTTGTTATTTAAAAGTGGAACATGAATTGCATCATTGAAGTCAGGAGTGTGTCCTGAAGTTGATGGGTTTATTGATCCCTTCACCGCTCTCTGGAGTTTTGTTAGCAACGCGTGACAACGGAGGGACGTCTGAGCGAGTTGGTAAGGGCGAGGGGATGATTTGAGATTCAGCGAGGGCTGTGTGGTATTGGATGTGAAAGGTGAGTAGGCAGAGAGAAGTCTTCCAGGCCATCATTTCATTTGTCCTTGACTCCTTAACGTTCTCCTTCTACAGGACTGGATCTCTGTGAGACTAGTCTATTTCTAGTTGATAGTGTGTTCTCTACACTGATTGTATGTGCCTGTTCACACTCACTGTCTGCGTCTGTACCTTGACTCTGTCACTGTCTCTGTGTAGGATGAGCAGAGCTCCGTGGCCATGCTGAAGAAGCACCAGATCCTGGAGCAGGCTGTGGAGGACTACGCTGAGACTGTCCACCAGCTCTCCAAGACCAGCAGGGGCCTGACGGCTGCCGGACACCCAGAAAGGTGAGGGGTCTCAGGGGCTCATCCTCAGGGTTAACAATCCCCTCCAGGGAAAATTGGAAGTTGAAACCATGATCCTATTCACCAATTTCAGACTAAAGAACGTTAAAGGGATAGTTCAGGATTTTGGCAATGAACTCGTGAATGCCATTTTTATGTCTCCGCATCCAGTATGAAGGAAGTTAGAGGTAGTTTTGCAAGCCAATCCTAACTTGCATTAGCGCAATGACTGAAAGTTTACAGGAGCTGTTCCCATTGACTTCCAGTCATTGCTCTGATGCTAGTTAGCAATTGTGTTAATGTTAGTTGGCAACTTCCTTCAAACTGTGCACTGAGACATAAAAATGGTACCCACGAGTTCATCTGACTCTAGGGAAGTAGATAAAGGGCTGCATTGCCAAAATCCCTAACTATCCCTTAAAGGGCTTAAACCCAGACTGGTTAGTCAGTACCAGACAACTAACATTAGATCAGTGTAAGGTTAAGCTCCACTCCTGCTGAGTTGAAGTAGGATTTAACCACCCAGAGGTTTAACCCTTGACAGTTTAGCATCCCAGAAGAGAGTGAGGATAGGATAATGTAGTTCCTATATCCTAACCCCCTCCCTCTCTGCCTCCTCCTTCCTCCTCCTGCTGTGTAGTGAACGGATCGGCATGCGTCAGTCCCAGGTGGATAAGCTGTACGCGGGGCTCAAGGACCTGTCGGAGGAGAGGAGGGGGAAGCTGGACGAGAGGTTCCGTCTTTTTCAGCTTAATAGGGAGGTGGATGACCTGGAGCAGTGGATCGCTGAAAGGGAGGTGGTGGCTGGGTCACATGAGCTGGGACAGGACTATGAACATGTCACGGTATGTAGTGCCGCCCTGCCACCCATGTTCCCCTGTTGCCAGAGTATCTTGCGGAATATGTCCATTCGGACTTTGCTGTGATAATCTCCCTCTACAGATGCTGCAGGAGCGTTTCCGTGAGTTTGCTCGCGACACGGGCAACATCGGTCAAGAGCGTGTGGACACTGTCAACCAGCTGGCGGACGAGCTCATCAACTCGGGCCACGCCGACGCGGCTACCATCGCGGAGTGGAAGGACGGGCTGAATGAGGCGTGGGCCGACCTGCTGGAGCTGATCGACACACGCACGCAGATCCTGGCGGCGTCCTTCGAGCTGCACAAGTTCTACCACGACGCCAAGGAGATCCTCAACCGCATCCTGGACAAACACAAGAAGCTGCCTGAGGAGCTGGGCCGAGACCAGAACACAGTGGAGACCCTGCAGAGGATGCACACCACCTTTGAACATGACATCCAAGCCCTGGGGACACAGGTATGACAATGACACCAGAGAGACGGAGCCAGAAAGCCAAAATGCCTAAAACAGAGGTTAGACTACAGCCTTAACCTCTCTTAACCAAAATGTGCAGCTATAAGGTGAATCTCTCACAGGTCATAGACAAGATTTCTCAACACTTAGTATCTGCCTACCCATATTTCTCCCTTTTCCTCCCCAGGTGAGGATGTTGCAGGAGGATGCTGTGCGCCTGCAGTCTGCCTATGCCGGAGATAAGGCTGATGACATCCAAAAGAGAGAGGGTGAGGTTTTGGAGGCCTGGAGAACACTGCTGGAGGCCTGTGACGGCCGCAGGGTCAGACTGCTCGACACCGGCGACAAGTTCCGTTTCTTCAGCATGGTCCGAGACCTCATGCTCTGGATGGAGGACGTCATCCGCCTAATCGAGGCTCAGGAGAAGCCTAGGTACCGTGAACCTGACGGGAAGCGGTTTTGCCTCAGGCTGGTTCTTTTAATAGTTTGGCATTATTGCAGTACACATTTTTGTTTCTCCTACCGACTCCCCAACAAATGCCAGAAAAGAAGGTGTGAGTAATCTCTGTAGTTTTCTGTAAGCAGCTTTCGGTCGGCAGCTTACGCTGTAATCACACTTTCTCAGGTCTGGATTTATGTATCTAATCCTCAATGTTCTGATTGTTGTGATTTACAAAGTTATCCTCACTAGCTCACCCTAAACAACCCTCTGTATGACTACTGTAGCTCTGGCACTGTGGTGTAGCTCAGGTTTTCAACTGAAGGCTCAGCTGAATGTATTGCCACCCACGGATGGTCCTTTTTATAACCACTGAAGATGCAGCTGCAGAAAATGGTGAATACTCAGTGTATCAATACTCAATTCATGTCCCAGGATGTCTCCTCCTCTCAGGGAGACAGCAGCACACCAAGCCCTTATCTGGCTCTGGTTTCAGCTGTAATTGTGATAATCACCAGGGTCGACAAGGCCTTCATTATCTGCGCCTCTCAGCTGAGTCTCAGCCAGCAGCTTACCATGGAGACGGATGAAGAGGGAGAGAGGAAGAGAGAGGGGGAGAGATAGGAGGAGACAGAAATAGAAAAGATAAGAGAAAGACAGACAGACATAGGGGGCTAATGATGATGTAAGGGGAAGTGGAAAAAAGATACTGGAGGAAAAGAAAGGGGGAAGAAAGATGGATGGCTAATGGGGTGAAGGAGGAAAACAAGCGGGTGGGCGAGGGGAATTGAGAGACTTGGTTTGTGTCAATAATTGCATTGCTCTGTTTCCACTGTCTGAGAGAATGACACCCTATCCTGACTAGAGTAGACTAGTGTTTAGTTTGATAACAGCGTGATCCCAGGTACTCACCCTGGAACATCATTATGTTGAAGGCTGTAGTCCACTGAAATACGCTGGGTGTCAGCATCCTGTCTGGACTCTATGTACATGTGGTTTTAGAAAACATATGCTAGCATCGTAAGTAGCAACGTAAGCAGCATTTCTTGGGTAATTTAAACCCCAGGTAACCTAACCAAAGGACATTAGGACCTTGGTGTGTTCAGTGTGTTTAACTGGGTTATTGTTGTGTCTTCAGGGATGTGTCGTCTGTGGAGCTCCTGATGAACAACCACCAGGGCATCAAGGCTGAGATCGACGCCCGTAACGACAGCTTCACCAACTGCATCGAGCTGGGCAAGTCCCTGTTGGCACGGAAACACTACGCATTAGAGGAGGTGAGGGGCCAACAATTTCATAACACCCTCACAGATTCGTACCTCCTTCTCTCCTCCGCTCTCTGTTTCTTTCTTCACCCCCATTCTCCTTCTTTCAGTCTCCGGATGGAAATGTGGCTCCCTCTGGTTTTGTGTTGCGTCATTAAATGTATGGTGTTTTTAGACTCATTTAACTTAATTTCCTTCCATTTTCAGATCAAAGAGAAGTTACTACAGTTGACGGACAAGAGGAAAGACATGATTGACAAGTGGGAGGACAGATGGGAGTGGCTTAGATTGGGTAATTCTATCAAATCGTTTTCAGTCTGTTGCACAGTATTAGCTAAGAGTAGTGCCTTGGGGCTCACCGAGCATTATCCCACAGTCCCTTGGTATTTCCAGAGGTATCACCGTTACTTTATACTGCCGTGGTGTGTGACTAGCTGTGTTTCTGCCCAGTTCTGGAGGTGCACCAATTTGGAAGGGACGCGGGTGTGGCCGAGTCGTGGCTGCTGGGACAGGAGCCGTACCTGTCCAGCAGGGAGATGGGTCAGAACGTGGATGAAGTGGAGAAACTCATCAAGAGACACGAGGCCTTTGAGAAGTCAGCTGCCACCTGGGAAGAGCGGTTCTCTGCGCTGGAACGGCTGACTACGGTGAGAGGACGGGGGGTGTTCACAACTCACTGGGCTGTCAGTTAAACCATTCATCCAATAACTCAATCAATTTTGTTTTTAATTAGATTAGACATACATCTGCAATGCTCTCATCCTATTTGTTTGTCAGTCAAATCGTGACGTAAAGTTCCAATGCAATGAAGTACCTTGCTGTGATTTGTTTTCAATAAAAATTGTAAGAAAACAAACAAAAGTAGCTTCTTAGCAAAAATGCAATTTCTCAAGCAAGGATTTTGCTAGGACTGTGGGAGTGTTCTGAGAGAGGAGCCGAATGAGAAGGATGTGTAACCTGAACTAGCTGTTTGTCAGAGAGGAGGGCAAACTGGTCTATGAAGGTATACTGCTGCCTGGTGATGTCACCTGGCAATCCAAAAAACCCACCCAGCCAAACAAGCTGAAATTTCAGGCGACCTTTTCAAACAGCTCTTACACTAAAAGGGAAATTATCATCATTTTCACAATTTCACAGAATGATTCTAACCTCATAGTGCGGAAATATATATAAAACACAGAAAAATCATGTTTTGACTGCACCTTTAATGAAATTACTTAAATGTTTACATTTCAATTGGACAAATTCTGTTGGTCATTAATGATGTGTGTCTGTTCGTGATGCAGATGGAATTACTGGAAGTGAGAAGACAGCAAGAGGAGGAGGAGAGGAGGAGAAATCCCCCACCTGCAGAGACTCAGACTGACACTGCATCGCCACAGCAGAAGTAAGATATGAGCCTGGAGCACCATACTGAAATAATGTGTTTGGTCTGCTTGTGTGTCTGCTCTGTGTCTGTGTTTAGACTGAGCAGGCATGCTGTATTCTGGTGTTATGACTATCCCAGTGTGTTTTATAAAGACTTAAGTACGGTGTTTGAGGCTAACCGTTTTCTGTGTGTGTTTATAGATACTGCAGTACAGCGTTGGAGACTGACTGTTGTCTCTATACTGTATGTTATGACTGTCCCAGTGTGTTTATCCTGCACTATGTTTGAGACTTACTGTTGTGTCTCTGTGTGTTGTCCCTACAGGGAGGGTGAGCAGGTGTCTCAGAACGGACTGCCATCGGACCAGGACTCCCCTCGGGTTAGTTACCGCTCCCCAGCCTACCAAAAGTACACCAGCTTTCAGACCCGCAGGACTGGGACTGGGCGAGAAAGGCGGGCGGGCTGGACCGTGACCCCCCAATGCCTCCCTTGCCCTTTGAACCCCCTGCCCCCACCACAGGGAGAGGACTGTACACCCCTCTACCCCTGACCCCCCCCCACCCCCTCACCCCCCCACCCCACCACCAATGGTTCTGACAGTTAGTTAGTCACACTTATTCCTCATTTACCATTTAGCCGTATCCTAATTCCATTACAGGAGACTATACTAATTCTACCTTGATTATTCCTTTTTCTTTTTTATTTGCGTAATGTATTTTAATGGAATTTAGCTTTGCTGACTGCAGTTTCATTTATTGTCGTTTTTATTCACCTAGTCTTATTTTATCACAAGGATGTTGCAGGACTGAACATAGATGAACAGTAGCAGGGTACTAGATTTAGTTTTTTTGGGCCAATCGTATAGTTATTTATGCTTTCATCTTTATACATTCATATTCCTTCAAACCGACTGGTACCTTTATTAATACTGATCGAACACTCCGCTGAGGACGGCTGATAAATGCTAGCTGCAGCTCACAGGAGGCTGGTGGCACCTTCATTTGGAAGAACGGGATCATGGTAATGACTGGAGCGGAATCAGTGGAATGGTATCAAATACATCAAACATATGGTTTCCAGGTGTTTGATGCCATTCCATTTGCTCCGTTCTGGCCTTTATTATGAGCCGTTCTCCCCTCAGCAGCCTCCATTGCTGCAGCTAAATACTGTAGTGTTTACTGATTAGATGTAAGCTGGGCCGAGATCAAATGAGAAAGTAGAAAGAAGATTAAACCGTTTTTGAGTTAGGCAACCCTATTTCAAAAGCAGTACAACATTTCCAAAATGAACATTTTGAGATTTGAGCAAAAGGTCCAAAAAATAAGTTATTTAATTGTATTCACAGTAGATTGACATGATCTATTGACCTATTGACCTCAGAGAAAGGCATAACGGGACACAGAAGCACTACAGCACTACGTAGTCTAGAATGAGAATGAGCACAGTGTGTTTGTGTGTGGGTGTGTATGTACGTGTGTGTCCGTGGGAACAAAGAAGAACATGCCCTACTTGCCCCCCCTCGTATCTTTTCTTTATCTCAAACTTTTTTTTCCCTCTATCAGGTTTTAGTCTTTTATTCCCTATTTTTCCTTTCCCCTCTTTCTCTCTCCCTTCTCTCTTCTATCCCTGTTTTTCTTCTTCTCTCTTCCGCCTCTCAGCCCGACACTCCTCTCCTCCTTTCTCCATCCCTGATGATATTACTCTTTGTGTACGTTATTATTTTCAAACTTACCGTGTGGAACCTGAATAACTGACAGACAAAATTCATGGCTTAATGGTTGCCTCAGTAATGCAGTTAAATCATCTTCTTTAGTCTCAGGTTTCAAGTTTCCCCAGATCAAATCAACCAGGTCTGTTGCAAACTAGATTTTATCTCAATTACTTGCCTGAATAAGTAAAGGTTAAATAAAATTCAAGAGAATAGGAAATCAAAAGTAGTAAGTAGCTATCTGCCCCAGATGTCCATCCATTTACATGACCTGCACATCCATACCACACATGTCATACCACTGTCAGACAGTACCATCTCAAATACCATTTCACTATGTATGATTCATTTCACTATGCTTCACCGTCGTAATTCTGTTTGTAGGGTTGTTCCAGTCATGGCGTGTGTGTGTGTGTGTGTGTGTAGAGGGGTGTAAGCACATTCCAATTTATTCCAGTCATTGGGTCTCAGTAGTTCTGTGGTACCTACCTGCTTGTTCTCATATCATTCTTCATGTTAGCTCTGTGCATCAGATCTTCATTTTATTCCTGGTTATGTTGCATGTTGAATCATTTCAGCATCCCCAACCCACTAACGCACATTCCCCAATAAAACATTGTTAGAGTCAATCACTCCCCATGTATGTCCGGTTTTTGTTGTCCTTGTGCCGTCTACAAAATAACACTGTTTTTGTCCTCATGTCTTATGTTGCGGTATATTGTTTTGCATGTCATTAACATGTTGTTAATCACCTTTCACTTTCAGTGCCCACTGTTTTTGTGTTTTTCTCTGTGTGTATTTTCTGTTTTCATCCCAGGGGGGTTTTATACACATTGATGTACAATACTATTTTCAAATATTTTTCGGTAACACTTTACGTGACACCCAGCGTCATAACACGCAGTCATAATCATGTCATAATATGTCATAACAGCTGACATAACTTGTCATAAGTGTTATGACCATATTATGACAGGTTGTCAGCTGTGGTTATGGTTATGACCATGTTATAACATGTTATGACACTGGGTGTCAAGTAAAGTGTAATTGATTTTTCATACTATTTTTTTAATTTGAATTGTCTTGTAGATATCATTTATTCAGTAGACTTCTGACAATAAATCTAGGTAGGTATTTTGCTTTGGTGTAAAAAGGCACCCATCCAAACTGAGAGATCAATGTTTGAGCAATTCTAAGTTTAGTGTTTGTAGTTCTGCATAAGGATAATTTCTAAAATAACTACAGTTACTTCTATCAAAGTGATCCTCCTTCAGGGTAATCAAACTTTGAGGTGATCAGACTTCTTTACGTATTTATGTGGCGGTAACTGGATTCATATTAAAAGCTTGGAGAGTATATTTGAGATAAAATGAGGGTGCAGATGTGACCATTGATAACATGATTACCTATATGAGTGTTAGCCCAAGCCAAAACTATTTTAGCTTTTACCCTGAACATTTAACAAAGAGGTGGTGAGAAATATCAGTCCCATGTTGCACCAATCGAACGGTGCAAAACCTGGCAGCGATGCAGTCCTTCGTGTCCAGTATTGGTGGTCCAGCCAATGGCAGGATCTCTGTATAAGCATCCAGGATTTGTCCATCGCCTGGCAAGCTCTCAATAAAAGTGTCCACGATTGGTCCAGCCTTGAAGAGCTCAGTAATGGGTAATAAGTGACAAATTGGAGTGGGTGTGTTGTGATAAAATCTTTTAACTGGCCAATTTTGCATTTCCCTTCACTTTACAATAATGTTACCGTAAAATGAATAATGAGTTCAAGCAATTGTGTTAATTGTTTGGGATTTTATTTTGGACTTTATCTCCCTTTCGCTGGCTTTCTCTTTCTCTCCAACAATATTTTGTGTGGGTGTGGCAATGTGGTGTGCATGTCTTAACCCCTGATCTGTGCATGTTTTTGACATTTTCTCTCGCTGTTTCGGCTGGACTCCGGTCCCATTTTAACCAATCCCATAAACCAAAGCTCTTCTAAATCTGTAGGATCCCAGCTTTTCTCAGAATCTATATAAATTGATTTTTACTGCATCTGCAAAGTCTCCGCCTAACCATGCTTAGATGGGTCGGAATCTGAGCTAGTCAAACAGTGAGTTAGTATAAGTGAGAGTGAATCCAACTGTGAGTTAGTGTAAGTGAGTCATTTTAGAGGCTGTTCGTCTCAAGATTCGGATGGAGTTGGAGAGGTTCATGATGAATCAGTCGGATTAAGTCGTTTGACCAGAGTCAAGTTAGTGTAGAAATCACAAAAATCAACTGTCCCAAGGAGAGGGCACTCAGTGTTGGAAAGATGGAGTGAGAGGTTAGAGATAGGAGTCAGAAAGAGACTGAGATGGAGTTAAACACGTGATAAGTTTCACCCCAGGCACTGAACCGTAAGACCTGAGACACTGTGGGTGACACAGAGATTGAGACACGATGTAAGAATAGCACAAACGTTCAGTGTGTGCCGTTCATCTTATGATGAAGCTGGGCTATAATTGTGAAATTGAGGCACATTTAAAAATTTGAGGCTGGTGTAATGGCATCGTTTTTATTTATTCAAATACCTACCCAGAGGCTCTTTTACTCATCACATGGAAATGAGGAAACATATTGTGATGAAAATATTTATTTTGGTATCATTTACAGTAGAGTAGGCCTTGTCGTATAGAATACCCCTTTCTACTTAACTTTGCTTGTCTTAAAGCCATTGTGATATAATATAGCAATCAAAGGGAAAGTACTGAATGTTTCTACACAGCCTCTGATCCTGCTATGCATGAAGCCAACTCTGATTTCCAGCGCCACTGTGTGTTTTGTCTACCAAGCCCCAGCTTTCTCTAATACCAGTTTCTGTCTACCTCAGGACAATGGGGAGGGAAGTGACATTGTAAATGGGGTGGCGGAGCCCAGCCCAGGCGGGTCGCCCAGTGCAGCACGCAAGGGCAAACCCAGCCAGGCTGCCACGCTCCCGGCAAAGTCCCTGGACTCAACCCCAGCCAACCAGATGGAAGGCATCCTGCACCGCAAACATGAGTGGGAGGGTCACAACAAGAAGGCATCCAGCAGGTACACACACAATTCACGTTCACTCCCCTATGTATTTATTTGGACAGCGAAGCTAAATCTTTTCATTTGGCTCTATGCTCCAGCATTTTGGATTTGAGAGACGACAATACAGAATGCCACCTTTTATTTGAGGGTATTTTCATATCTGTTTCACGGTTTAGAAATGAAAGCACTTCATGTATCTAGTCCCCCCATTTGAAGGTGATACATAGTCAAATTCACTTATAGTGCATTAAATGTAGTCAAAGTGTAGTATTTTGTCCCATATTCCTAGCACGCAACGACTACGTTGAGCTTGTGACTCTACAAACTTGTTGGATGCATTTGCAGTTTGTTTTGGTTGTGTTTCAGATGTTTTGTCCAGTAGAAATGACTGGTAAATAATGTATTGTGTAATTTTGGAGTCGCTTATTGTAAATAAGAATAGAATATGTTTCTGAGCACTTCTACATTAATGTGGATGCTACCATGTAACTGTAACTTTCTCACTCATCATTATTCACAATTCATTCATGATTATCCATAATCATGGTAGCATCCACATTAATGTAGAAGTGTTCAGAAACTAATTATTTTCTTATTTACAATAACATTTGCAAAACATTATTTACCATTCATTTGTATTGGGTACGACATAATCCGAAACACAACCAAAACAAACTGCAAATGCATCCAACAAGTTTGTAGAGTCACAAGCTTGATGTCATTGTGTGCTAGGAATATGGGAATAAATACTAAACTTTTGACTAAATTTAATACACTATAAGTGCATTTGTCCAAATACTTATGCACCTTCAAATGAGGGAACTAGTTACATAAAGTGCTTTCATTTTGAAAAAGATATGAAAACACCCTTAAATAAAAGGTGACATTCTGTACTGTCGCCTCATAAAGCATTTGATCTCAAATCCAAGACGCTGGAGTATAGAGCCAAATTAAACGTTTTAGCTTCGCTGTCCAAATAAATACATAGGGGAGTGAACATGTATGCTTACTGGACATATTCATGCAAGTTGGAGCATGCAGCCAAATACTTTCCCCTTACAATAATGCCAACATTTTATTTAGCTGAACAGACTCTGATAACTGTGTTTCCTATGGTTTCAGATCCTGGCACAATGTGTATTGTGTGATCAACAACTGGGAAATGGGCTTCTACAAAGACATTAAGAGTGCCAGCCAGGGCATCCCCTATCACAACGAGATCCCCATCAGCCTGAAGGATGCTGCATGTGAGATCGCCCTCGATTACAAGAAGAAGAAGCATGTGTTCAAACTGAAGTAAGCGCTATTTGCTGTATAGCTCCCTATGTGTCTTTTATTATCAGAAGATGATCTTGCAAACAGTACAGTAGTTAGCTTGACTTATTACTCAAGTTTTTATTTTCCTTTTACAGAGCTACAGATGGGAATGAGTATCTCTTCCAAGCCAAAGATGACGTAAGCTTGCTTAGCTTTTAATTTGTACATTGTGCATGAATGACTGACTATCTTCCTCCTGTGAATGTTGTGTATGCTTTGCTGTCTTTAGTCCCTGTCTCTTATGAGGATAGCGTGGGTGTCTGAGTGTTGATGTATTGGTGTGATCTGTGTTGTGTGTCCTGATAAATCCTCGTCTGGGCCGCAGGAGGAGATGAACTCGTGGATGCAGGCCATCTCCAGTGCTGCGTGCTCTGATAAGACCGAGATGACCCCCAGCAGTCATAGCACCCCCGCCTCCAGCCGAGCCCAGACCTTGCCCGCCTCTGTTGCCCTGGCAACCGAATCCAGCCCAGGCAAGCGCGAGAAAGACAAAGAAAAACGCTTCAGCCTTTTCAGCAAAAAGAAGTAGATCCTCCTCCCCAGCCCCTTCAATGGCATTCCTCTTCTCTCTTCTCTCCCCTGCTCCTGTTCCTCTTAAAGCGAGACTCCAGCATGCAAGCTCAGAGCCAAAACGCCACACTCTGTGCCTAACAATCCAACAGCCGGGCTCAGAGGTCAACCACAGTATGGTGTTTTCTTTTTTAAGATAAGGAACAAAAAAAAAGACAAACAATTATGTTAAGGTAGATTTGATGCTTTGGGCTGCTGCCATTGTAAACCATCCAGAAGTCACCGCTGAAAAACAGGATAGGGGTTCCAGTTAAGATTTCTTTGTATTTTCTCTCTCTTTTCCTGCTTTCATCTCTGCTTTTCACTTGTTGCTTTTGTTGTTTTTTCCCAGTTCTTTTTGTAATTCTATGTAGTTTCTAGGGTCTGTCCTCAGTTTTGTGAGGCTATCTTTGAAAGATGACTTGCATTCTTCTGCGGTTGAAAAGCAAAGTCAGTGGTGCTTTGAACTGTGTGTATAACTTGTGTATAACAAACTATTAAAAAACAGTTTAATTTCACTTACTAATAACAAGCCCTACAACCATTATAAGCTTCAATATAGTCTAACTTTTTTTCCGAAAAGGTAGTATGACATTAATTTGAATGAAAAGATCATAATATTGTAAGATGTAATCCTATACCTACTCGGGCTCAAGAAATTACTTAAACCAGTCAGAATGTTGGATATCCATGAAGAACTACAACACAGATTTAAGGTTTATTTCTGTCATTTTTCAAAACATTATTAAACATTGTTTTCCTATGTATTTGAGTTGCATTATAATGTATGTTTAAAATATATTTAGTACAAAGTATAAAAATTAGATGTACAAAACAAACACTAAGCATTGTTGTTAAGTAGAAAAGTGGATTCTAAGGCAAATACTGGAATAAGGTTGCTTGCTTGTTGGCTATAGCACCGCATATTATCATTTTGCTACATTCTCTAGCTATTTGATAAATAGTGTGCATTTCTCTGTCACTGTAACTATTGTAATGAAATATTTCTTCATATTGCACAATCAACAATGCCACGATGGGAGAAAGCTTGTTTGCCATAGCGACGCCTCTAGGTATGTAGTTTAATATGGACCATTGTCACAGGTAGATGGATCTGCACCCGTAGACTTTTGCCCTCTCTGTTAAATATGTGCAAATCCATTAAATTGCTTTTAAGATGACGTCTGTCTGTGTTTTCAGTACTACAGCTTCACACCAAATCAGCAACAATTCCTCATGTCATTACTGCTTCTATAAGATCATGCCTCATTCAGTGCAAGCACTATGTTCTCATTCATTACAAAAAACAACACTATTACCAAGCAATTACAGAGCTATTACTATGTAACAATGAAATTAATGGCAGAATAAATCCTGTGTCCTTTCACTTCATTTAGGCAACAGAGTTTTGATTGCCCCTAAATGTGTGCACCATCTAGTGGCGTTATGAAGATATTGCAGCCAGTTTTGAACATTTCTGCAGAACGCGTATCTCGTTCCCAGACACCTTGCGCCTGGGTAAGAGGCTAGCAGAAAACTAAACAATATATCACTGGAAGAATACAAATACGCCATTTTAATTTGTTTTAATATGAGACGAAAGAACATTATGGGCAACAGTTTGGTAAAATGGCTTAGCGTGCCGAGTTTGATTTTCGGGTATGTTAAAACTCAAAATGGCATAGATTATAGAGATTACAGGTGGCCTGTTTATTTGACCACTTCTATCCCCTCTAGAAACATTAGGATTTAGGTTTGTACATTTTTTGGGATATGGGTGAAGCTTGCCTCTAAACGAATGTGAGAATACCGTGTTTAACCTTGCAAGACTATCTAGGGTGAGGCTTGAGAATCCTCTATGATAAAAACTTCGAGTAAAAGAATCGGACCATAGTTCTTAACCATTTTGCTTTAATTTAGAAATCCTTTCTTAGCAATGACCATGAAGGAAAGGAGACCACAAAGAAGACTCAGTGTTTACAGATTATAATTTGGCTACTAAACATCAAAGTAACCCCATTGGCAGCGTATTCTATCACCTCTGAGTAATCTAACAGCAAACATATATATGTATGTGTATATATATATATGTATGTATATGTATGTATATGTATGTGTATGTATATATATATATGTATATATATGTATATATATGTGTATATATGTATATATATATGTGTATATATATATGTGTGTGTGTGTGTGTGTGTGTGTGTGTGTGTGTGTGTGTTTGTTTTTTAGATTATCAATTTGACTATGCTCTCGTTTTGGGAGAGCGCAGTGATGTTCCGTCAGCACTTCTATCACAAGAGGGCGCAAGAGTACTAGTAAACTGAGAACTCAGACTGCCCTTCACACAAGGACATTATACACTGAGTGTACAAAACATTAGGAACTACTCTTTCCACGACAGACTGACCAGGTGGAAGCTAAGATCCTTTATTAATGTCACCTGTTAAATCCACTTCAATCAGTGTAGATGAAGGGGAGGAGACAGGTTAAAGAATACGTTTTATGCTTTGAGACAATTGAGACTTGGATTGTGTATGTGTGCCATTCAGAGGGTGAATGGGCAAGACAAAAGATTGAAGTGGCTTTGAACATGGTATGGTAGTAGGTGCCAGGTGCATCGGTCAACAGTTTCCCATGTGTATCGAGAATGGTCCACCACCTAAAGGACTTCCAGCCAACTTGACACAACTGTGGGAAGCATTGGAGTCAACATGGGCCAGCATCCCTGTGGAACGCTTTCAACACCTTGTAAAGTCCACGCCCCGACGAATTGAGGCTGTTCTGAGGGCAAAAGGGGATGCAACTCAATATTAGCAAGGTGTTCCTAATGTTTTGTACACTGTGTAGGTAGGTCTATTCTATCAACCCTGACAACCAGGTTTCTCATGTCAATCAAAAACCTTGCACTGCAAGAATACACATTTGCATTCATGTGCTCAACAAATCAATACAGTTTGAAACTAGTTATCCACTGCATCAATTCAAACAGTGACTTGCAATTAATTTGTGAATCTGTAGTATTTTTTATTTTACTGGTCACAAGGAATATGTGGCAGGATTCAAGACAGTAGTCTTGTCTAATACTTAATTAGATGCTTGATTGCACACAAACAGTGCATGAAATAAACCACAAACATAGAACATCTCTTATTTTTACAGACTCACCCAGCATGCCCTGGTTAGAGGAGTGAGGGAGGGGATTATGTATTATAACAAAGTAACATTAGGCCATCAACCAAATTATAAACCATAAGGAAGTATAACAAGTGCTTTGTCTCCCTCCCAGCACCATGACAACGTGAACAGTTGTCATCGTTAGATTAGGCTTGGCAGTGATATAGAAGCTTATTCTGTTGCTATGGTCAGGCTGGTTGGGGCATAGTATGGTATACAGTCAGATCAAATTATTGGAACCCTTGATAAAGCTGAGAAAAAAGACTGTTTAAAATGAATAATAGCAATTGCATTAGTATAAAATAATATAATTGGACCTTTTTTTAGCATACAATATAGCTCAGTATTTGTATTATAATTATTTTATAGTATATTTTGCTCATCTTTATCAAGGGTGCCAATAATGGACCTTACTGTATATAGGGTATAGCCAGTTCCATTTGTGCTTAATCTAATGCCTCTATCAATAATTCTCATACCATCCATGCTTGATGGCGTGCATGGCAACACATGTCAGAGGAGTTGGCTAAGCACAAGCAGATCTTGGGTTGGGTGGAGCAGTAATACAAACCTCGAGCAGTTGCTATGTTGAGGAATCGGTAGACTGCTAGAGTCCCATGGGAGTTGTCAGTCAAGGTCTTTGTGAACATGACTGTTAGCGTGCTAGAAGAATATTAATTCAGCCAACTCCTCTCACTCGCAACATATTCACAGAGAGCCCTATATGAGGCCCTAAGAATGGCATGGTAGATTGCGCTGGCTCTCCAGTAAAGTCTGTCACCGTTCAGTGCTGTCTACGGGGCTGGGAATGGTATGCTCTACTTAGCATTTGAGAACAATCTACATAACATCCATTCCAAGAGTCCAGTTTCCATCTAGAAAGACCTCTTGTTCCATATATAAACATGTAAGAGATTTAAAAAATATACATATATATTTAACTAGGCAAGTCAGTTAAGAACAAATTCGTATTTACAATGACGGCCTACTGGGGAACAGTGGGTTAACTGCCTTGTTTATGGGCAGAAGGACAGATTTTTACCTTGTCAGCTTGGGGATTCAATCCAGCAACCTTTCTGTTACTGGCCCAACACTCTAACCACAAGGTTACCTGCAGCCCCAGTCAAAGAGGGGCATATTAATAATAAGTAAGGGGTTATGGTTGTTAAACCTTTTACAGAAAATGTTGCATAGGCTACTGGTGTTCAGTTTGGAGAGCCATGGATCCAAGAGATATTCCGTTCTAGAATGCATCTGTGTATGATCTGAAGTATCCAATGTCAGTTGAGGACTCCCTTTGGTTCAACTCTCTCCCATTTGATAAATCCTGATATTCATATTATTCAGGCTAGATTATTACATCCAATTTAGATTCCTATTCGCGATTGAACTCCAATATCATCTACTATCCAACTTGTAACAAAAACATTTATCAGTTGCTATTCGATTCAGTCAGTTCCTATTCAGTGTAATGCCTTTATTTTAATTAGGGCCTAAAATTTTCAGGATTAAATCAAAGTAAATTTCTATCATATGAATTTACTCAATTATTGCTGATCGCAGAAGCTGCCATTCTGTTTTCATAGCTAACCGACGTCTTGTTGTATCTTTAGGTCTTCAGGACCTTGGATAGCGCTTTAGCACTGCTGACTGGTAGTTGTAGTTTTCAATGTTTTGGACCAATGAGAGAGGGGATGCCACAGACATAAACACATCAATACCCATAAACCTGTGTAGCTGGCCGCTTAACGTCGGCGGCAGGGCAGGGGTGGCTCGCAGAGCGACGTGGTAATAGCATTTCGAAAATAGAGAGGGGCTGTTCTGAAAAATATTACGCTAAATACTTGATGGGGAAAGTCTCCATTACGTTGCTACATTAATATTAATACGAAATGAATAACACAGTACTAGACCTCTGCTCAGTTTTCCACCCCGGTTTATCATAGGCGTCGCCTGTCATTCGCCCATGTGAGTAATAGGCTTCTGTCGCTTGCCGCCCGGAATCCCTATTTTCATCAAATCCATTTGAGATGCGGGAGATGCGACGGAGTCGCGCGGTGAGCGACTGTGTTTTGAAACCCATAGATTGTTTGCCTCTGCACGGAAGTTATCATATCATTTGCATTTTGGGACGCCTTCACTCTGACAGCGGCGAACCAGCTGTGGCTGTCAGACAGTTTGCACTCTGTCGGAGTGATTTGCAGTGAAAATCCGTAATTCCTCACAATACTTCGACTCTTGGATTTACTTAAACCAGATTTGTCAATTGACGACAGACAGATTGCATGTTCGCCCTATTTTCTACGTGTTTGTTTGATTGAAATGTTTAGTTGTTTGTTATTGTCTTGGGAATTGTATAAAACCGTAGTAACTATGGCTGGTGTTACAGTTGAGGATTAGTGTCCGGATTATATTTCAGCAGCAGCCGAGTCCTCTAGCAGTTGTGTTCATTTGCTGTTTGTTTATTTGGCCAGTTCTTCTGTTTTCGTTGTCATTTGAAAAGGAACCCATTTTAAATACATATAAAATAGCATTTAATGTGGAGTAAATTAACTTTAGTAAGACATAATGGTAAGAGCGAAAAAATATTTTTGGGATTATGAAAATAATGCATTAATTCACAGTCTCTAAGAGTAGCCTAACATAGTAACCATTCAGGCAACACAGTTTTTAAAAACCAAAATTATGAATAGATCTGAGGTGTGTGGTGTCGTGTCCTTGCTGGTGTTTCTTCAAAACGCAATGTGCACATCTGCTGTAGAATGCGGGAATTAATTTTAAGATCGAAAGCCTAGACTACAGGAAAATGACATCTGTTAGGATTTTTCAAATTTTATCAGTGAGTTTTCCATAAACTTTGCATATGCATGTCTGCGGTCCGTGTTGTCGTGTAGCCTACTTTAGAGTGGAATAATTCACAAAACAAACAGTTGTCAAATATAATGGCGGATCGGACTGCTCCGCGTTGCCAATTGAGATTAGAATGGATCTACGGGTACAGAGGGCATCAATGCCGAAACAACCTGTACTACACTGCTGGGAAAGAAGTGGTCTATTTCGTGGCTGGAGTCGGCGTGGTTTACAATACCAGAGAACACACTCAGAAGTTCTACCTGGGTCACAACGATGACATTATAAGGTGAGTGTTACTTGGAATGTATCTCTTTAACTACAGCCTAACAACACCAACAAGTATGTCATAGAATGCGTACAAAATCCGCACAAGTGTAAAATATGTATAATTTCAAATCAAAGTTTATTTGTCTCATACACAGATTTGCAGATGTTATCGCAGGTGCAGCTAAATGCTTCTAGCACCAACAGTGCAGTAATGCATAGCAAAACAAAACAATACACACATAATCCAAAAAGTAAAAAGAAAGAAATTAAGAAATATTAGAATGAGCAATGTCAGTGTCCAGAATAAAAATATAGTCCTATATATATATAATGGTGTGTATAGACAGTATGGACATTATATGAATAGAAAAGGTGTGTACAGCATTAGTTATATAGGAGGATCCATGACTAGGATACAGTATATACATATAAAGTGGGTAAAACAGTATGTAAACATTATTAAAATGACCAGTGTTCATTGACTATGTACATAGGGCAGCAGTCTCTAAGGTGCAAGGTAGAGTACCTGGTGGTTGCTAAGTGACTACGGTTCACATAGCCGATCAACTTTAAAACATACCATTTCCTCTGTCCCTCTCTTAGCTAGTTATCAAAATCACATCATAAAATCATTATCAAAATCACATTTTATTTAATCTGTGGATCTCAATGAATAGCTTAATTAAAGCAATAAATTGACTCATGGCATCACTCCAGTGTTGCGCTGTCCAGTGGCCATGTGAGCCGTCACTGTGCAGATGTAATGTGTAGCCTCGCCTGTCCAGAGAGCCTATAACCCGAGGGAGTCATTGCAAGAATTCTATTCACAGAGATCATACTATTTGTACTATGACTTTCCTTAGATCTCTCATCACGTCTACCTATGTCAAAACAGCCATTTCAGTGCCACCAGCTGGTGGACAGCTCCTTGCTTTTTGAGTCAGCAACCATGATGATTTGAAAGCATGGAGCTGGCCCACAGTTCCTCACTCCAATAGTTATTCAAGAGCCAAAAAGGCCCTTAAAAGCTCTTGTCTCCCTTGGATGCCTGCAACTCTGGCAGCAGTGCCCCCTGTAAAAGCACACACTGGAGAGGGGTTGAGGCTGGGGGATGTGTGAAATGTATAGTTCTTGGTTCTGTATGCAAATATAGTATTTTTTTGAGAGCATGAGCTGGCAGTGCAGATGGTCTTTGTTGTGGTTCAGCGATAGCAAGCCAAGCTGGTGCCAGCAAACCACAGTAACAACCCAAACACAAACATGAATAGCCCTGGTCTGTAGTTGTCCTCAGTCATGCTTGAAACTACAAGGCTCTCTGCAAAGCCACTGTTCATAGCTAGTCAATGCAAAGTCCTCCTCAGGTCACAGAGCACAATCAAACTGGTTGAGGCCTAGAGTGCTGGTGAGATTGTACACCAATCCATCCTCATCTCCTTTGGTAACAATAACATTTTAGTCATTTAGCAGACTTACAGAAGCAATCAGGGTTAAGTGCCTTGCTCAAGGGCACTTCGACATATTTTTCACCAAGTCGGCTCATGGATTCTAAATAGCGACCTTTCGGTTACTGGCCCAACGCTCCTAACCGCTAGGCTACCAGCCTTGTTGAAAGGGTTTTAAATAGTGCACTGTTATTGCTCTCCACTCTGTCAGGGAATCATTCTACTGCAGACACTTTATCACAGTCATTGTATTGATGGATTAGGTCTGTAATTGCGCCAGTCATATTGATTAATTAAATCCATGTTGGGCCTATCATTTCTGAAAAAAGGCCTTTTCAGTGGACACTCCCTGCTGTTGAACAGTTATTACATGTCTCCATGGCCAGAACTGAAGAAAAAAAACGTGATTTGTAACACAATTGGGCCTACTCCCCTTCAGATATATATAGATCTAGATATAGTGGATTTGTTTAGTGATTCACTTTTATTGAATAGTTCATTAAAACATGTTTATGCCTGTTACACATTCTCTAGTCATACACTCAATATTGAGGGTAGCTGGAGCACTGGACCCAGAGGTTCTGGGAAACCATTGAAACAGCCAGAACCTGAACTTGGAGAGACCCCATTGCATGATCAATGGATGTGATTAATTATAACATCCAGTATACAGATCAGCTTCATCTACATAGAAGTGTTGGTACCTTTCCCATGTTTCGGAAAGAGCTGGAAAGCCTATTTCGATGTACCATGTTAAATGTGCTACTTCATGTTATTTCCATGTAGCCTAAAATACTGTAAGTTTTATCTCAAAATCTGTGAGTGATATACAAGTATTGCGGATTTCTCCAAACGGGTCCTCACGAGTGGCGCAGCGGTCTAAGGCACTGCTTGAGGCATGAGTCATCACTACCAACCCGGGTTCGATCCCAGGCTATGTCACAACCGGCCGTGACCGGGAGTCTCATAGGGCGGCACACAATTGGCCCAGCTTCGTCCGGGTTAGGGGAGGGTTTGGCCGGGGGGGGGGGGGCTTTATTTGGCTCATCGTGCTCTAGTGACTCCTTGTGGTGGGCGCCTGCAGGCTGACTTCAGTTTTAAACAGGTTGTCCTTGGTGTTACTTTGCTAAGACATCCTCAAGATCAACATCCTCTTTAGAATCATGAAATGAGGACCCAGAGTGAGTTAAGATGTCATTAAATCAGACCTACTTTGTGCCACAGCTCCATGAAGGCTGAAGGGGTTTACACAGTCACAAGTTTCCGGAGTTTGACTATCTTGAACTCACACAGGGTGCAGTTATTTTAAAAGGACCCTCTGGCATCATCTCAACAGAGGCAGAAGTCTCCCCACTGACTTTGATTGCGTTCAACTATGAATATGAAGAGGAAGAGAAAGCATTGAGCTTATATGATTGACATGTACAGGTAAATGAGTGTTATTATTCTGTGGGACCATGGTCTTGAAACAGGCCTTAATGGCCTCTTAAATCTCCACCCGATACAGCCAGAAGAGGACTGGCCACCCCTCGGTGCCTGGTTCCTCTCTAGGTTTCTTCCTAGGTTCCTGCCTTCTAAGGAGTTTTTCCAAGCCACTGTGCTTCTACATCTGTATTGTTTGTTCTTTGGGGTCTGAGGCTGGGTATCGGTAAAGCACTTTGTGACATCTGCTGATGTAAAAAGGACATCAAATAAATTGGATTTATTGATTGACCAGTTTGCATTGAGTGCATCTGAAAGTGAAATGTGTCAGTCTGTTGAAAATATGGCTTGTGCGTGGGGGGTGATGAGGTTCATGTATGTGTGTCCCTGTGTCATTGTCTATGTATGTGCATGCATATGGTGTCTATACTCCTGCCTGTGTTCCCACATCTGTGCATTTGTGTGTGTCCATGCAGGCAGATACGTTTTTGCAGAGGGATGGTTAGGGAGTCATTATAGGAATACCAATAATGTTCCCCCTGCTCCATGGCTTGTACACGTCACATGCATTTTCAATATCACAGTACATACACACAGCACCTTAAGGTCGTTTCCATTTTCCAATTTGAGCTCAACGTTATTATTTCTTGGCGTAGGGATGTGCTGCTGTCTGTCTGCTGCCTACTCTAATTGAAGTTGAATTGAAGTCTGGTCCTCACACTGTGATTGGCTATGTGGTCTCAAGTTAACCCCTACCTTAGGACTCTTATTTTCAAGAGGACACACTCCAGTGTCCTCTATGTGAGGCTTTAGAATTACCCAGCCACTTTCAGTACTATTTCAGACCTAATCTCCTTTTCCCCATGTACCCTTGCAACAAAATAGTCACCATTGTAGTTGCCTTTATCCAAATCTCTCGTGGACAGACTACATAAACACATCTGACCAAATTACGCCAGATTTTATTTCTGGGTTAACCGAGATTACCTTTACCCTAATGCTGTGGTACTGTGATGTGACACAGAGACACCCAGTGTTGGAGTCAGTGATGGGCACAGTACAAAATTATGTATAATTACAGTGGTTTTAAGGACAACAGGTTCTTGAATGCTCTCCATCTAAACAGCTGTATCCTTAAGGTAATACCAACATATGGAGATCAAATCAAAGTTTATTTGTCACGTGCGCCAAATACAACAGGTGTAGACCTTACAGTGAAATGCTTACTTACAGGCTCTAACCAATAGTGCATAAAAGGTATTAAGTGAACAATAGGTAGGTAAAGAAATAAAACAACAGTAAAAAGATAGGCTATGTACAGCAGTGAGGCTATAAAAGTAGCGAGGCTACATACAGACATGCATGCCCTTGGCAGATACAAAAGAGCAATCAAAAAAGGGAAGAAAAAAAGCTCTTGCTAAACTCACAGGTTCAGATGTGAGTTACTCTTATGTGTCTTTCTGTCTGGAAGTGACTGGTGCTTGTGGCCCTGGTTGGTGTGTTTCACAGTGCCGTACCCTTGGCTGGCGTCCCCTGCCTGGCCCCGGACGGGCTGTGCCACTGCTTCCTCTCATGCTCTGGTTCTCTGTCCTCCCTCTGCTGTCCCATTTCCGTCAGTGCTGCAGGGCAGAACCCGGCTCCGGATGTATCTGTCACTGCCAGCCAAACAGAAGTAGGAAGAACCGGGTCACAACCACACTTTCATACAGCCCTTTCAATGCTCAGACAAGCAAGTTCTCACGCCCTGACCATAGAGAGCCCTTGGTTCTCTATGGTATAGTAGGTTAGGGCATGACTGGGGGTGTTCTATGTTGTTTATTTCTATGTTGGTGTGCTTGGTATGGTTCCCAATCAGAGGCAGCTGTTTAGCGTTGTCTCTGATTGGGGATCATATTTAGGCAGCCATTTCCCCACTGTGTTTTGGTGGGATCTTGTTTCTGTGTAGGTGCCTGTTTGCACTTCACTGTCTTCACGTTTCGTTTGATTCATTTATTGTTTTTGTATTTTGCTAAAGTTTCACGTTATAATAAAGATGTGGAACGCTACTCACGCTGCGCCTTGGTCCAATCATTACGACGATCGTGACACAAGTCTTTAAACTAGACCTTTACAGTCTATTGTCACATTCACACTCCACAGTCTAGTCTTGAAGGGTGGCTGGTAGCCTAGCGGTTAGAGTGTTGGGCCAGTAACCGAAGGGTTGCTGGTTCAACTATCTGAGCCGACATGGTGAAACATCTGCCGATGTGCCCTTGAGCAAGGCACTTAACCCTAATTTGCTACAGGTGTGCTGTACTACTATGGCTGAACCTGTAAAACAAACACATTGCATTGCATCTATCTGGTGTATGTGACAATCATTATTGACATTTATTTTTTTTAAATTGGCCAAATCTTTATATAGCCTAGTCACAAGCTATTACAACTATTTTACTACTTATCAACCAGCTGGAATCTTACACCAGGATGTCATTCAATTACGCTAGTGCAATGACATGGTTGATTATATTTGTTTTATGTAGTATCGCTGATTGAAAAGGCTTGTAGTGAAAATACAAAGACCCCGTCAACCTCTCCCCAGCACTGCCCCATCCTGTCTCCTCCTCATGACCTTTGCATACATTACTGGAGCTGACTGGGACACCACAATATCAGCTTTATTAGAAAAAGCACGCTGAGACTGGGAGATGGGCACGGATTGCCGATGGTGTGTGTCTTTGTGTGTGGGAGGGGGTGGGGGGGGGCTGGTGTCATTAATCAGGGTTAATGACTGGATCAGAGGCGGACGGATAGCTGCTCCCATGATGCTCCATTAACACCAGGCTGGGCTCTAAGTGCTCCTGATTTCACGGAGCTGAAGACTTCAAATGAGCCGCTGACCTTTACTGGCTCACCTCTCTGCCTCTCTAGAATATGGAGTCCTTTGAAAAATAGATGGGTGGATAGGGAAAGAAAATGTGTAGTCATAGAATTTTCTCTCAGTGGTAATGCATGTTTTCGTTTATGTTAATTGGACTTGATAATGATTGACAATGTTACAGTATATTAAAACAGGATTTAATAAACGGTGCTGGGATATTCCATTGGTTGTCTGTGTAGCTGGGCCCAGCTGTCTCACAAACACACATTGTAACTGCATGGGTGCTTATGACAACATATTGATTACGTTGATGACACATCGATTATATACTTTGTTGACACATAGATTGTCTTGTTAACACACTGCTCCGCCAAGACACACATTCATATCATATGGCTACAGGTTCGTCTGCCTCACCTAAAGCCCATTCTGGTGGGAAGCTGCTATAGACCACCAAGTGCTAACAGTCAGTATCAGGATAACATGTGTGATATGTTTGATAATGTATGTGATATCAACATAGAGGTATATTTTCTGGATGATTTAAATATTGACTGGCTTTCATCAAGCTGCCCACTAAAGAAAAAGCTTCAAACTGTAACCAGTGCCTGCAACCTGGTTCAGGTTATCAGTCAACCTACCAGGGTAGTTACAAACAGCACAGGAATTAAATCATCAACATGTATTGATCACATCTTTACTAATGCTGCAGATATTTGCTTGAAAGCAGTATCTAGATCCATTGGATGTAGTGATCACAATATAGTAGCCATATCTAGGAAAACCAATGTTTCAAAGGCTGGGCCTAATATAGTGTATAAGAGGTCATACAATATGATTTGTAGTGATTCCTATGTTGTTGATGTAAAGAATATATGTTGGTCCGTGGTGTGTAATGAGGAGCAAACAGACGTTGCACGACACATTTATGAAATTGTTATCCCAGTTACTAATAAACATGTACCCATTAACAAAATTACTGTAAAAACTGTTAAATCCCCATGGATTGATGAGGAATTGAAAAAATGTTATGGTTGAGAAGGTTGAGGCAAAAGGTATGGCAAATAAGTCTGGATGCACAACCAATTGGCAAATGTACTGCAAATTGAGAAATCATGTGACTAAACTGAATAAAAAGAAGAAGAAGAAACTACACTATGAAACAAAGATAATTACATAAAGAATGATAGTAAAAAGCTTTGGAGCACCTTCAATGAAATTTTGGGGAAAAAAAGGCAAACTCAGCTCCATCATTCAATGAAACAGATGGCTCATTCATTACAAAACTGACTGATATTGCCAACTACTTTTAATGATTTTTTTCATTTCCAAGTTTATCAAACTTAGATATGACATGCCATCAACAAACGCTGACACTACACATCCAAGTACTGTATATCTGACCAAATTATGAAAGACAAGAATTGTAATTTTGAATTCCGTAATGTGAGTGTGGAAGAGGTGAAAACATTATTGTTGTTTAACAACAATGACAAGCCACCGGGGTCTGACAACTTGGACGGACGATATTGCCACTCCTATTTGCCATATCTTCAATTTAAGCCTACTAGAAAGTGTGTTCTCATAGGCCTGGAGGGAAGCAAAAGTCATTCTGCTACGTAAGAATAGTAAAGCCCCCTTTACTAGCTCAAATAGCTGACCAATCAGCCTGTCACCAACCCTTAGTAAAGTTTTGGAAAAAAGTGTGGTTGACCAGATACAATGTTATTTTACAGTAAACAAATTGATAACAGACTTTCAGCGCTGTCATGGATCCCCCCTGTACTGCTGCTCATTCGGTTCACCAGTACCGGAGGTCGACGTCACCGGCCTTCTTGGCTGCACTGAACTGTGATATTATACACACCTGGTTCCAATTCCTCAATGATTGTAATTGTATAAATGTGCCCTCTGTTTCCCCATTGGGCTGTCGATTATTGTTCCCATGTCCTTTAGTCGTGTGAGTACCTATACGTTGTCTCAGCCTGTGCTGCGTGTTTTGTGCTTTGTGTATTACGGGTCTCGTCCCTTGTCGTTCCATGAGGTTTACCCTTGCTCTTTTGTTTGGGTACATCCCAGTGTTTTGTATACATTTGTTTTGGGTGTATTAAAAACCAAGATGATGTATCCCTGCACCTCCAAAACCTTTATACCAGCGTGACAAGCATGCTTATAGGAAAGGACATTCAACAAGCACAGCACTTACACAAATTACTCATAATTGGCTGAGAAATTGATGCAAAAAATATTTTGAGTGCTGTTTTGTTAGACTTCAGTGCGACTTTTGACATTATCGATCATAGTCTGCTGCTGGAAAAACATGTGTTATGGCTTTACACCCCCTGCTATATTGTGGATAAAGAGTTACCTGTAACAGAACAGAGGGTGTTCTTTAATGGAAGCCTCTCCAACATAATCCAGGTAGAATCAGGAATTCTCCAGGGCAGCTGTCTAGGTCCCTTACTTTTTCAATTTTTACTAACGACATGGCACTGGCTTTGAGTAAAGTGTGTCTATGTATGCTGATGACTCAACACTATACACGTCAGCTACTACAGCAACTGAAATTACTGCAACACAGAGCTGCAGTGTATTTCAGAATGGGTGGTAAGGAATAAGTTAGTCCTAAATATTTCAAAAACTAAAAGCATTGTATTTGGGACAAATCATTCACTAAACCCTAACCCTCAACTAAATCTTGTAATAAATAATGTGGAAATTGAGCAAGTTGAGGTGAATAAACTGCTTGGAGTAACCCTGGATTCTAAACTGTCATAGTCAAAAAATATTGATACAACAGTAGCTAAGATGGGGAGATGTCTGTCCATAATAAAGCGCTGACACTACCTTAACAGCACTATCAACAAGGCAGGTCCTACAGGCTCTAGTTTTGTCGCACCTGGACTACTGTTCAGTCGTGTGATCAGGTGCCACAAAGAGTGACAGGAAAATTGCAATTGGCTCAGAACAGGGCAGCACATAATATGCATGTCAATCTCTCCTGGCTGAAAGTAGAGGAGAGACTGACTTCATCACTACTTGTATTTGTGAGAAGTGTTGACATGTTGGAAGCACAGAGTTGTCTGTTTAAATTACTAGCACACAGCTGAGACACCCATGCATATCCCACAAGACAGGCCACCAGAGGTCTCTTCACAGTCCCCAAGTCCAGAACAGACTATGGGAGGCGCACAGTACTACAGACATATTCATACACACGCACTATACATACACATCCATAATAAATAAAAATATCATATCCTGTTCAATATTTGAAGAGTTTATTAGCAAAACACTATATCCACCAATTTTTCACATTTGTGTTTTTTCATCAGAAATTATTGCTTATGGGTACCTTCATGTATGTAAAATATTACTGTTCTCAGATTTTTAATTCATGGATTTTCCAAAATGTGTGTTTTTTTCAAAACACTAATATCCCTGAAATTATATATTTAAACAAATGCATGTCTTTCGTTGAACAACCCTTTGAAATGATTAGATAGTGAAATTACACACCGATCTCTTTCATCATTTCTTTAAACAAATAAAGCTAATTGACCAACATTTCTGAAAATGGATATATAGCGTTTTGGAATGAAACTCTTAATTTGCATGCTCATGCACCATCTCAGACAGGCTTACTGTAGATCATGTCACTGCAGTGCCTTCAGAAAGTATTCACACCCCTTGACTTTTTTGTGTGATTTTTTTTGTTTTTGTCACTGGCCTACACACAATACCCCATAATGTCAAAGTGGAATTGTGTTTTTCAACATTTTTACAAATAAATAAAAATGAAAAGCTGAAATGTATTGAGTCAATAAGTATTCAACCCCTTTGTTGTGGCAAGCCTAAATAAATTGAGGAGTAAACATTTGCTTAACAAGTCGCATAAATTGCATGGACTCTCTGTGTGCAATTGTTTTGAATGACTACCTCATCTCTGTACCACACCCAGTTTCCGGGAAGGAAACCGCTAAGGGATTTCACCATGAATGTCTATGATAGAAGAAAACTGATGATGGATCAACAACATTGTAGTTACTCCACAATACTAACCTAATTGACAGAGTGAAAAGAAGGAAACATGCAGAATAAAAATATTCCAAAACATGCATTCTGTTTGCAACCAGGCACTAAAGTAATATGGTAAAAAAATGTGGCAAAGCAATTAACTATATGTCCTGAATTCAACGTCTTATGTTTGGGGCAAATCCAATACAACAAATTACTGATTACCACTCTCCATATTTTCAAGCTGCATCATATTATCAATATGCTTGTAATCATAAGAACTGGGGAGTTTCAAGATAAAAAATAAATCAAATGGAGCTAAGCACAGGCAAAATCCTAAAGGGAAAACCTGGGAAATTCTGCTTTCCACCAGACATTGGGAGATTAATTCACCTTTCAGTAGAACAATAACCTAAAACACAAGGCCAAATCTAAACCTGGAGTTACTTACCAAGAAGACAGTGAATGTTCCTGAGTGGGAGAGTTACAGTTTTGACTTAAACCTACTTGAAAATCTATGGCAAGACCTGAAAGTGGTTGTCTAGCAATGATCAAACAACCAATTTCACAGAATTTGAAGAATTTTGAAAAGAATAACAACAAATGTTGCACCATCCAGGTATGGGATGCTCTTAGAGACTTACCCAGAAAGAATCACAGCTGTGATGGCCTCCCAAGTAGCGCAGTGGTTTATGGCACTGCATCTCAGTGCTAGAGGTGTCACTACAGACCCTGGTTCAATTCCAGGCTGTATCCCAACCGGCTGTGATTGGGAGTCACATAGTGCGGCGCACAATTGGCCCAGTGTGGTTAGGGTTTGGCCGGGGTAGGCCGTCATTGTAAATAAGAATTTGTTCTTAACTGACTTGCCTAGTTAAATAAAAAATGGCTGCCAAAGGTGTTTCTACAAAGCATTGACTCAGGGGTGTGAATACTTTTGTGAATGAGATATTTCTAAAAACATGTTTTCACTTTTATTATGGGGTATTGTGTATAGATGGATGGTGGAAAACATTTATTTAATCTATTTTGAATTCAGGCTGTAACACAAGTCAAGGGCTGTGAACACCTTCTGAAGGCTCTGTATCGCTCTGTTTGCCCTGTTTTTTATTGACAGTATGAAGGGAATTCTTCCTGACCACATGACCCAGGAAAATCTCAGGGCCCTAATTACAATTTGTCCTGGGCAGGTCACAAGGTCAGGAATATCCCTGAGCCCCTCTAGGCCCTAGATATTAGAACAGTAGGCCTTGGATGGTTATTAGAGAGTGGTCTGTCAGGGGGCATACTAGTGACCATCCTACTAACACTTCAGTTCTCTCACACCATGAGAAAGGACCATGCTGAGATAATGAAGTACTGTATATAGAAGCTCTGGCTTATCTAAAGGCATTCACGTGTGTAAGATGCGTGTTCACGGTTGAGAGAAGCTGTAGGATGTTGAGGAAACTGAACTTTTGATTAACTTAAGTGCCTCTGAGGTCAAGCCATGG